>NC_033797.1:118821801-118822397 GCF_001876935.1 Asparagus officinalis
TGAGCTTACCAGCGCCAACAGAAGTCCTTTCAGTTTGGCGTCCTGTACTTGGCTCTGCTAATCTAATCTCGACGACCCCTGGAATGGTGGTAGGCATAACTATCATCAGTACATCGGCTCCTCCATGTGACCTCATGATGTCTATGTCCATCAGACCTGAAGGAATAGTAGCCTAAAGCTGAGAACCAGGCGGTTGAGCCATAGCCGTGGGTCCCTCTAATGATGAAGGGATAGAACCCTCAGGCAGGCTGGAAATGTCGGGGATCATAGCGGTATCAGCCCCAATGGCTTGTCCTATAATTAAAACTCCCATATGTTTAAATAAAACATTGACAGATGAAGGAGTGCAGTCTGTGAATCAGATGTATACCTGCAGATGAACCACCCTCAGCGGATGGTTCTGTAGCTCCTCGAGTGGCCTACTCTACCAACATATCAACGAGCAGTCTAGTATCAGATCCTGAGAATCTCGACGCTGAGACAAATACGTGTCCGTTGAATTCTCCAGGATCCACACCATGAAATGCTTCCTCCTCGACCGGTCTCTCTAGTATGACATCTACACAAGAGCTTAAACATTGAGTAAAAGGGAAAGA
>NC_033797.1:118822407-118827931 GCF_001876935.1 Asparagus officinalis
TTCATCTCTAGTAGTTGCAGAAGTTTCTTTTACCCCGACATTTGTGCTCGTATCCTTCAATTTGTCTAAAAGAGAATGAAGTGCAAAAACGATTAAAGGGGGAACAAGTTCTGAATTGCCTAACTCCTTTAATTGTCAATCGAATGGTGTACTACCGGTGTTAGATGTACCTGGGCTTAGAATCCTTAGTTCAACATTGCTACCCTAGCTAACACTCTCGCCTGTCCCGGCATGCACGGGATCATCGCTAATAGCATCACACATCTGCTGCACGAAGCTTGGGCCTTCAAAATGGTTAAAAAGTTGAAGAAGATAGAGTCGTAAAGAAATTCATCCTCCCCATGACCTTCTGAAACACGAGACATGATTAAGTTTGAAGAATCCATAAGAGAACTAATTAGAGGCTACATGTTGGTAGGGGATTACCTCCTCTGCCAATGGGTACGTGGCCAAGTAACTCTGCCTGGTGAGCGTGCCAATCGACATACGACATACTTACCGTCTTCTTCCGCTTAGGAAAACGAGCCTCTATGTGGGTACTAGGTCTCTCGTGTTTAGATTTGGCATGCATCTCAACCCGTGCGGCAGACTCAGCGGCAGATCGTAATCTCGCGTGACGAAGGATAAGAGGCTCGTATTCTTCAACCGTCCCATCTGGGGTAACAAGAGTCATCTTGTTAGGATAAGTAAACAAACCCTCTCACCTCGGCTTTGATGGAGCCTGTGGAGGTTTAGTGTAATAATCCATTTTTTAGTGCAAATCATTTAATTTAGTTGGTTGAATATGCAAGGTTTCATATGGGAAGCCCACATCATCTTGGAATTGAAAAAGGCCCATTAGTGTTGTTACCATAGCAGGCCCAAACAGCAAGCCCAACATATACTCCATCTTTTGCAGGTTCTGTAGCAAGATTTTTGTGATCGTGGGATTTTTTTTTCTGAAAATTTTCCCCTACAAACTCTGTGACTTGATCTCCCAAATACAAACCTGAGATCTGTTCGCGGGAAAAATCGTTTTCTTCATTGATGTCATTGTGATCTCAAAATAACAACTTTTTGTGGTTACAAAAGATCCGGTCTTTTTTAGATCCGGTTACAACGAAATCAAAAAAAAAGAAATAAAAATTACAACTTTCTCCTTTTGTGTCGAACAAATCGCGAGCTCCTGTTTTGCGGTCACTCGCTTTTGTGGGTTCTTTGCCTGCGCCGGGGTTTATCCGTGGACCACCGCGCGATCTAGATCCAGTCGGATCTACACGATTTGACGGGTATTATTCCACGAAGGGAATAATAGCCGGGAGGGATTAATTCACTAAGGAAATAATCGCTCGGATCTCGGGATCTAAGACCAAGCTTAGATCCGGAGTGTGATCTCGTGTAGATCTCAGATCTGTTCTTCCCCTCTCTCGAACTCCTGCCTTTTGTGACGTGGATGCTCGCCGAGGATCAGATCTGGATGTCCAAGTCTTCAAGTCTTCAAAACTCTGTAGGCATCAAAAATTGCCTATAAGTTCTCAACGAACGGTTCATTGTTAACGATCGACGATTGAACGTCATTACCCGGTGCACAAGAGTTCAAATGACGTCGGTAAGCGCCTGAAGCGAACCGACGGACTACGTGAGCCGACAGAATCTCAGAACAACGGGGATACGGGTTGACCGAAAACCCCGCGATCACCGCAATTGGACCAACGAGACACCCCAAGGGGTGTCTCGGTTTTGGAGCCGAGACACCCCCCTAGGGGTGTCCTCAACCAGCCCCCTACCCCTTGCTTTTCCTATAAATAGGCCCCTAGGGCCTCCATTCTCTTGGCCTTGGTTTTGGGAGAGAAATTTCAGATCTAGAGCTTTAGCCTTTGAGATCTGAAATTCCAGAGAGGAGCGGCGAAGCCCTGCCGGAGGAAGGAGTCGGGGTTTTCTAAGAGAGCGGCGAAGCCCTGCCGGATCGAGGAGTGAGCGAGCCTTCTGCAGCAAAGGAGTCTTCTTCTTCATTCCCCACCTTCTTTTCCCTTAGTGTTGCCCTTAGCGGTGATACAAAGGAGAGCTAGTGCCTCGTTTTAGCCGAGACATAAGCTTTACACCTCTGAGATCCCACGCGGATCGACGGGGTTCAGAGTTTCTAAAATCCCCCCGCGGATAGACGAAACTCTGCCCGATTTTATCGGACCAGATCTGAGTGCCCCGGTGGTCCACGGATATCAACATCCCCGTCACAGGCAAAAGACCCACGCAAGCAAGAGATGACAAACAGATCTTGCGTTTGTTTGAAAAGAGTTGTATTTCTTTTGTTTTCATTGTGTACCGGTCTTATAAAAAGGCTATCTTTTTATTTCATTGTAACGATTGAAGTTGTAATGAATGCAGCAATGAATACAGCAACTTTTTCCGCAAACAGACTGGCGACCACAGTGGGAGCCAACGGCATCGCAACCGACGCCGTCGTGACGCAACCAGCACTCAAGATCGGGGTGAATGAAGAACACGAGCTCGATCAACAACGGTTCAAAGAAGGCCTCTCTTCCTCCTCCTCCAGATCCGCCTCTCCAAACGGGTACAGAAAGGTAACCTCTTTCATAAATGTTTGCAGGTCCTTCGGTTCAAAAATCCAAGACCCCGTTGCCGCCTCTGCACTTGCACCACGCGACGTCCCCACGTCGTCCAACCTGGTCAAGATCGCAGATCCAGACTCCTCTTCCGCCGAGGAGATGACTTCTGAAGACGCTCCGGCATTATCAAAGAGAGCACGACAAAGACAGCGTCAACGTCTTGCTCGACAGCTGGCCGAAGCTTTGGAGCCGATGGATGGGATCCGCTATAACGTAGATCTAAAATCCAGGCAACGCCAGGAGCAACCACGGCAAACAACCAGCCCCTCCTCCGAAGCAGAAACGAACAAATGGGTTCATGTCAAAAGAACCCGTTCTACTCTCGAGGAGCGAATCCAGAAGCGCCGCGCCTTGCGTACGCATGCCCGAGCCCTGGTCCAAAAAGCACGAGAAATGCTAAAGGGAGAGGCCGTTAAAAGATCGCCGAGGTCCGAACGGGTTTGGATGCCAAAGGCCAAAACAACGCCTAAGGTAAAAGCAGGTAATATTGCTCTCCAACCTTCGTCAACTTCAGATCCCGAGCCTCCGGTAAAGCCCCACCGCAGCGTGGATTTCCCCAAGTCTAGGAATCCTCTGAACAACGATCGTATCGGTGCTCTACCCGAGAATCGAGGAAAAACGCTTGTCAAGGAAAGCTGGGGATCGTTGAAGGAGCTTCGAGACAACATCCAGACTGGGGGTCGTGCACGATCTCCTAACAAATCGATCTTTGCAACAACCAGCTCGGCGGTGCGTGCAAAGGACCAAGAGCCCGTTAAGGTTTCACCCTCACAAAGGAGTGATTCCAAACGTGCGACTCTTGCAGAGGCCAACAAGGCAATGTTTACTCAGAAGAAGACGCGTCGAACAAACGAACGCGTTATACCTGAGAACCCATGTGAGCAGCCGATAGGTTACTCCGACGGCAACGTCGATGAGTTGTACTATCGGGCTGGGGGTGCGGATGAATCTCGAAAGAGAAACACCCGGGAAGCGGATTCTCACTGTCCGTGTACCAAATTTATCAGGGCAGTATTATCAGCTTGTAGCTGCCCCAAGACCGCTCCACAGAGGGTCTCGATATTCGAGGGAATCTCCGATGGAATGACAAAGCCCAAATCAAGGCGTTCCCACCAAAGAGGATCGATTGCTCGAGATGATGAACCCCTAGAAGTGACTATCAACATGGTCAACAAGGGAAAATCCCCAATCATTTCAGGTGATTCTGACCATAATTCCTCTCCAAGAAGCAGGGTCAATTCGGGAACAGCTCAGCTTCAGCTAGAACCCGTCAGATATGACAATTACTGTGAGATCCATGAGGGAGTACATTCCGATGATGAACTCTCGGATTCCTATTCCGCCCTCGCTTCTGACGAGACAACGGAGGCGCTCCAAAACCGATTTCTTCCTTTGGGACGATTCTGCACGATCTCCCGGAAAAGCTATTGGAATCATCGACGACTTGGGTTGATTCGCCAGTGGTTGAACTTTTGTTGGAGGCTGCTTCGGCCTCCATACTTGGCGGGTTAGTGGCGGCTTCTTGGCCACATCCTTCTGCAATCTCCTGCGGGCTTCTTCGGCTTGAGCCCGCGCCTTCTGACATGGACCCATTCCATTGTTGGCGGCTTGGAGGAACCACCATTCATTGATTGTTGAGGCTGCTTGCCTCTTTTGTTCTTCAGATCCACGTTGTAGCGGATCCCGTCAACTGACTTCATGGCCTTTGCGAATTGTTTCGCGAGGCGTTGACGTTGCCTTTGGCGGGCTCTCTTCGAGAGAGTCACCACGCCTTCCGCGGTGGAGGGATTGGTAGAAACAGGCCTGCCCTGATTGGAAGTTGGAGGAATCTCACCCGATGCGACTTTGGCATCAAACGGGGCGAGATCTTCATTGGTGTTTTCTACATCTTCACACCAACGAGCTTTTCTCCTAGAGGAGAACTTCTTGGACTTCTTGGACTTGCGAGGGGAGGTAGATCCGGACGAGGATGATAGATGCTCCTCGAACTTTTGTTGGTCGAACTCATACTCGACCTCCTCCTCGACCGGGATCGAGATCCACGGCTGCGACGTAACGATCTCGGCAGCGAGATCGGTGGCTCCCACTGTGGTCGCCAGATTGTTCACGGGAAAAATCGTTTCTTTCTTTGTAATTGATTCCATTGCACTCTTAAATAACAACTTTTTGAGTTACAAAGATCCGGTCTTTTTATAAGATCCGGTTACAATGAAAATCAAAGAAAAATAAACAAAGATTACAACTTTCTCCTTTTGTGTCGAACAAATCACGAGCTCCTGTTTTGCGGTCGCTCGCTTGTGTGGGTTCTTTGACCGCGAGATCTAGATCCGATCAGATCTAAGCAGTACGACGGGTATTATTCCACGAAGGAAATAATAGCCGGGGAGGATTGATTCACCAAGGAAACAATCGTCCAAGTCTCGGGATCTAAGACCAAGCTTCGATCCGGAGTCCGTCTGCGTAGATCTGAGATCCGGCCCTCTCGAATACCTGCCTTATTTGGTGTTGACGGTCGCCGAGCACCAGATCTGAATGAGCAAGTCCTCGAAGTCCTAAAGTTTGAATCTTTTTTAGATCTGAGTCTTCAATCCAGCAGGGCTTCGCCTCCAAAAAAATCCAACATTTCCGGAGTGTGCCTACGTAGATCTGAGATCCGGTCCTCTCGAACTCTTGCCTTATTTGGCGTTGACGATCGCCGAGCACCAGATCTGGATGAGCAAGTCCTCGAAGTCCTAAAGTTTGAATCTTTTTTAGATCTGAGTCTTCAATCCAGCAGGGCTTCGCCTCCAAAAATTCAAACCTTTGAACAAATGAACCAAGCCCCCTATTTATAGTCCACCTTCACTGTGCCCGCGCACAGGTGGCCGACACACCGAGCCACCTCAAGGTGGCTCGGCCACCGAGCCACCTCAAGGTGG
>NC_033797.1:118828027-118829328 GCF_001876935.1 Asparagus officinalis
TCCGTGGCTTGCGTGCGATTCGTCGATCTCGTCGCCTCGTTGGTTCGTCGGTTTGTGCCGAGCTGTGCTAAGGGACCTATAAGCAATTTTATATGCCTACAACGATTAGACACAGTTGATACTAGAAATGATGAATGACTTTAAATTAATAAAATTATATATCATAAATATATTAATCTACGCGAATACACTATGATAAAAAAGAGAATAGTAAGTATAAAAGAATGAAAAAGTAAAACACAACAAAAGTAAACGAAAATAATGAATAGAGAATGAAAAAGAACAATGACACAATAAAAGGACATAATAATCTAAAAACACCATAAAATAATCTAAAAACACCATAAAATAAACACTGAAAAACAATATGCGTATACAATGTATATTGTCCATATATTATTTTATCATTTGTGGCAACATACATGTCGATAACGAAGTAAATAAACAATAAATATGCAAATGCACTATAAACAACCCGTGAGTAAATACCATATACACTCACAACGCTATTTAGAATTATCTTTCATATTAGTTATAAAAGAATAATAACTAATGATACGAGATAATGTAATAAAAACTATAAAATTAGTAACTCAAATTCGAAACCTAACAATATGAATAATTACTTGAATATCAAAATAGAAATACATTTCTCTTAGAAATAACGAAACTACGTGAACAAACTAAAATAACCTAAATAAGACAAAACTGACTGATAAGATAACTATGTACTAAAAAAATTATGAGTTGAATAAATAAAGAGTAAGAATGTAATGCATATGTAGAATATTAAAATTATGAACTTATTAATGTATATCACTAAAAATACGAACAATATATAATAATCTAGAATATAAGTAAATGATAAATGGTATGACCGAAAAAGCACACATACATAATGTAGATATGCAAAAGAATAATTAAACACAGGAAAATAATCTGAATATCAGATATGTTATGTGATGTATATGTGAAGTCTAGATCAATGCGAAACACTTAATGACATTAATTGAACAATTAAAATTATGAACTTATTAATGTATATCACTAAAAATATGAACAATATATAATAATCTAGAATATAAGTAAATGATAAATGGTATGACCGAAAAAGCACACATACATAATGTAGATATGCAAAAGAATAATTAAACACAGGAAAATAATCTGAATATCAGATATGTTATGTGATGTATATGTGAAGTCTAGATCAATGCGAAATACTTAATGACATTAATTGAACAATTAAAAATATATAAGTAATGATTTTTATTAGACTATGTTACTTGTACATTTTTAAT
>NC_033797.1:118830264-118841186 GCF_001876935.1 Asparagus officinalis
GTGTCGTCGTCGAAGAAGTTAGCGAGGAACTTAGTCTCCATGTCGTCCCAGCTGTTCACGCTTCTTGGCTTGAGGCGGCGATACCAATCGAAGGCGGCTCCACGAAGAGTGCCAACGAATGACCGTACCATCAGAGACTCATTACCAGAGATCACCCCCAAGTGCGATTTGAAGTAAATCAAATGCTGAGTGGGTGAACCCATCCCATTAAACGGCGTGAAGTTAATTAGGTTGAACTTCGCCGGATATGGGATCGATTCCCACTCTCTTGGGTATGGACAAGGAATACCTGTTTTCTTCACCTCTTGAGCGGAAATCAATGTGTTGATTTTGCTCTCGAGGTTCTTGATCTTCAGACTTTCGCCTGTGTTTTCGTTAGCACGATTTTGAGGCGGAAGTGTGGCATTACGACTAGCATCCTCAGTACACCCCCTGCATTGACGGAGGACTTATTGGCATTGTGAGCTTCATCCGTAATATCCGGGTGGCTCCTCTTCCTGACGACCTGGTTACGGCGGCGTCTGGTTCACCTTGCTGGTTCTTCGCAGTGCCGTGAATTTGTTGTTGCTCATGCATTTCTCTCATAGTCTGCATGGCCATCTGCAATTTCGAACCTGAAGCTCTCCTGTTGTTTAGCCATGGCTTCTTCGAAGCATCTTGGCCACTGTCCGCGCTTATCATGAATGACTCGCGGGGTTGTCCTTCGCTGGACACCGTATTGTCTGATGCGACAGCAGAGCAGGAATCCGATTCTTCATCTTCTGACGGGTAATCTTGTCCGAACCCTACCATAAGTTCCTCGTGTAATGGCTCCAGACTGCAGACGAGTTAGATACCAGGGCTTGACTCCGCGAATTGACTCGGGATTACCCTGTGTCGATGTCCTTTTGCTGGTCATATTGGTAGTGACCCTCGGAAATTCTCCATCTTCAACCGCCGTTCTTCTTCGTCGGAAACGCCTAGGCCTTGGTTTTAGCGTTTAGGTACTAAGTCTTTCGAACACCGAAACTCTCTCGGGGACTGCCTTGATGCAGTTGCACTCAGACAGTACCGCCCGAATGAGCTTTGAACAGGGGCATTGAATTTCCCATTCTCGGGGACTCCTCTTCCTGGTTCTATTCTCGTCATTTTGACAGTCGGAGTAACCTATCGTGTGCGGGCACGACTTCTCAGGTATAACACTATCACTATCAGATGATAATGTTTCCATCTGAGGTTGGATCGCCTTCTTTGGGCTTTCAAAAGTTACACGCCTCGAAACGTGCCTTTGTGGGCGCGAGTCTTCAGTGTGCTCTTGGACTTCGATGCGCAAATTGGTGCGCGCAGTTGCCTTGAGCTCTTTATCACGTTAGAGGTGACAGCGACCCCCAGCGTGTTGAGTCATTCTGGGCTTCTTCATTGGGCCCAAACTCTCTTGAACTGGAGCTTTGCCTCTCTCGTCGGGAATTGGTCCGAGGCGCTCCAAAACCAATTTCTTCCTTTGGGACGATTCTGCACGATCTCCCGGAAAAGCTATTGGAATCATCGACGACTTGGGTTGATTCGCCGGTGGTTGAACTTTTGTTGGAGGCTGCTTCGGCCTCCATACTTGGCGGGTTAGTGGCGGCTTCTTGGCCACATCCTTCTGTAATCTCCTGCGGGCTTCTTCGGCTTGAGCCCGCGCCTTCGCTGATAGTGCGCGGCGTTTGCGGATGCGCTCTTCGAGTGTTGAACGGTTCCGTTTGATCCGGATCCATTCGTTCATCGGCGGCTTGGAGGAACCGCCATTCTTCAGTTGTTGAGGCTGTTTGCCTCTCTTGTTCTTCAGATCCACGTTGTAGCGGATCCCGTCAACTGACTCCATGGCCTTTGCGAATTGTTTCGTGAGGCGTTGACGTTGCCTTTGGCGGGCTCTCTTCGAGAGAGTCACCACGCCTTCCGCGGTGGAGGGATTGGCAGAAACAGGCCTGCCCTGGTTGGAAGTTGGAGGAATCTCACCCGATGCGACTTTGGCATCAAACGGGGCGAGATCTTCGTTGGTGTTTTCTACATCTTCACACCAACGAGCTTTTCTCCTAGAGGAGAACTTCTTGGACTTCTTGGACTTGCGAGGGGAGGTAGATCCGGACGAGGATGATAGATGCTCCTCGAACTTTTGTTGGTCGAACTCATACTCGACCTCCTCCTCGACCGGGATCGAGATCCGCGGCTGCGACGCAACGATCTCGGCAGCGAGATCGGTGGCTCCCACTGTGGTCGCCAGATTGTTCCCGGGAAAAATCGTGTCTTTCTTCATCATTGATTCCATTGCAAATTCTTGTAATAGTTTATCGATTACAAAGATCCGGTCTTTTTATAAGATCCGGTTACAACAAAATCAAAAAAGAAATAAAAATTACAACTTTTCCCTTGTTGTTGTCGAACAAATCGCGAGCTCCTGTTTTGCGGTCACTCGCTTTTGTGGGTTCTTTGCTGCGCGGCGGTTTTCGTGGACCACCGCGCGATCTAGATCCGGTCGGATCTACACGAATTTACGGGTATTATTCGAAGGGAAATAGCGGGAGGATTAATTCACTAAGAAATAATCGCTCGGATTCGGGATCTAAGACCAAGCTTAGATCGGAGTGTGATCTCGTGTAGATCTCAGATCTGTTCTTCCCCTCTCTCGAACTCCTGCCTTTTGTGACGTGGATGCTCGCGGAGGATCAGATCTGGATATCAAGTCTTCAAGTCTTCAAAACTCTAAGCTCAATCTTCAATCCGGCAGAGTTTCGGCTCTCAAAAGTCCAACCTTGAAAATGAACACCTTGGCCTATTTAGCTCTCTTTACTGTGCCCGCGCACGAATAGTGTCGGCCACCTATGGTGGCGGCACTGGGCGAGCCCATAGGTGGCTCGGCTCTTGCCGACGCACACTATGGTGGCTCGGCTTTGGCCGAGCCAGCTATGGGTGGCTCGGCTTAAGCCGAGCCCCCTTAGGCGTTGTTCCGTCGTTTTCCGTTTTTGGTTCTATCCGTGATTCGGTTCTGTGGTTGATTTATCCAGACTTGACTCGTTGACCTGATTTGGCAGTAAGTCGGATTCCTGATTTGGCAGTAACTCCACTTCTGAGTTCGAGTCCGAAACCGATCTTGATTCGGTCGTGATTCATCCGAGTCCGCTCTTGTTTGGATGACTCGTTGACTCCCCGAACCGTTGGCTTGATTCCGCACGCGAATGGATGCATTCCGTTGCTCGCGTGCGATTCGTTGACCTTGTCGCCTCGTCACTCGATGGTTTGTCGAATCATCGCGCCGAGCTATGCCAAGGGACTTATAAGCAATTTTACATGCCTACAAGATCCTCTGCAGTTTCTTTTGTTACAACTACCCATTTACCACTAATTAGATATTCTTTAGTCTTAGGGATTCTTTAATCAAAACTTTTCTTTAAAAACCAAGCTTATCTCCTCCCCCATCTTGGTCACAAAACTGCAGAGAAAAAAAATGAAAAACAAGAAGAAACCGAAAAAAAAAAAAGAAAGGAAGGAGAAGGGAAACAACAGCTACAATTGAAAGGAAAAAAAAGAATTACTTGATGGGTTTAGCTTTCGGAGTTTCTCTCGAATTTCGGCAAGCATATCTTTTCTCAAATTCTTTTCTAAAAATTTTACCTTCATGCAAGCATTTTCTTATCCTTTAATTTTTTTTTTATTTCCAGGATCTCCTTATCTAAATATCCATGTTTCTTCATAGAAAAATCATGAGGAATAGATTATAGTTTTGAATCCCTAACTAGCTAATGACTTCTCGTTTTGCTTATGTGACATCCTATGTGGCCATAAATGGAAATACCATGAGAAAGTTTCCGATGATCTAAGCGTTCCAAAAGTTACAATCTTTTATTGATTTTGTATATTTTTGGTAATCGACTACATAAGAGAATTTTCTAACAACGAGAATCTAATACTTCAGATATAAAGCTGTTGAAATCATTGAAATTCCTTATATTGATAGAAGAAGACATGCTTGATATTGATATTGAGATCTCAAGCTTTAGTGAGAAGTTGGACATTTACAGGAAAACAGAAATATTTGCTCGTGTCTTGCTAGTATTAGGAGAAAATTTCCTTCTAGTCTCCTGGTGAATTTATGTTGGACGTCTCACCCTTATGTTGTGTAATAAGGTTGCATTTCTACAATAATGTGCGTAGGTTTGATTTGAATATATAACCATAGTTTGTCAAATGTTTGAGAAACTATATAGGTTCGTATCTACAATAAGGTATGTATTGTGTAGATGCCGTCTACAATGACCATAGTATAGTTTATTAATCTTAATCAATGCTTATGGGGAAGTTGTAGCTATTTGTTTGACCTATAAGTTAGTATTCACTGTTTCATTTAAGAAGAGGTGTATATGACCAATGTTGATGGGACTGTTTCATCTTTGTACCAGAAATTGACATCACTTTGAGAAATAGTAGGAGCAGAACTTTGGGTTCTCCCTTCCAATGTCCTGCAACATTCCTTTTAGGTGAACCATACTCATTGTTTCTCCATTGTTATGAATGAGAATAATCTGGGTCAGACATTTACAGATCCTGAATAATAAGGAACAATGCAATGCCGAAAAGAGAGAGTATAGAAATGCATTGATGTAACTTAAGTTAGAAATAACCTTTCTATTATTCTGTTTCTTCATTCGTTGCTTGTCAGTAGTAAGGAAATGTTTCTTTAACTGAGATTTTGTTTCCCTTATTCCCATGCTTTTGAAGACCAAACATCAGCTTATTATTTCCATCATTGTTCAAGTATGGCATGTCCAATAACTATTGGGGATACTCGGAAATTTGTAGCTACAGCTCTGCATCCTCATGTGAAAGTCATGAGAATATAAAGGATAGTTAATTATAAGGACCATAGAGACCATTTTTCCACCTAAATAAACAGAGGTAAATAATTAAGAACACGAATAGATATTCTATTAAGTATGGATCAGAAGGTAATTTGGTGACATCAATCATATGATACATGAATTTTGAATTGTACTTGTTATGAACTCATGAGTTTGGGATGTTCACGTTTTACAAAATATTGTATCATAGGGACTCAAGTGCCTAAATAGGCAAGACTTATTTGGTATGGATAATGGAAATTTCCTGAAATGTCATGATTTGATAAAAACTTGGTTGTGTATATATATATATATATAAAATCACTAAAGGCTCTCTTGTGGTGGCTAGAGAAAGTGTATGTTGTAATTTATACAAGACTCAAGTGAAGGCTTCATATAATTCTTTGAGCGTGGCTCAAGACGGTGACACTCTTAGTTTGTGGCATAGGAGGCTCGGGCACATAAGTGAGAAGGGTTTGCAGATATTGACAAAGAAGCCTCTCATTCCCTTTACCAAAGGTTCGTCACTCATTCCTTGTGATTATTGCTTATTTGGCATACAACATAGAGTTTCTTTTAGTAAGCCTTCTAAAAGAAAAGAAAATATTCTGGATTTGATTTATTCTGATGTTTGTGGTCCTATTGAGGTGGAGTCCTTGGGAGTATTTTGTCACATTTATTGATGATGCATCACGGAAGATGTGAGTCTTCTTGTTGAGGATAAAGGATCAAGTGTTTTCAGTCTTCCAGCAATTTCATGCCATGGTGGAGAGGCGGACATGAAAGAAGTTGAAGTGTTTGTGCACCAATAATGAAGGAGAGTACACTTCCATTGAGTTTAGAGATTATTGCTCCAAACATGGTATTCGGTATCAGAGGACAGAGCCAGATACACCGCAGCATAATAGAGTTGCAGAGAGGTATAACAGGACTATTATGGAGAAAGTCAGATGCATGTTGAAAATGATAAAGTTATCTAAGAGCTTTTGGGTTGAAGCTGTTCGCACTGCATGCTACATAATCAATAGGTCTCTTTCAGTTCCTTTGGGTTTGATATTCCAGAGAGAGTTTGGTCTGGAAAAGATATTTCCTATTCCCATCTGAAGGTATTTGGTTGCAAGGCGTTTGCACACATTCCGAAGAAGAAGAGACAGAAGCTTGATGATAGAACAGCTCATTGTATCTTTCTTGGTTATGGAGAAAATGAGTTCGGCTATAAACTATGGGATCCAGAAAAGAGACAAATTATCAGACGAGTAGATGTGATTTTTCAGGAGGATTAGACTATTGCAGATTTCGGGAGAGCAGAGCAGTCAGAGAGTATTGCTAGTGAGATTCCAAATATGACACCCATTTCATCTCTAGTACAGTTGCATCCTACATATATAGAGCAGGTGCATGATGATGTTGTTGATGATGATGGTCAGACACCAAAGCAGGGAGACGATGATCATGATCATGAGCAGGAGGCTCCTCAGCAGGGGCAACATCACCAGCAGCAGGAGTTTGTAGAGCCACAACTTAGGAGATCAGCTAGAGTGCATCGACCATCCATGAGATATCCTCTTTTAGAGTATTCTTTACTAACAAAAGAGGGGGAGCCTAAAACCTTTCAAGAGGCACATACTTATAAAGACAATGATAGATGGTTTCAGGCTATGAAGGAAAAGATAAAGTCTCTTGAGAAGAACGATACTTATGAGTTGGTGGATTTGCCGAAGGACGGAAAAGCTTTGAAGAATAAGTGGGTGTTCAAGTTAAAAAAGGATGGCTACAAAGAGGTTCAAAAATACAAAGCCAGATTAGTGGTGAAAGGCTTTGGTCAGAAAAAGGGTATTGATTTTGATGAGAATTTTTACCAATTGTGAAGATGACGTCTATTAGAGTTATCTTAGGGTTAGCAGCTAGTTTAGACCTCAAGATTGAGCAGCTTGATGTGAAGACTGCATTCCTTCATGGTGATTTGGAGGAGGAGATCTATATTGAGCAGCCAGAGGGTTTTGAAGTGAAGGGAAAAGAGCACATGTTTTGCAGGTTACAGAAGAGCCTCTATGGTTTGAAGCAAACATCCATGCAGTGGTATAAGAAATTTGATTATTTTATGTTGAGTCACGGCTACCAGGGGACAATTGCAAATTCGTGTGTATATTTCAGGAGAATCTCAGATTCTAGTTTTATTATCCTTTTGCTTTATTTGGACGATATGTTGATTGTTGGTCAGGATAGTCAAATAATTGGTGGGCTGAAGAATGAGTTATTTAAATCTTTTGACATGAAGGATTTGGACTCAGCATGGCGAATTCTTGGTATTGATATTACTCGTGACATGAAAACCAGGAAGTTGTGGTTATCACAGGAGAAATATGTTGAACGGTTACTTGATAGATTCAACATAACAGATGCCAAGTCAGTCAGTACTCCTCTTGCAGGTCATTTGAAGCTTAGCAAGAAATTTTGCTCGACTACAGATGAGGAAAAGAGTGAGATGGAGAATATTCCTTACTCTTCAGCTGTAGGGAGTTTGATGTATGCCATAGTTTGCACTCGGCCAGATATAGCTCATGCAGTTGGCGTTGTGAGCAGGTTTCTTTCTAATCCAAGGAAAATTCATTGGGAAGGTGTAAAGTGGATCTTAAAATATTTAAAAGGCAGTTCCAAATTGTGTTTGAGTTTTGGAGGTTCGAAGGTAGTATTACATGGTTTTGTAGATGCGGATATGGCAGGTGATCTCGATCACAAGAAGTCTATCTCATGTTGGTTGTTCACTTTTGTAGGGGAGCAGTATCTTAGCAGTCTAGATTACAGAAGTGTGTTGCTTTATCTACAACAGAGGTGGAATATATTGTAGCTGCAGAAGCCAGTAAAGAGATAATTTTTTTGAGAAGATTTCTACAGGAGTTAGGCTTACAGCAGGACAATTATCAAATCTTCATTGATAGGCAAAGTACTCTTGATTTGAGTAAGAATTCTACATTTTACTCCAGGACGAAACACATTGATGTGAGATATCATTGGCTTAGAGAAGTTGTTGAGAAAGAGGACCTGAAGTTATAGAAGATTCACACAGATAAAAATCCAGTAGATTTTTTAACGAAGATTGTTTCCAAAGAGAAGACTGAGTTGTGTCGGCGATTGGCCGGCATGAACTCCTGTTGAGGAGTTACAAATTGGCGTACCCCCTCGTTGGGATGAAGGGGAAATTGTTATGGGTACAGCCCAAGATAAGGCCTACATGAGGAGGTCTACATGAATTAGAATTCTATCTATAAGAAGTCTATATGAATTAGGATTCTACGTAGAAGAGGATTTGGAGGATCTATTTGAAATAAGAATAGGTTTGAAGAATTCTATATAAGAGAGCCCTGAGATCAATATTCAGATGAACAGTTTTTTGGGTGAACAGTACTTCTGTGCTACAGTAACCGCAAGTTTGCTACAGTTTCACGAGGAGAGAGAAAAGTTTAGATTTCGGATAGCTCGGGTGTCTAATTACAGTGATTCAAAAGCCGTTATCTTTAGAACGACGACGCTATTGAAGGTACGGTGCTAATTTCTCCATGGGAGTTGAAGATTTTTGGTGAGAATGATTTTAGGGTTTTAGTGCCCTAGAGGTAACACTGTATCTTTCTCTTGTGATTTAATCTTTAAGTTCAGGTGTAACTTGGAGGGATTGTACTCTTGATTTATAGTAAAATATTTCTCTCTAGATTGCCCCATAGACGTAGGCACAATTTTCCAAATCACATTAGATCTTGATGTTTGCTTGCTTGTGGTATTTTCATTGGTGTCGTTATTTATTTAGTATTTAATTACACAGATTAATCTCCATAAAATCCGCAACACCGTCCCCTCTTTCGTTCGGTTCCTTTACCTTCGAGCAGCACAATCTCACACAAGGCTCTTGGTATATATGGAAGCCCTTGGAGGAAAGTGTTGTGTGAGGTGACACTGGTTCCTCCAAGAGCGATCCGCCCATGGAAGCTAACATACAAGAAATTCACATGGGAAAGTATTGCTAGGAATAATGATAATAAAGTTTTCAATATTTTAGTTGATGATAAGAATAATAAAGTTTCAACTGAAACTTTACCGATTAAACTAGATTAGCATAGGAAGTGAGTGATTTAGCTACTTTGAAAAAATTGGGAACAAATATTGTATTTTACTCACATGCTGATGTGGATACATTTTTTTACTTGAACAAATGGTGACACCATCTTTATTTTTTTAGTTTTAACAACAACTATGTTGTGAACAAATATTGTATTTTACTCACATGCTGATGTGGGTACATTTTTCCACTTGAACAAATGGTGACTTTCACTCTTTCAATTCATTTTCAGTTTGCCAAGCATCACATTAGGTAGAGGAAGATGAGATACAATATATATGTGAATGAAAGACAGTGGATGGTTAAATACCAAATATGAGGCAACACCAATGTTTGCATGGTTTTTTTCTCTCCTGAATACTCATCTCACAGTATAATATAAAGAAAAATTCATACATGCAAGAGAAAAAGAAGAAAAAGAAAAAGAAAAAGAAAAAGAAAAAATGGGTACATTGTATATGCGTTGGGTGTAGGTTCAGATTTAGTGTTGGGAGAAGGTTTAGGGACACGTCGCCACTCCAAATGCTGAGTGAGAGGGATAGCCGCCTACAATTTTTCAGTATAAAATGATATATAGAGAAAAAATAAATTTACTTAACCATCAAAAGTTTGGCTTATTTAGATATATTACACCAAAAACTTTTCAAAAATGCTACATAACACCAAAAAGCTAGGCTAAATATCATAGAATTTCCTTATCTCTAGATGGTTATTAGATAACCCTCACAACTTTCAAAATATCAGAATATCCCCCTTAAGTTAGGGGCTTTAAGAAAACTCAATCCCCCTAGCAGTGTAAGTAGTCATTTTTACTACCAAAAGTATCCCATGTGTATTTTACTCAGCTATGCAAAAATTGTGTTTGATATTTGTCTTGTTAGGATAGCTTTTTGATAAAATCCTAAACTTAAAGGTGTTTTTAATAACTCATAATGAGGGGTGGTTGGGTTCTTATATTTAGCCAAAAACGTATATGTCATCAAGTTAGGTGTTTTTTTTTTTTTTGTTTTTGGGGGGGGGGGGGGTTGCGAAAATCTAGTGTTTAAGAGATATTATTTATTTTTTTTTTTTTGGTATTTTATCTCTTGCCGAGCAAGGGGTTATGTAAAAAACTTAAGTTATAAAACACTTAACGAAAATGTAAAGCCTAAAACATTTTCTTTTAACTATTTTTGCAAAAACTAATCAATCTTTCAAAAGGTTCAATTCTTCAAGTCTGCATTTCATTCTAAATTTTTGAGTCACCAAAGTTTGGTCTCTTAAACATGACTTTTTCCAAATAACTAGTATAATGCAAGTGCATTCCACGTGTCCATACTTCTTTTTATAAATATTCTATTGACATGAAAATGATAAAGTGACTCGAAGGGAAAAAAAAAATTAGATTAAAGTATTAGAAAGAATTTTTAGTGTTTGCTATAATAGTAAAATGGACAAATTTTGAAAAACGACCGTATTTTGTATTTAATGGGCAAAAACGACTGCTTAACAAAAAAATTAGCAAAATCGACCATTTTTTGCACGGGACTACTAGTCCCGTGCAAAAAAGGGTCGATTTTCACCCGACGCCCATCTTCTCCCCTAGCCTCCTCAATCCTCAGAATTTTCACCTGACACCCATCAAAACCCCTGGCCTCTTCCATCCTCAGAATACCATGGCCTCCTCCTCCTTCCTCTCTCCCTTCCCTTCTCCAATCCCAACAAAACCCATCAAAACCCATCTTCTCCCCTTCACATTCAACCCCTCCTCCCCCCTCAACAAGCCCAGGCCCCCTCCTACAGATCCTCCCCCTCACCCCCTCCGACGTCAAGCTCATCCTCAAGCTCTCCTACTCTGGCCCCCTCCTCCAGACCCTTCCCCTCACCCCCTCCGACGTCGAGCTCGTCCTCACCCCTCCAAATCTGTAACTTCTTGCAGCAAATCAGGAGCCCATCAAGCGAGCTCGAGACCACGAGAC
>NC_033797.1:118841209-118844067 GCF_001876935.1 Asparagus officinalis
GGGGGGGGGGGGTAGGGGGAGGGTCTGGAGGAGGGGGCCTGGGCTTGTTGAATGGGGGAGGAGGGGGTAGGGGAGGTGAGGTAGGTGGGGAAGGAGGGTGGGGGTTTGGTTTTTTGGTCACGACTAGAGGGAATGAGCGGAAGGGGGAAGATGGGTGTCGGGTGAAAAGCGACCCTTTTTCTGCACGGGACTAGTAGTCCCGTGCAAAAAAAAGTCGATTTTGCTAATTTTTCTGTTAAGCGGTCGCTTTTGCTCATTAAATTCGAAATACGGTCGTTTTTCAAAATTTGTCCTAGTAAAATTATTAGAAATAGTTTAGTGAATAAAAGAATATTACTAATTCTCTTCTTTTTCTCATGAGAAAGGAATATATTTTCATTAGTATGCTTCAGTTGTCAACTGAGAATTGTGTCTTACTTTGCAGTTTGTCTTTTAAGTACTTCTGATTGTCCACTTTATTTATGTTCTCCAATATAATCACTTTGATCAAATATATCTCCCTATTGTAAGATTCTCCATCTCTAGTTAAAAAATATATTAACTATGATTTTGAGATCCATCAAAATGGGAGTAGAAATAAATGTTTTCACAATACTTACATGTTCACATATTTGAAATATCTTATTCAATAATATTATTATTTTAGACAATAACTTTAGTGGGTTATCTAAAAATGGGAAAACACTTTTAGGGGTTTAGCAGAGTTTACCCTAATATAAAAGTATCTAATAATAATGCTATCAATGTAAGTTTTTATATAAAGTAAGTGTCTACCGAAGTGATTGAATATCCTTATGGTTCAAAATCAATAATTTTTAACGTAGTTTTTGGTTTTAAAGGAAATGGCTACCAAATAGTTGAATGCTCCAGTTCTTCTTGCCATTATTCAAGTGTACTAAATGATGTCATTAGAATTAATTATTGGAGTCCTAAAGTAAGATTAGGAGAAGAAAAGAGAAGAACTTAAAACCAAATTCAAAGATGAAATGCCATGAAGAATAATTAATAGAATGTACTTAATTCTTATATCCTTGATGAGTGGATGGAAGCATGTCCATCATACAAAAAGGAGTTTGATTTAACTCCCCTAACTTAGTTTCCTCCTTATTTGGACCAGTTATAAAATCAAAGAAATTAGCATTAGTTAAATAGCAAACTAAAGATTTAAACAAATTAAGGTAAACAAAATAGAGTTTGTCACGCCCCGCTTCCCAAAATACTCAGGAATCGGAACGTGAACAAGTCCGCGACGTATTAGATTGAGAAGAAATATGCATTATTATTATTTTTTTCTTCTCAATCCAATACGCTAAGCATCAAAAATATAATATACGAAGTCACAGGTCCCCGATCACACATAGCAAGAATATAATGACAACCCAGAATAAGAAATAGACATATCATCAATGGTAAATCATCCCAGACCTAAAAATATGGGTCAAACACGCCCTTATTACAAAACGGTCCAACTAAAAATATAAAAATACATAATCCAACAGAAATAAAGGAAAGTACTGCTAAAACAACTAAATCCAATATCAGACTAAAGTAAGGTTCTGCAAAAGAGATTTAGCGCTTATCAACTACTACATAAAGAAAAGTCTAAGCTTCAGATTGTTCTTCTGATCCATCTGGAAGACCTCACTGCTGCAAATCCTCTGGCTCTTGTACTATCCCGAACTGAGGCTGTACATCTCCTAAATCTGACGTACACCCAGAAAATAGGAGTACGTCAGCGTGTAAAACACACGGCAAGATACCCCAAGGCAAGAACAAATACAACAACGATAATGATAATATATGCGTGGTCAATGCGATAATAGAAATAAAAATAGAACATGTGATGATAGAATAACAATAGAGGCGTGCAACTAGAATACTAATAATCAGACGAATCCAAAAATCAACCAAGTAACAAGATCATGCAGGTAGCGATCAGAAACCATCCAAGCAACAAGATCATATGATAGATGGAATTAATATTTAAAAATCTACAACAAGAGACGTAGTACGTCGAGCGAAATAATCCAAACAAGGAAACCCTCATGTATATACCATATGTCTCAAATTATAGATAATTAAATATTAACCCCAATCTATGTATGAAAAGAACACAACTAGTCATCCTATCACAACTCACTGGTTCACATCTCACTAGAGTCAAGGTTCATATTCTTGGATAATCGATTGTTTACCAAATCATTTACGTACAACTTTTCACTACCCCCCTCAGACCCACGGCAGCGCTACACAGGAATATCGCTGGTGCGAGCCTGGAAATAATCAATAATCACAATATCATATCACCTCAGACCCACCCCAACGCTACACAGGAATATCGTTGGTGCGAGCCTGGAATAATCAACAATCAATATCACTGCACCTCAGACCCACCCCAACACTACACAGGAATATCGTTGGTGCGAGCCTGGAATAATCAACAATCAATATCACTACACCTCAGACCCACCCCAACAACATAAATTCTAAAAATATTATAATAATTTTGTTATTCAAAATAAATTCTTTAATTTATTATATTTGTCCTAAAAATACTATTTATCCTATAATTACTATCCATTAAAAATTATTCATCAAATCCACGCAGATAAATATTAACAGATCTAAAATTGCAGATAATTTATAATAAATAGAAAAATAGTTCTGAGCAAGCGGGATCTTGCCTCGAGGATTTATCGAACGAATCGACATCGCCGTGCGAGGCTACGGGTCCGCGAACGAGGAGGCAGCGATAGGCAGCGACGGTGACGACGAGCGGTGGAGGACAGCGGCTACGAGGAGGCTTGGGCAGCAGCAGATCTGGCGGCTCGGGTTCGGAGTTCGTCGGCGTGCAGCTG
>NC_033797.1:118844513-118853790 GCF_001876935.1 Asparagus officinalis
AGCGGGCGGTGGTCGGAGGCGAACTCCGGCGGGGTGCGGGGCGTGGTCGGGTTCGGTGCTTGAGGAAGAAGAAGAAGAAGAAGAAGAGGGGGTTTTCTTTTGGGGGTGAACTGATGGAGAGAGAGAGGGGGTACGGGGGAGAGAGAGTACGGGTATGGGGAGAGAAAAAAGAAAGATTTGTTTATGGAAGGGGAGAGAGAGAAGGATTTGATTATGTTTTCTTTTTTTGAATTTTGAAATGAGAGAAAAAATGGAAGGATTAATTTTGGCTGGAGAAAATCACGGGGAGTGATTTGGGGTTGATTGGAAATTGATTAAGGAGATTATGGTAGGAATTCAAATGAGAGAAAATTAAGTAGGAAGAAGATTATGGGAATATATTTATTTATTTATTTATTCATAATATTTAAAAAATCATTATAATAATAATTAACCATATAATAACATTAATAAATAATTAACAGCTAAATATTTATATATTTACATATGTACTAATATACTAAGCTCAGGTTTACATTAATAATAACAAGGTCACTAATAATATTAGCTACCAAAAGATTATATATATAAAATCATTAAACCATAAATTAATATTTAGTAGAATTAATAAATACAAGACTATATATTTTATTATTTATTTATTTTGAAAACTCAGAAAATTCCAAAAATTAGGAAAAGTATTAACAAAATATAATATAATATTTTAAATACTAGAAAAATTTATTTAAATACGTATCAAAATTTACGGTTGTTACATCCTACCCCCCTTAAAACAAATTCTACCCTCGGAATTAAAATAAAATCCAATGACAGAGATATGGAATGATATCCATAAATAAAGGAGACAAGAACAAGAAACAGTAGGAAACCCAAAGTCAAAGGGTGATAAAGCAAGAACGAAATAATCAAGAACATTGCCTATTATAGGAGGATGAAAATGCATCTAGGCTAGCACTCATAAACAAATCCTATCATAATATCATCAGGCAATACGAAATAAGGAAGTTCACACGCAAATAAAACTAAGAATGAACTATTCTCACCGGTGATAACTTGGTTGTTCTCCTCTGCTTCCACAGCTGACATCGTGAACATCTGTCGCCGAGGTTGCTGCCTGTATGCTTCCTGATATACCTGCTGTTGTGGGGGAAGTGGCCCTGCTCAAGGATAGGGTCTGTGCTGAGCTGGAGCTGCTGAGTCTGATCGAGGTGGAGCTGGAAGAGCCGCTCGAACATAGCACAGATGATGACGCCTGCGACACTCCTGCTCGGTATGCCCAGGGTATCTACAATAAGAACACCTCACCGAAGACTGGCTCTGAGACTGCACTCCAGGATGCTGATAAGGGTGAGCCTGATGAAATGGCTGACGCTGAGAATGCTGCTGCCTCTGCGGGGCCTGCTGCTGCTGTCTCGAAGGGGGACGCTCGACATTCCGGGCCGGAGCTGCTGGTGTCCTGCTCTGAATCACGTGCGGGTCTTCAGGTTCCTTCTGAACGCTCTCGATCTCGCGTGCTGCATCCAACACGGCGTCGTGGGTCGCAAGTGCTCTACCAGCTAGAGCAAACCTGATATACTTATACAGGCCCTTCTGAAACTGATGCCTCCTGATAGTAGGTCTGTCACCAAGTGGGGAGCATATCGGCTCAGAGAAGAAAACTCGGCCTCGTACTCATCAACTGTTCGCCCTCCTTGCTTGAGCTCCACAAATCTTCGCAAAAGCTCGTCCCGAGCTGACTGAGGGAAGTACTTCCTGTTGAAACGGTCTGTGAAGGTTTCCCACGAAATCGGTCTCTCCAAATGAGCCTTCTCTGCAGTCCACCAAATCCGAGTGGTGTCGGTGAGCTGAATATCCATAAGGTCCACCCATTCAGCAGGGGCAACACGGGTCACCGTGAGAATAGTCTCAGTGACCTTCAAGAATTCCTCCGCTGCTAGGGGTCCTTCAGCACCAGAGAAAGAAGGGGGCTGCATATACCGAAACTCCCTGACGCTAGACTCTGGACGAGGGGGAGGCTGGTGTTGAGGCTCCCGCTGCAGCTGCCCAGCTAGGTGCTGCTGATTCGTGGCCAATCCCTGAATCATCGCCAGAAGTTGGCTCGGGTCCACTTCGGGCTGCGAGACACTGCTACTAGACGGGTTATCATTACTACGAGTACCTACCATGATTCTGAAGGAACGAGGATCAAAAGGAAAATTAAGGTTAAAATCAAATAATATATTTGGAAAATAGGAACTAAAACATAGTTATTAAAATAACAGTATAAGAAATTAATTATAGTCTAAAATAATAATATAAGAACTTAATTGTAGTCTTACGGATGAAATATGATATGTATCTAAATTGTCTACCATATTCTTACTAGTGAGAACTCGGGACCATGACCTGCATGGGCAACCAAAAAAACCTGTCACGCCCCGCTTCCCAAAATACTCAGGAATTGGAATGTGAACAAGTCTGCGACGTATTAGATTGAGAAGAAATAAACACTATTATTTTTTTTTTCTTTTCTTCTCAATCCAATACGCTAAGCGTTAAAAATATAATATACGAAGTCACAGGTCCCCGATCACACATAGCAAGAATATAATGACAACCCAGAATAAGAAATAGACATATCATCAATGGTAAATCATCCCAGACCTAAAAATATGGGTCAAACACGCCCTTATTACAAAACGGTCCAACTAAAAATATAAAAATACATAATCCAACAGAAATAAAGGAAAGTACTGCTAAAACAACTAAATTCAATATCAGACTAAAGTAAGGTTCTGCAAAATAGATCTAGCGCTTATCAACTACTACATAAAGAAAAGTCTAAGCTTCAGATTGTTCTTCTGATCCATCTGGAAGACCTCACTGCTGCAAATCCTCTGGCTCTTGTACTATCCCGAACTAAGGCTGTACATCTCCTAAATCTGACGTACACCCAGAAAATAGGAGTACGTCAGCGTGTAAAACACACGGCAAGATACCCCAAGGCAAGAACAAATACAACAACGATAATGATAATATATGCGTGGTCAATGCGATAATAGAAATAAAAATAGAACATGTGATGATAGAAGAACAATAGAGACGTGCAACTGGAATACTAATAATCAGACGAATCCAAAAATCAACCAAGTAACAAGATCATGCAGGTAGCGATCAGAAACCATCCAAGCAACAAGATCATACAATAGATAGAATTAATATTTAAAAATCTACAACAAGAGACGTAGTACGTCGAGCGAAATAATCCAAACAAGGAAACCCTCATGTATATACCATATGTATCAAATTATAGATAATTAAATATTAACCCCAATCTATGTATGAAAAGAACACAAATAGTCATCCTATCACAACTCACTGGTTCATGTAGGCATGTAAAATTGCTTATAAGTCCCTTGGTATAGCTCGGCGTGGTGATTCGACAAACCATCGAGTGACGAGGCGACGAGGTCAACGAATCGCACGCGAGCAACAGAATGCATCCATTCGCGTGCGGAATCAAGCCAACGGTTCGGGGAGTCAACGAGTCATCCAAACAAGAGCGGACTCGGATGAATCACGACCGAATCAAGATCGGTTTCAGACTCGAACTCAGAAGTGGATTTACTGCCAAATCAGGAATCCGACTTACTGCCAAATTCAGGTCAACCAAATCGCACGTCCAGGACAAATCAAACCGTACAACCGAATCATGGACAAAACCGGGAGAATCAACGACAAACGAAGCAACCCAAACACCCTGAGCGGGCTCGGCCGAAACCGAGCCACTTCAGGTGTCGGCAAGCCGACACCCTGAGTGGCCGGTGGCCGAGCCACCTAGGTGGTCGGCCAAAGAGCCGAGCCAACCCAGCGTGGTGGCCGGCCACTTGTGCCGGAGCCACCTCAGCCCAGATCTGTGCCTGAGGCACAGATCTGGCGCTGCCTATAAGATAGGCCAAGGGCGTGGTTCATTTGAAAAGGTTGGATCTTATTTGAGCAGGCGAAGCCCTGCTGGATTGAAAGACTCAGATCTAAAAAGATTCAAGCTTTAGCGACTGTCGAGGACTTTGCTCATCCCAGATCTGCTTCGTGCTCGGCCGATCGTCAAGCGCCAAATAAGGGCAAGCGAGTTCGAGTAGGACCGTGATCTCAGATCGTACGCACTGCGATACTCCGGAATCAAAGTTTGCGGTCTTTTGATCCCGAGATTTGGGCGATGTTTCCTGGTGAACCAATCCCCCGCCTATTATTTCTTCGTGAAGATAAACCATCGTCTGCGTAGGATCCCGACCGATCTAGATGATGTGGTGGTCGACGGATAGAACCCCGGCGCGAGCAAAGAACCACAAAGCGAGCGACCGCAAAACAGGAGCTCGTGATTTGTTCGACACAAAAGGAGAAAGTTGTAATCTTTGTTTATTTTTCTTTGATTTTCATTGTAACCGGATCTAAAAAAAAGACCGGATCTTTTGTAACTCAAAAAGCTGTTATTTAAGATGACAATGGAATCAATTACAAAGAAAGACACGATTTTTCCCGCGAACAATCTGGCGACCACAGTGGGAGCCACCGATCTCGCTGCCGAGACCGTTGCGTCGCAGCCGCGGATCTCAATCCCGGTCGAGGAGGAGGTCGAATATGAATTCGATCAGGCCAAGTTCGAGGAGTATCTCTCATCCTCGTCCGGATCTACCTCCCCCCGCAAGTCCAAGAAGTTCTCCTCTAGGAGAAAAGCTCGTTGGTTTGAAGAAGTCCAGAATACCAACGATGCTCTCACCCCAGCTGATGCCAAAGTTGCGTCAGGTGAAGTTCCACCGACCTCCAACGAGGTCAAACCTGTTCTTGTCAACGCTTCTACTGTTGAGGGCGTTGTGACTCTCTCGAAGAGAGCCCGCCAGAGGCGACGTCAACGCCTTGCGCGGCAACTCGCTAAGGCGATGGAGTCTACAGACGGAGTCCGCTACAACACGGATCTGAAGAACAGGGGAGGCAAACAGCCTCAACAACTGAAGAATGGCGGTTCCTCCAAGCCGCCGATGAACGAATGGATCCGAGTCAAACGGAACCGTTTGACACTCGAGGAGCGGATTCACAAACGCCACGCACTGCATGCACAAGCAAAAATCCTTGTGCAGAAGGCCGAAGAATTGAAGAAAGAAAGAGTGGCCAAAAAGCCGTCGTCAACCCGCCAAGTGTGGAGGCCGAAGCAGCCTCCAACCAAAGTTCAACCACCGGCGAAACAACCCATATCACCGATAATTCCAGCAACTACTCCGGGAGATCATGCAGAGTCATCCCGAAGGAAAAAGTCAGTCTTGGAGCGTCTCGGTCTGATTCCCGACGAGAGAGGCAAAGCTCCTGTTCAAAATCGTTTGGGCTTGATGAAGAAGCCCCGGACGACGCAACATGCTGGGGGTCGTCGTCACCTCCAACATAACGAAGAAACCAGAGCAGCTACGCGCATCAACTTGCGCATTGAAGTCCAGGAGGCCGCCGAGAACTCATGCCCAAAAAGGCATGTTTCGAGGCGCGTGACTTTTGAAAGCCCTAAGAAAGCAATTCCCCCTCAGAAGGAAACATTATTGTCTGATGACGATAGTGTTATACCTGAGAAGTCGTGCCAACACACGATAGGTTACTCCGATCGTCAAGCAGACGAGTTGTACTATCGTGCTGGGGGTACGAATAAAACCAGGAAAAGGAGTCCCCGAGAACAGGAAACTCAGTGCCCCTGTTCCAAACTCATTCGGGCGGTATTGTCTGAATGCAGCTGCATCAGGGCGGTCCCTGTAGGCATCGAAAATTGCCTATAGGTCTCCACGAACGGTTCAGCGTTAAAGAGCGACGATGAACATCACTATCCGAGCCATAGGAGCCCAATTGACGTCGATGAACGACTGAAGTGAGTCGGCGAGCTACGTGAGCTTACAGGATTTCAGAACAACCAAGACCCGGACCAATCGGGAACCCGGTACTGTTCACAAAAAGGACAACGCCCCTCATGCCTCGACCACTCTACAGATAATCCAACCACCAGAGTGGATCGAACTCTTCGTCAAGCATCCTACGCACCTGGAATCACTCAAATCCGCGTGAAAAGGGGAGGATTTTTGGAGAGCCTTGGCGAAGCCCTGCTGCATTGGAGAGTGCCCGTGTGCTTCAACGAGAGGAGGAGTGGCCTACATCAGTCTTCATCGCCCGTCGGATCCTTAGTATCGGCCTTAGCGTTGATACTAAGAAGAGCTATTACCTCGCTTTAGCCGAGGTATACGCTTATAGCTTCTAGATCTCACGCGGATCGACGAAGCTCTGCTTCTATATCCCCCGCGGATAAACGAAGCTCTGTCCGATTTATCCGGATCAGAAAGTTTCTAGATCTCACGCGGATCAACGAAACTCTGTCCGATTTATCCGGACCAGATCTGAGTGCCCCGGTGGTCCACGGATATCAACATCCCCGTCACAGGCAAAAGACCCACGCAAGCAAGAGATGACAAACAGCTCTTGCGTTTGTTTGAAAGGAGTTGCATTTATTTTGTTTTCATTGTGTACCGGTCTTATAAAAAGGCTATCTTTTTATTTCATTGTAACGATTGAAGTTGTAATGAATGCAGCAATGAATACAGCAACTTTTTCCGCAAACAAGCTGGCGACCACAGTGGGAGCCAACGGCATCGCTACCGACGCCGTCGTGACGCAGCCGGCATTCAAGATCCGGGTGAATGAAGAACACGAGCTCGATCAACAACGGTTCAAAGAAGGCCTCTCTTCCTCCTCCTCCAGATCCGCCTCTCCAAACGGGTACAGAAAGGTAACCTCTTTCATAAATGTTTGCAGGTCCTTCGGCTCAAAAATCCAAGACCCCGTTGCCGCCGCTGCACTTGCACCACGTGACGTCCCCGCGTCGTCCAACGTGGTCGAGATCGCAGGTCCGGACTCCTCCTCTGCACTTGCACCATGTAACGTCCCCGCGTCGTCCAACGTGGTCAAGATCGCAGAGCCGGACTCCTCTTCTGCCGAGGAGATGGCTACTGAAGACGCTCCAACATTGTCAAAGAGAGCGCGACAAAGACGGCGTCAAAGCCTTGCTCGTCAGCTGGCCAAAGCTTTGGAACCGATGGACGGGATCTGCTATAATGAAGATCTCAAGTTCAGACATCACCAAGAGCAACAACGGCAAACAACCAGCCCCTCCTCTAAAGCGGAAACGAACAAATGGGTTCATGTCAAAAGAACCCGTTCTACTCTCGAGGAGCGAATCCAAAAGCGCCGCGCCTTGCGTGCGCGTGCCCGGGTCCTTCTGCGAAAAGCACGAGAGATGCAAAAGGAGGAGGCAGTTAGGAGAGCGCCGAGGTCCGAACAAGTTTGGGTGCCAAAGACCAAAACAACGCCTAAGGTAAAAGCAGGTAATATTGCTCTCCAACCTTCGTCAACTTCAGATCCCGAACCTCTGATGAATCCCCACTGTAGCGTGGATTTCCCCAAGTCTAGGAATCCTCTGAACAACCGTATCGGTGCTCTACCCGAGAATCGAGGAAAAGCGCTTGTCAAGGAAAGCTGGGGATCGTTGAAGGAGCTTCGAGCCAACATCCAGACTGGGGGTCGTACACGATCTCCTAACAAATCGATCTCTGCAACAACCCGCTTGGCGATGCGTGCAGAAAATCAGGAGCCCGTTAAGGTGTCACCCTCACAAAGGTGTGATTCCAAACGTGTGACTCCTGTAAAAGCCAACAAGGCAATGATTACTCAGAAGGAAACGCGTCGGGCAGACAAACGTGTTATACCTGAGAACCCATGTGAGCAGCCGATAGGTTACTCCGACCGCAGCGTCGATGAGTTGTACTATCAGGCTGGGGGTGCGAATGAGTCTCGAAAGAGCAACACCCGGGAAGCGGATTCTCACTGTCCGTGTACCAAATTTATCAGGGCAGTATTATCAACCTGTAGCTACCCCAAGACCGCTCCGGATATAACAACGATCGTGGGATCCATGAAGGAGTCCTTTCCGATGATGAATCCTCAGATTCTCATTCCGCGCTCGCCTCTGATGACACAACGTCTAGCATAGGGCAAGCTCGAGAGGTGTTCATGGCCAACACCGAGCAGATAGCCAAAATCATTGAAGAGGCCCTGGCTAAGCAGAAGGAAATCTTCAAGTTCGAAATGGAAATGGCTATGCAAGAGATGAGACAAATGCACGATCAACGAATCCGAGCTTTGTCAAACCAGCTAGTTGAGTCCAATCGTCGCACCCAGAACGCTGCAGTCAACAGCGATCCGGAGGTGGTCGAAATCGTCATGGCCGACGCACCGCCTAAGAATACTGGGGGTGGCCCCACTAAAGATAACAACGCTAGGGGTGGACCCACCAATAATGATAACACTGGGGGTGGTCGTATTATTCCTCTCGACAATTGTCCAAAACAGGATACAGATCAGGCCGAAAAGATGAAGGATCTCGAAAGAAAAATCGACGCCCTGATGTCTGCTCGAGAGGTGAAGAAGACCGGTATTCCGTGTCCTTACCCAAGAGAATGGGATTCGATCCCGTATCCGGCGAAGTTCAACCTGATCAACTTCACGCCGTTCGGCGGGAAGGGCTCGCCCACTCAGCATCTAATCTACTTCAAGTCCCACTTGGGGGTGATTTCGGGCAACGAGCCTTTGATGGTTCGGTCATTCGTTGGCACCCTTCGCGGGCCCGCCTTCGATTGGTACCGCCGTCTCAAGCCCGGAAGCATCAACAGCTGGGAGGACCTGGAAAGCATGTTCCTCGCCCATTTCTTCGATGATGACACCGAAGTGTCAATCAGGACACTCTTCGACGAGAAACAAAAAGGCGGAGAGTCGGTGGATACCTTCATCAAACGCTTCCGCAATCAGGCAATGAACTGCAAAGATCCCGTCTCAGAGGAATTCATCTTGCAGACTTGTCAGAACAACCTGTCCATCAATATCTTAGACATTATGGGAATAGAGCCGCTCAATACCTGGAAAGAGTTGAAGGCTCGAGGAGAGCAGGCTGAACGGTTCCTCAAAAGGAAGAAAGCCGAGAGGAGCCAACTGATGGTCAACCCTCTGGATTCGGATCTCGTACCTCATGATGAAGGGGACGCACCTGCAACGGTTATTGACGATAATCAAACATCACAACAGCAGTCCTGGGAACAACAGGAGAATTCAGACGAGAGGCTCCAAAACGAGTACTCGTTCAAGGACGAAGACATTCCCACCATCTTCGAGTCTCTTCTCGAAAACAACAAAATCAAGCTCCCGCCCATCACGAATCAGGAGG
>NC_033797.1:118854790-118865219 GCF_001876935.1 Asparagus officinalis
TAAGAAGCCTGGACATGTAAAGAAGGACTGTACAAAATATCACGCCTGGCGTGATAATAAGGGTACGTTTCTTACTTTGGTTTGTTCTGAGGTTAATTTAGCTTCAGTACCTAGAAACACTTGGTGGTTAGACTCCGGTGCTACTACTCACATAAGTGTTTCTATGTAGGGTTGCATGAGCTACCGAAAGCCAAGTGATGTTGAAAGACACATCTTTGTGGGCGACGGACAATCGGTAGATGTGGAAGCAATTGGGCACTTTAGGTTGTTGTTAGGAACTGGTTATTATTTGGATTTAAAAGATACTTTTGTAGTACCGTCTTTTAGACGGAATTTGGTTTCTGTTTCTGTATTGGACAAATCAGGTTATTCTTGTTCATTTGGAAACAGTCAATTCAGTTTATCTTTTAATTCAAATGTTGTGGGAACCGGTTACTTGAGTATTTATGACAACCTATATTTGCTTGATACAATTGCTTCTTACAATGAATCCTTGCATGTGGAATCACGTGGTACTAAGCGTAAATTAAATAAGGAAAATTCGGCGACATTATGGCATAAGCGCTTAGGTCATATCTCAAAAGGTAGAGTTGAGCGTCTTGTGTCTGATGGCATTTTGGATTCCCTTGATTTTTCGGACTTCGACGTATGTGTTGAATGTATCAAGGGAAAACAGACCAAAGTGAAAAGATTAGGTGCCAACAGATCTTCGGATGTCTTAGAATTGATACATACGGATATTTGTGGGCCATTCCCTACGGAATCCTGGAATGGTCAACAATATTTTATATCATTCATAGACGATTACTCACGTTATGGGCACCTATATCTTATTCATGAAAAATCTGAGTCTCTGGACATGTTCAAAGCCTATAAAGCTGAAGTTGAGAATCAACTCAACAGAAGAATTAAAACCGTCAGATCTGATCGTGGTGGTGAGTACTACGGTAGATATGATGGTTCAGGTGAACAACGTCCAGGACCATTTGCTAGATACCTAGAGGAATGCGGTATCGTCCCACAGTACACTATGCCGGGTTCACCTAGCATGAATGGTGTAGCTGAAAGACGAAACAGGACTCTTAAGGATATGGTAAGAAGTATGATTGCTCATTCTTCTTTACCAGAGTCACTCTGGGGAGAAGCACTTAAGACAGCAGCTTACATTCTGAATAGAGTACCAAGTAAAGCAGTTGCTAAAACACCTTATGAGCTTTGGACTGGTCGAAAGCCCAGTTTAAAGCATTTACATATTTGGGGATGTCCAGCTGAGGCAAGGCCTTATAGGCCAAATGAAAAGAAATTGGACTCCAAAACAGTTAGCAGCTACTTTATTGGATACTCTGAACGCTCTAGGGGCTTTAAGTTTTATGATCCCACTATAAGGAATATTTTTGAGACGGGAACAGCAACATTCTTTGAGGATGTTGAGTTTGGGGGGAGAAATAAGGTTAGAGACATTAGTTTTGAGGAGGAATTGGCTTCAGATCCAATCCATACAGTTACTTTTGACAATATTCAGGTTCCTATACCTGTTGTTGCTCAAGAAGTAAATCCGGAACCTCAAGATGATAATGTTGAACAACTCCCTGTTCCAGAAGAACAAACTCAACAACCTCAAGAACCAGTGCCATTAAGGAGATCCACGAGAGAAAGGAGAAATGCTATTCCGGATGATTATATTGTATTTCTCCAAGAACATGAGGAAAGTAGTGGAATGTTAGAAGATGATCCAATCAACTTCTCTCAGGCCATGAAAAGTTCTAACTCTCAACAGTGGATTGATGCCATGAATGAAGAGTACAAGTCTATGCAAGACAATAAGGTTTGGGAACTTGTCCCATTACCAGAAGGTGCAAAACCAATTGGTTGTAAATGGATTTTTAAAACCAAGCGGGATGCAAACGGTAATGTGGAGAGGTATAAGGCACGTCTTGTGGCTAAAGGCTATACTCAAAAGGAAGGCATTGATTATACAGAGACTTTCTCTCCGGTTTCATCGAAAGACTCTTTCAGAATAATCATGGCACTTGTTGCTCATTATGATCTTGAGTTACATCAGATGGATGTTAAGACTGCATTTCTCAATGGAGACATTGATGAGATGATCTATATGGTGCAACCAGAAAACTTTGTGTCGGGAGACCCAAAGAATATGGTCTGCAAATTAAGGAAATCCATCTATGGACTCAAGCAAGCTCCTCGTCAATGGTATCATAAGTTTCAACAAATAGTTATCTCGTTCGGTTTTGAGATGAACATTGTTGATGACTGTGTATATCACAAGTTCAGTGGGAGTAAGTATATTTTTCTGGTTCTGTATGTGGATGACATCTTGCTTGCCACTAATGATATAGGCATGTTGCACGAAACCAAGAGATTTCTATCAAAGAATTTTGAGATGAAAGATCTTGGGGACGCCTCTTTTATATTAGGGATCCAGATACATCGAGATCGCTCTCGGGGTATTCTTGGATTATCACAAAAGAGCTATATCGATAAGGTACTTAAAAGGTTTGGCATGCAAGATTGCAGACCAGGTGACACCCCTGTTGCTAAAGGAGACAAGTTTAGTCTCAATCAGTGCCCTAAAGGTAACCTTGAAATTCAGGAAATGCAGAAGATTCCTTATGCTTCGGCTGTAGGAAGTCTAATGTATGCTCAGGTATGTACGCGTCCGGATATTGCGTACATTGTTGGGATGTTAGGCAGATACTTAAGCAACCCTGGTATGGATCATTGGATAGCAGTCAAAAGGGTTATGAGGTATCTTCAGAAAACAAAAGATTACATGCTCACATACAGAAAATCAGAGAAATTAGAGGTCATTGGGTATTCGGACTCTGATTTTGCTGGATGCCAAGATAGCAGGAAGTCTACATCAGGCTACATTTATATGTTAGCAGGAGGAGCTATATCATGGAAAAGTGTCAAACAAACACTAGTAGCTTCCTCCACTATGGCAGCAGAATTTGTAGCTTGCTATGAGGCATCCAATCAGGGAATATGGCTGCGAAATTTTGTCACGGGACTGCGCATTTTGGAAAATGTTGAAAGACCACTAAGGCTATATTGTGACAATAAATCTGCAGTAATGTATTCCAATAACAACAGGAGCTCAACTAAGTCAAAACATATTGACATTAAGTTCCTGGTTGTGAAAGAAAGGGTACAGAGTGGACAGATATCCATAGAGCACATTGGGACAAACTCCATGATAGCTGATCCTCTTACTAAGGGATTGCCACCTAAGGTCTTTCATGAGCATACTGCTCATATGGGTGTGGTATTATTTGAGGATATTATGTTTTAGTGGGAGTTTGTATTTGTGGTGCTTTATGTTTGGTTGTATTGTCTGATCAGAATAAAGTATTCAGTTAAGACACTCTGTTACATTATGTTTGGTTTTGACCTCACTAAGGAGGACCAGTTGAAAATAGACATGTACTGATCACATTGCATGTAATTTTCATGCTGCACATCCATGATTGATCTATGTCGTTTGATTGTATTGGTATATGTGACCATTGATGGGTCGAGTCACGATAAATGTGACGAAGGCCGCTTTGATCCTATATTGATATAGTCAATGGACGAGATTGTTCGGAAATACCATTTCAGTGATAGCAATTTTTGAGCTCATAAGGTTATACACAGTTTAAGGAATCATATGGTGCCCAAGTGGGAGATTGTTGGATTTAATCTAATAAATCTATTTGTGGGCACATATGATTAATCAATGTGTATTGCTATCTTTCAGGATAACCCACTAAAGTGATCAATTAAGTTGGGTTAATGGGTATTTAAATATAATCATGGGGTTATATGTGCAGATACCAGGTTGTAATTGTGATTTATTGAGGGGCTAAATTACAAAAGTACAACATCTATAAATAAGGGGTTATGGTCCCTAACCTAGGGTTACATTCTCTAATTCTCTACACCCCCATCTAGCTAGAGAAATTCGGATTTAGAGAAACCCTAAGGTTAGAAGATCATCAAAAACCCAAATCAAGATTTCATCCATGGATTCAGGTATAAGCTTCCGCTCTTTTGATTATTGTTAATCTCTTTGAATTAATCATGGCTATATGGTTTTAGATCTCAAGTTTTGATTTAGATCTAACACGATCCACACAGACGAACTCATTGTAAGTTACCCCATATTTAACCTAAATGCTGCTCCATATACACATTCTCATATCTTCGACGCTCACTCTGATTTAGCAGAAAAGAACAACAAGAAACTTAGAATTTAAACATGCATATCATGTTAGGATGTAAGTGGCAAGGTTTTAAAAACATGGTTAATCAGATTATGCGACAACTGATCGGATTACGCGAAATTGCACATGTGTGAATTTTTAATATATATATAAATATTCATGAATAATAGTTGACAAAATTCAGACCTCTAGAGGTTTCAATATAAACTCAAACTTGAGTTCCTCTAGGGGGTCTACCCAAACAAACACAATCTGATCGTATACCAACAAAGAATGAATTCAAACCCTAAAAGCGTCTAGGGCGAATCTACAGCTACAAATTGAACCAGGACAGAAGTTAACAAAGAGGGAAGCAGAGTACCTTTTGAGAGAAGCAACGACGGAGATTGGAACAGAGCTCGACGGCGGCGGGGGACTTGGAATCTAGTCGGCAGAGGCGCTGACGGTGGCGTCGGCGGCGGTGCCAAAAGAGGCGGCGGTGCCAAAAGAGGCGGCGGTGGGGGGTTTCTAGGGTTTATGCAAAGTATTTGCTAGTATTGTTGCGATGGTAGTCCCTGTTGACTCCCACCCTTGAATCATTGAATTTACAAATTAGGATACTTCGGAGGATGTAGTAGCAATTTAAATGATTTGAGTGACTAATTTCGAATGGCTTAATTGCACTTAAATATCGTCTAGTTTTCTCTATTTTGCACTTATATACCCTCACTTGTTTGTGTCAGCACTTATATACTCTTAATGGAGTTTTCAAAACTTGCACTTATAAACACTCACTCGTTTTAGCGTTGCTTATATATCCTAATTTTTGCTTGTTAGGGTAGATCTAGGTTTGTTGAGAGTTTAGTGTAAGTTATTAGGGTTGAGTATAATTTGTTGTTTTTTAATGCTGAGGATTTTCTGTAAATTTAGACTTAACATAAATCAAATTGGACTTAACTAGAAATTAGACTTAAAATAATGATGGATAATCTAATAATGCATATAGATTTTTGGCAAAACTTTGTTGTAGGCCCCTTATGTGCTAGCCAAAGTATCGTTTCGGATCATTAATATTTAGAAATCATCAACCACACAGTCATTAATATTATCATTGTCATCAATCTATGTTCTTTTTTGCAAACTTCTGTAAAATATTGTTGACGAGATCACGTGGCTGACACGTTAGCAAAAATTAGTTGTAAGTTTCATACAAACGTGTATGTTGAACTTGTGATTTCACTAATTTTTTTGCTAAACATGACAGTGCCAGATCATTGTCACGTCAACAAAATCTGATGACGAATGTAATATTAAGAACAAAAATGCCTCAGGGACCCCAAATAAGGGAAACAGGGGGCAGGTGAGGTGTCCCCCTCTAAATGCATGAACAGTGCATCATGCATTCCGAGGGGGACACCTCACATGTCCCCCCTTGGGTTCCCTATTTGGGGTCCATATAGCAGCACCCTATTAAGAATCACCACAGTTAACTTTTATCAAATATTAAAAACGCTAAGGTACCGTTTGGCAAAGGGTTAAGTGAGGGGTTAAGGAGACTTAACCCCTTCTTAACCCGCCGAACATAAAAAATCTATACAATGGTTAAAGTGAGTTAACCCTCCATAATTTGCCAAACATAAAAAATATAGAAGGGTTAAGCTAACCCCTTTAGATGGATTATAATGAGTTAACCCCTCAAAATGAGGAGTTTACTAATATCCTATTTAGAAGGATTAAGAGTTAACCCTTCTAATTATAAAGAAAATAGTCAAAATCATTGTTATTCCCAAACACTAAAACTGATCACAATGACTAAAATAAAACTTATATAACGGGTTAATAATTTAGTCCTTCCGTTCAACGGGAAGGGCTCGCCCACTCAACATCTGATCTACTTCAAGTCCCACTTGGGAGTGATCTCGGGCAACGGGCCTTTGATGGTTCGGTCATTCGTTGGCACCCTTCGCGGGCCTGCCTTCGATTGGTACCGCCGTCTCAAGCCCGGAAGCATCAACAGTTGGGAGGACTTGGAAGGCATGTTTCTCGCCCATTTCTTCGATGATGACACCGAGGTGTCGATCAGGACACTCTTCGACGAGAAACAAAAAGGCGGAGAGTCGGTGGATACCTTCATCAAACGCTTCCGCAATCAGGCAATGAACTGCAGAGATCCCGTCACGGAGGAATTCCTCTTGCAGACTTGTCAGAACAACTTGTCCATTAACATCTTGGACGTGATGGGAATAGAGCCGCTCAATACCTGGAAAGAGTTGAAGGCTCGAGGGGAGCAAGCCGAACGAGAGGCTCCAAAACGAGTACTCGTTCAACGACGAAGACGTTCCAGCTATCTTCGAGAACCTTTTCGAAAACAACAAAATCAAACTCCCGCCCATCACGAATCAGGAGGAAGATGACGATTCTGCGGATCCAATGTACTGCGAGTACCACAGGAGGATCCTCCATCCCACCAAGGATTGCTTTGCTCTCAAGAATAGCATCCTGACCTTGGTTGAAGCCGGCGTTATAACGCTAGGGTAAGCCAATTGAAAACGGCAATACTCCAACGAGTATACGAGTATAAACTGCTTCTCAACACTCCGACGAGTATACGAGTATAAACTGCTTCTCAAAACTCCGACGAGTATACGAGTATAAACTACTTCTCAACACTCCAAAGAGTATACGAGTATAAACTGTTTCTCAACCCTCCAATAGTTATATGAGGTTAAACTATTCCCTGATACTCCAATAGGTATATGAGTCTAAACTATTTCCTACCATTGACGGGAAGTTCATGGAGGATATTACGCTAATATTCTTAAGGATAACCCGGTCAGGTAACAAAGTCAAACCCAGTTCCAAGAGAGAAGCTGGGGGTGGATAATCCAATGCATCGGGAAGTTCCCGGAAGAATACCACATGGGTATTCTTAGGGATAACCCAATCATTGTGGAATTGGTGAATAAGAAATTCACGTTCGAACCCTGAAGGTCAGAATGTCTCTTCTTATTCTCTAACTCTTATGAGTTATTTTTGTGAGAGGAGATCCAATCTTCTGATAGGTTAATCTTTCCTCACCAAACCATCCACCAATCAAATTAAATGACAGTGGATCCACCAACATTTCCATTTGCCCGTCATTGGCATTTTGCAGACTTAACGTGCTAGGTCCTGAACGCCTAGCATTCAAAGTCTCCCTGTGAGTGATAATACGAGTTGGCACTTTCTTCGCTACCCGTATTCCACTCTCTTTGCGTTCTGGTCAAACCTATAAAAGTTAGGGCCAAAGCCAAAATCCCCTCTCGATTCCCCCAATGAACGAGAGGTCCACCTTCAAATCGAGCGATCAAACCTTCCGACAGTTAAGGTCGTCTCAAACTCCTGCTTGGTCAAACCTATAAAAGTTAGGGCCAAAGCCAAAATCCCCTCTCGATTCCTCCAATGAACGAGAGGTCCACTTTCAAATCGAGTGAGGGTCATCTCAAACTCCTGCTGGGTCAAACCTATAAAAGTTAGGGCCAAAGCCAAAATCTCCTCTCGATTCCCCCAATGAACGAGAGGTCCACTTCCAAATCGGGTAATCAAACCTTCCGACAGTTAGGGTTATCCGAATTGTTACGATTCTCGGAGTGGAGATCCCACTCTTAGTTTCATCCTTCCGGATTCTGGGGGTGGAGATCCCACCTCGAGTTTCCTTTCCAGCTGTAGATAGAATATAAAATTCTTCCTCTTCAGCACCGGGAGATAGAATATAAAATTCTTCCTCTCCTCGGACCTTTCCGATGCTCGGAGTGGAGAACCCACTCCCAGTTCATCATTCCGGATTCTGGGGGTGGGGGATCCCACCTCAAGTTCCCTTTCCGGCCGAAGATAGAATATAAAATTCTTCCTCTTCAGCACCGGGAGATAGAATATAAAATTCTTCCTCTCCCGTTTCTCAATCTGTCTTTGCTTTTAGAAAAGACACGATTGTCAAATCCGGGCACTCGATGCACGGGGAATTTTATCCCGAAGCCTGAGTAGGGATAAGTCAACGCCTAACACGCGTTGCCGGGTAGTCTATTCCCGTGAGAAAGACGAAGTCTATGTATTCAAAATCATAGCATTAAGTCTAAGAGAAGCAATTCTCTTAGCACAACGTTACATGTGAAACGGGTTTTAATAATTCACATGCTAGCCCGATTCAAACGGTAATCGGTAAAGGCACATCAAACCCGTTGATGGCTGGGTGTTTGCCAAAAATCCCAAAGCCTATGTCTAACACACATGGCCGGTTAGTCTTTGACCGTGAAAAGGACAAAAGACCACATATTCAACATTGTGGCAGGTTGTTATTAATAACACCACAATCCGTGCCTCACACGCGCGGGGAATTTTATCCCGAAGCCTAAGTAGGGATAAGTCAACGTCTAATACACGTTGTCGGGTAGCCTATTCCCGTAACAATGGCGAAGTCTACGTATTCAAAGTCGTAGCACCAAGTCTAAGGGAGTTCATTCCTTTAGCCCAACGTCACATGCGGAACGGATTTAGACAATCCACATGTAAGCCCGACTCAAACGGTAGTCGGTAAAAGCTAATCAAATCCGTTGAAGGCTGGGGGTTAGCCAAAAATCCTAAGTCAACGCCTAACACGCGTTGCCGGGTAGTCTATTCCCGTGAGAAAGACGAAGTCTACGTATTCAATATCGTAGCACTAAGAGCGTTAACTCTCTTAGCACAACGTCACATGCGGAACGGACTTAAACAATCCGCATGCTAGCCCGACTCAAACGGTAGTCGGTAAAGGCTAATCAAATCCGTTGAAGGCTGGGGATTAGCCAAAAATCCTAAAGTCAACGCCTAACACGCGTCGCCGGGTAGTCTATTCCCGTGAGAAAGACGAAGTCTACGTATTCAATATCGTAGCACTAAGAGCGTTAACTCTCTTAGCACGACGTCACATGCGGAACGGACTTAAACAATCCGCATGCTAGCCCGACTCAAACGGTAGTCGGTAAAGGCTTGTCAAATCCGTTGATGGCTGAGGATTTGCCAAAAATTCTATAACTGCGAGTCATTGACGCATCAACTCCACTAGTTGGTCTCGTGGCTCGAGCACCCAACAAATTCAGGATAAAACCCACAGATGCAGATGAATCAGCTTTAACAGTTGGTCCTGCGGCCCCGACATTTGAGACCGCTATGCTCCAATACCTTAAGAGTTTAAACTGTGTATACTCCAGCAAACGTACGAGTATAAACTGTGTTAACGACGATAAAAAAAAAACCCTCCATAAATTCTAGTTTGGTCTCCACATGCCTTTATCAAAATTTGGATCACAAATTTGTGGTTTAAACTCCTTGGATTTCGTCCATAAATTCGCTGCCCTTTTGCAAATAAACCCCTCTAAGACACTTATGGGCTATTTTGCGAATTAACCCCTCAACAACTCTTGCATAAAGCACCCCCTCACTTCTCCTAACCAAATGGACATGAATCCAAGCTTCAAAATTTCAGTTTCATCTTTGCATACAAGCCCCCACGAATTTCAGTCCTATTTTACAAATAAACCCCCAAAATCCGAACTCCTCTTAAAGGGTTGATGGGTTCTTGAAAACTAATCAATGGAGGACAAAAACTTGGGGAAGAAGAACACACAAAACCGAAAATGAGGGGGAAAGAATTCGGTTCTCTCTTTTGAATTTTGAATTAAAAGAGGGGGGGACCATAAGCAAAAGACAAAAGAGGAAAAGGCCAAAAAGGAGGGGGGGACCACGAAAACCCAAGACACCCCATGGGGTGTCTCGGCAAAACCGAGACACCCCAGGGTGTCCCGGTTTTGTCGGGACACCCCCGGGGCGTCTTGAGTCTGTTTTAACCCCCGAACCATGCATGGACACCTAAATTGTTTTTCTGAACTCCAAATCACTCCGATTCTTCGCCAACGGTTGAATATTGATGAACTCCAAAAGTCAACCTTTGACGAATCAAAACCCTAGGGTCAACGCCGGTCAACGCGTAACCCTAGGTCAACGCCAGTCAACGCGTTGCGACAAAAGTCGACATTTGACGAATCGAAACCCTAGGGTGGACGCCGGTCAACGCGTAACCTTAGGTCAACGCCAGTCCACGCGTTGCAAACGAAAGTTAACGTTCGACGATTCGAAACCCTAGGGTGGACGCCGGTCAACGCGTAACCTTAGGTCAACGTCAGTCAACGCGTTGCGACAAAAGTCAACGT
>NC_033797.1:118865393-118903641 GCF_001876935.1 Asparagus officinalis
CCCCGACATTTGAGACCGCTATGCTCCAATACCTTAAGAGCTTAAACTGTGTATACTCCAGCAAACGTACGAGTCAAAAGTCAACCTTTGACGAATCAAAACCCTAGGGTGGACGCCGGTCAACGCGTAACCCTAGGTCAACCCCCACTCAAAGGGTTGCGAGCAAAGTCGACATTTGACGAATCAAAACCCTAGGGTGGACGCCGGTCAACGCGTAACCCTAGGTCAACGTCAGTCAACGCGTTGCGACAAAAGTCAACGTTCGACGAGTCAAAACCCTAAGGGTCAACGCCGGCCAACGCGTAACCCTAGGTCAACCCCGCTCAATGGGTTGCGAGCAAAGTCAACGTTTGACGATTCGAAACCCTAGGGTCCACGCCAGTCAACGCGTAACCCTAGGTCAACGCCAGTCAACGTGTTGCGACAAAAGTCAACGTTTGACGAGTCAAAACCCTAAGGGTCAACGCCGGCCAACGCGTAACCCTAGGTCAACCCCGCTCAACGGGTTGCGAGCAAAGTCAACGTTTGACGATTTGAAACCCTAGGGTCCACGCCGGTCAACGCGTAACCCTAGGTCAACGCCAGTCAACGCGTTGCAATCAAAGTCAACGTTCGAGGATTCAATATCCACACCATTCAACGTTCGACGATCAAAACCCTAGGGTGAACGCCGGTCACCGCGTAACCCTAGGTCAACGCCGGTCAACGCGTAACCCTAGGTCAACGCCAGTCAACGCGTTGCGACAAAAGTCAACGTTCGAGGATGAAAATCCACACCAATCACCGTTTGACGATTCAAAACCCTAAGGGTCCACGCCAGTCAACGCGTAACCCTAGGTCAACGCCAGTCAACGCGTTGCGACAAAAGTCAACGTTTGACGATTCAAATCCACAACGTTTGACGATTCAAAACCCTAAGGGTCAACGCCGGTCAACGCGTAACCCTAGGTCAACGCCAGTCAACGCGTTGCGACAAAAGTCAACGTTCGAGGATGAAAATCCACACCAATCAACGTTCGACGATTCAAAACCCTAAGGGTCAACGCCGGTCAACGCGTAACCCTAGGTCAACGCCAGTCAACGCGTTGCGACAAAAGTCAACGTTCGAGGATGAAAATCCACACCAATCAACGTTCGACGATTCAAAACCCTAAGGGTCAACGCCGGTCAACGCGTAACCCTAGGTCAACGCCAGTCAACGCGTTGCGACAAAAGTCAACGTTCGAGGATGAAAATCCACACCAATCAACGTTCGACGATTCAAAACCCTAAGGGTCAACGCCGGTCAACGCGTAACCCTAGGTCAACGCCAGTCAACGCGTTGCGACAAAAGTCAACGTTCGAGGATGAAAATCCACACCAATCGACGTTCGACGATTCAAAACCCTAAGGGTCAGAGGATTTTTTGGAGAGCCTTGGCGAAGCCCTGCTGCAGTGAAGAGTGCCCGTGTGCTTCAACAAGAGGAGGAGAGGCCTTGATCAGAGCCTTCATCGCCCGTCAGATCCTTAGTATCGGCCTTAGCGTTGATACTAAGAAGAGCTATTACCTCGCTTTAGCCGAGGTATACGCTTATAGCTTCTATATCCCTCCGCGGATAGGCGAAGCTCTGTCCGATTTATCCCGGATCAGAAGTTTCTAGATCTCACGCGGATCAACGAAACTCTGTCCGATTTATCCGGACCGGATCTGAGTGCCCCGGTGGTCCACGGATATCAACATCCCCGTCACAGGCCAAAGACCCACGCAAGCAAGAGATGACAAACAGCTCTTGCGTTTGTTTGAAAGGAGTTGCATTTCTTTTGTTTTCATTGTGTAAAGGTCTTATAAAAAGACTATCTTTTTATTTCATTGTAACAATCAAAGTTGTAATGAATGCAGCAATGAATACAGTGACTTTTTCCGCAAACATCTAGGTCTGATAGTTCCAGATCACAACCAAGTCATGCGTTGAGATACTTCTGTAAAAGGCTTAGGATTGAAGCGTCATACGGATTTGCCTTTGTCGACCATGTTGATAGTGACTCGCGAGAGTTTGTTACTTGTGCCAGTTGACCTTCTTCAGCGGAAACGCCTCGGCCTAGCCTCGGATGTTTCGGTGGAGATTCTTTCAAATGCCGAAACTCTTTGTGGAGCCTTAGGGCAGCAACACTCGGACAACACTGCCTTGATTATCTTGGCACATAGACAGCATGAGTCCGTATCTCGGGCACTTCTTTTTCGGGGCTTATTCGTACCCCTGGCATGATAGTACAACTCGTCGGTCTGATGACCGGAGCAACCCATCATATGTTAGCATGATTTCCAAGGTATAACTGTAGGCGTTAAAAAATGCCCATAGGTCCTCAAACACAGTACAAGACAAGGAAAAGACGATAAACGTTATTATCCAAGTCAAAGGAATTCATCCAAAATCAGCAAGGCGACGAAGCGTACGCAAAACAAAGAAGCTGGAAGAATCACGAAACATTGCTTAGAAGCTTGAACAGTGCCGAGTCACCAAATGCTGACTCGCACAGTTCCGAGTCACCAAATACTGACTCGCACAGTCCCGAGTCACCAGGACTCTTGTTGCATACAAAACCTCCCCAAACACGGATTTCAATGATTTTTAAGTATTCTTTCATCCCAAAACCTCTCCAACTGCTCTGAGGTTATCCATAAACACGTTTAGACAGTTATAAACCGCAGATAACGTTTAAACATCAATTCCTACTAGGAGACACATCTCAAAAAGCCTATAAATAGAAGCTTAAGGTCTTCTTTCAAGGGGATCGTAGATCTGAGATTAAGAAGGCAAGGTGCTGTCAAATTGACCAGTCAACCATGAATTTCAGAGGAGAATCATCAGAGCTTGGCGAAGACTTTCATAAAGAAAGCCCCTTCGAAAGGTTTGTGATTCTTTTCCCTTCTTTCCTCCCGATTAAACTTGGTTTTAATCTCGAGAAGAGCCACAATCTCGCTTGGTCGTGATTGTCGCTTCCGTAATTGTTTCCCTCGTGAAACAAGAGCGTAATTATATCGTCGATCGGCTTTGGTCTGCGGTGGTCCACGGACTAACGCGTCCCCGGCACAGGCAAAGATCCCACACAAAGTAGCGGGAGATAAACTACTGCTGTGTTTTGTTTGATAAAGTTGTAATCTTTATTTTTCGTTGTAAGAAGATCTTATAAAAAGATCAACTCTATTTTCAGTTTGAACTTGTAATCGATAAACCGTGTAACAGGTTTGAAAACAATGGAAAAGGCAACTTTTGACACAAACAAACTGGCGACCACAGTGGGAGCCGACAGCTTTTCTGCAAAAGCTGTAGTGTCGCAACCAAACATCGTCATACCGATCAACGAGGAGGTCGAGTACGAGTTCGACCAAGCAAAATATGAAGAGTACTTATCCTCCTCTTCCCGATCATCCTCCCCTCGTAGGAATAGGAGAAACTCCACAAAGAAAGGTCGAGGACATTTGGATTTGAAGGTTCAAAATCAAGAACCTCATCCCACAGCGGTTCAAAAGACTCCTTGTGAAGCTGAAGCTACCAAGGCCGAACCAACTTTATCCAAGAGGGCGCGTCAAAGACGGCGTCAACGCCTAGCACGCCAATTGGCCAAGGCCTCTGAGCCGGTGGATGGAATCCGCTACGAAGCGGATCAGAAGTCTAGAGGACGCCAACAGGCACAACAGCGACTTAGCGATTGGTCTAAACCAACGACAAATGAATGGGTCCCCGTTAAGAGGACACGTTCCACTCTTAAAGAACGAACCAAGAAGCGCCACACTTTACTTGCTCACGCAAGAATCTTGGTACAAGAGGCCGAGAAACTACAAACAAGTACTGCAGATTTTAAACTGACGAAACCACGACAAATCTGGAGGCCAAAATCCAGAACAAAGCCCGAAAAAACCGAGGCACATGCTGCTGGCTCGGCCAAGGCCGAGTCACCAAATGCTGGCTCGGCCAAGGCCGAGTCACCAAATGCTGGCTCGGCCAAGGCCGAGTCACTAAATGCTGACCCGCGAGCTGGTTCATCTCTGTCTGCAGAAATTTCGCCTCCTGCGACCAGCTTTAAGTCTCCGACAGCTCCTGGTTTTGTTCCAATGACTTCCTCACCTCCTGTAAAACCCCACGGCGGCGTGGACTCATCCTGAGTTAAAATGAGCATTATGGATCGTCTCGGCCCTTTGCATAAAAATAAACCCCGCCTGATTTGTCAGAATGGGGGTCGGGAGCGAGTCTCCAGTAACTCAAAAATCCCTCATACAGAGAAAGTACCAGTAACCGCTCGCCTTGGGCTACGGGTAGAAGTTCGAGATTCTGTTAAACCCTCACACGCGCGAAGGTGAGTTTTCAAACGAGCGACTCTTGAAAATAATGACGGAGCGATATATCCTCAAAGAGAGTTTTATTCGTCAGAAGAAGACGATGTTAGAATAAGAGGGTTATGCCAACACAAGATAGGTGGCTCCGATAATAATATCGATGAGCTGTACTATCAGACTGAAGGTATGAGTAAATCTCGGAAGAGAAACTCCCGAGAAAGGGATTCTCGTTGTCCTTGTACTAAACTCATCAAGGCAGTATTAGCAGAATGTAACTGTTCCAAGACTGCCTCGCAAAGTATTTCAGTGTTTGAAAGACTTTCTACAGAAACAGAGAGAAACAAATCAAGACATTTCCGTAAAAGAAAGCCACCCGTTCGGGAACGTGAACTCTCGGAATTCACGATAAATATGACAGAAAAAGGAAAGTCCACGCGGAGCTACAACCCTGAACCCTTTTCACAAATGTCCAAACGGTTAACTCGGCTGCAAACCGGGGCTATAAGGCCTAGGGATTACAATTACAACAGGATCTAGAGAAGACAGTCCTCAGACGAAGAAGCATCGGATGCTAACTCAGCGATTGCTTCAGATGCTACTGTATGAGAAGACAGTCCTCAGACGAAGAAGCATCGGATGCTAACTCAGCGATTGCTTCAGATGCTACTGTATCTAGTACAGGACATTCTCGAGAGTCGTTCATGATCACCACAGAACAGATGGCTCAACTTCTTCAAGAAGCTTTGGCCAAGCAAAAGGAGGATTTTAAAATTGAAATGGAGATGGCTGTACAACGTGTTAAAGATTTACACGCACAACAACTCCAACAGCTAACAAACCAGCGCGGTGAATCTAGTCGTCGTCTGACCGCTAATCAGATAGATAGCGACTCAGAGGTAGAAGAAAATCTTAACATGGAGACTCCCCGCGAGAACAAGAATACGGTAGACGTTCTTAACGCTGGGGGTGGTATCAATATCCATCCTCAAAATCGCCAGAAGAAAGAGCTAGGCGAAGATCATAAGATGAAAGACTTGGAAAGCAAAATCAATGCTTTGATGTCTGCCCAAGAAGTAAAAAAGACTGGCATTCCGTGTCCCTACCCGAGGGAATGGGACTCCATTCCATACCCACCGAAGTTCAATTTGATCAACTTCACACCATTCGATGGAAGGGGCTCCCCTACCCAACACTTGATTTATTTCAAGTCTCACCTGGGGATCATTTCAGGTAACGAACCTCTAATGGTACGATCGTTCGTAGGAACCCTTCGCGCTGCTGCATTTGATTGGTACCGCCGGCTTAAACCGGGAAGTATCACTACATGGGACGATATGGAAAGCATGTTTCTCGCTAATTTCTTCGACGATGACACGGAGGTGTCAATCGGGACGCTCTTTGAAGAAAAGCAGAAGGATGGAGAACTCGTGGAAAACTTTGTTAAACGCTTCCGGAACAAGGCAATGAACTGCCGAGATCCGGTCACGGAGGAGTTCATACTCCAAACGTGCCATAATAATCTTTCCATAGATGTATTAGAAGCTATGGGAACAGCACCGTCCAAAACGTGGAAGGATCTGAAGGTCTGAGGGGAGCAAGCTGAGCGATTCCTCCGAAGGAAGAAAGCCGAGAGGGGTCAATCAACAACTAAGCCTCCGAATTCTAACTTCGCCTCTCGTGGCAAAGGCAAATCACCTGCAACAGCTGTTGACGCTAACCAGACGTCGCAAAAGCAACTCCGAAAACAGCAAAAGACTTCGGGTCCGAGACTCCAAAAAGAGTACTCTTTCAAGGACGAAGACGTTCCAGCCATCTTCGAATCCCTCCTTGGAAGCAACAAGATCAAGCTACCACCTATCACAAATCAGGAGGAAGCTGACAACACTACAGACAGGAGGGTCCTTCATCCCACCAAGGATTGCTTTACTCTCAAAAATAGCATTCAGACCTTGGTCGAAGCCGGCGTCATAACGCTAAAATAAGCCAAATAAGAATCTTAAGACTCCAAAGAGTATACGAGTATAAACTGTTTCTCAATCCTCCAACAGGTGCAAGAGGTTAAACTGCTCCCTGCATACTCCAACAGGTATATGAGTCTAAACTGTTTCCTTTCTTTCACGGGAAGTTCCTGGAGGATGTTACACTAATATTCTTAAGGATAACCCGGTCAGGTAACTGAGAATAATGTCCGAACCAGAGGAAGCAACTGAGTATAATACCATACCCAGTTTTGCAAAGGAAGCTGGGGGTGGATGATTCATGTAACGGGAAGTTCCCAAAAGAAATCCATATAGTGTATTCTTAGGGATAATCCAGTCACCGCAGCAAGATGATGAATAAGAAATTCCCATTCAAATTCTCACCGCGTCTGTGCACTCAACACTCTCCCCCTCTCGATTCCCCCAATGAACGAGAGGTCCACAAATCGAGCGATCAAACCTTCCTACAGTTAGGATCGTCTCAAACCTCCCAATTGGTCAAACCTTCTTACAGTTAGGACCACAGTCAAAATCCCCTCTCGATTCCTCCAATGAACGAGAGTTCCACTTTCAAATCACGTGATCAAACCTTCTTACAGTTAGGGTCAAAACCACAATTCACTCTCGATAAACGAGAAATTCATCTTTAGTTCGGTAATAAAACCTTTCAACAGTTAGGATTATCTGAATCTTTTCGATTCTCGGAGTGGAGATCCCACTCTTAGTTTCACCTTTCAGGATTCTGGGGGTGGAGATCCCACCTCGAGTCTCCTTTCCAGTTGAAGATAGAATATAAAATTCTTCGTTTTCAGTGTCGGGAGATAGAATATAAAATTCTTCCTCTCCCATTTTGGGTTCGTCTTTGCCCCAAGAGAAGACACCAACCTTTTTCAAGAATTTGTCAATCTAGGATTCATCCTAGGAAGTTTATCCCGAATCCTAAGCAGGGATAAGTCTGTGCCTAACACGCGCTGCCGGTTTAGTCTTTCACCGATTGAAAAAGACACCAGAATTCTAGTCTGGGGAATTTGATCCCGAAGCCTAAGCAGGGATAAGTCGGCGCCTAATACGCGCCGCCGGTTTGTCTTTTACCGTAAGAAAATGACCAAGTCTACGTATTCAAATTCGTAGCATTAAGTCTAAAGGGGTTCATCCCTTTAGCACAACGTTACTTGTGAAACGGACCTAGATAATTCACAAGCTAGCCCGATTCAAACGGTAGTCGGTAAAGGCTAGTCAAATCCGTTGAAGGCTGGGGGTTAGCCAAAAATCCTAAAGTCAACGCCTAACACGCGTCGCCGGGTAGTCTATTCCCGTGAGAAAGACGAAGTCTACGTATTCAATATCGTAGCACTAAGAGCGTTAACTCTCTTAGCACAACGTCACATGTGGAACGGATTTAGATAATCTGCATGCTAGCCCGACTCAAACGGGTAGTCGGTAAAGGCTAATCAAACCCGTTGAAGGCTGGGGGTTAGCCAAAAACCCTAAAGTCAACGCCTAACACGCGTCGCCGGGTAGTCTATTCCCGTGAGAAAGACGAAGTCTACGTATTCAATATCGTAGCACTAAGAGCGTTAACTCTCTTAGCACAACGTCACATGAGGAACGGATTTAGACAATCCGCATGTAAGCCCGATTCAAACGGTAATCGGTAAAAGCATGACAAATCCGTTGAGGGCTGAGGATTTGCCAAAAATCCTAAGTCAACGTCTGATACACGTTGCTGTTTAGTCTTTTCACAGGAGAAAGACGAAGTCTACGTATTCAATATCGTAGCACTAAAAGAGTTAACTCTTTTAGCATAACGTCACATGCGGAACGGACTTAAAACAATCCGCATGCTAGCCCGACTCAAACGGTAGTCGGTAAAGGCGCATCAAACCCGTTGATGGCTGGGGATTTGCCAAAAATCCTATAAATACGAGAGTCACTGACGCATCAGCTTCATTAGTTGGTCTCGTGACTTGAGCATCCAGCGACATTCAAAACCCTAAGGTTAACGCCGGACAACGCATAACCCTAGGTCAACGCCAGTCAACGCGTTGCAAGCAAAAAGGTCAACGTACGACGGTCAAAACCCCAGGGTCAACGCCGGACAACGCGTAACCCTAGGTCAACGCCAGTCAATGCGTTGCGATCAAAAAATCAACGTACGACGTTCAAAACCCTAGGTCAACGCCGGACAACGCGTAACCCTAGGTCAACGCCTATCAATGCGTTGCAATGAAAGAATCAATACTCCGAAAAGTATACGAGTATAAACTGCTTCTTACTACTCCGAAAAGTATACGAGTATAAACTGCTTCTTATTACTCCAATAAGGTATACGAGTATAAACTATTCCCTATTTTTGTTGAGAAGTTTCTGGAGAATATTTTTCTAAAAATATTCTTAAGAATAACTCAACAACACTGCGCCGGACAACGCGTCACAAATAAAGACATGCTGACTCGCACAGTCCCGAGTCACCAGGACTCTTGTTGGATACAAAACCTCCCCAAACACGGATTTCAATGATTTTTAAGGATTTTTTTCGTCCCAAAACCTCTCCAACTGCTCTGAGGTTATCCATAAACACGTTTAGACAGTTATAAACTGCAGATAACGTTTAAACATCAATTCCTACTAGGAGACACATCTCAAAAAGCCTATAAATAGAAGCCTAAGGTCTTCTTTCAAGGGGATCGGAGATCTGAGATTAAGAAGGCAATGTGCTGTCAAATTGACCAGTCAACCACGAATTTCAGAGGAGAATCATCAGAGCTTGGCGAAGACTTTCATAAAGAAAGCCCCTTCGAAAGGTTTGTGATTCTTTTCCCTTCTTTCCTCCGGATTAAACTTGGTTTTAATCTCGAGAAGAGCCACAATCTCGCTTGGTCGTGATTGTCGCTTCCGTAATTGTTTCCCTCGTGAAACAAGAGCGTAATTATATTGTCGATCGGCTTTGGTCTGCGGTGGTCCACGGACTAACGCGTCCCCGACACAGGCAAAGATCCCACACAAAGCAGCGGGAGATAAACTACTGCTGCGTTTTGTTTGATAAAGTTGTAATCTTTATTTTTCGTTGTAAGAAGATCTTATAAAAAGATCAACTCTCTTTTCAGTTTGAACTTGTAATCGATAAATGGTGTAACAGGTTTGAAAACAATGGAAAAGGCAACTTTTGACACAAACAATAACGTAATCATCGGACGAACATGTTTCCCTCTGAGGATATGACGCTTCATTGGCGTCTCCAAGAGTCACTCGTTCAGATTTACGACTTCTTGAGCATGAAACTCTAACGGGTTCTTGAACTTTGACTCACAATCCGATACAGTCGGTCATTGGGGCTTTCCCTTTGTTGTTATTGGGGTGATTAGTACAACCCCCAGCCTGAATTGTTGTTTGGGAGCCTTTCAATGGCCCCGATCGCTCCTTTACTGGTGCTTTACCTCGATCTTCAGGGAGCGGACCAAGGCAATCTTTCAGGGTAACCCTGAATTTGCTGAGATTCACGCTACCATATGGTTCTATCGGAGGTACGGGGATAGGGGAAACGGGATTTGGAATTTCATTATAAGTACTCGAACTGATCTCGTCCTCTCTTCTGAAATTCGTGCACCTTTAGTCTTCAGTCCAGCAGGGCTTTGCCAACGCTTGAGAATTCCAGATCTGAAAAAAATAAAGGCCCTAGGGTTGTATTTTTAGGCTTCAGAGCCCTATGTTTGGATAAGAACGGCCGATTCCCTCTTATCTTCAGTTGAAAACCACTTAACCATATTATAAGATTAGTTGGAGCAAATCTAGGCGGTTAACGATCAAAAAACCACCGAAAACAACCAAAATCAGCGTTTTTTGTATTTTAGACACTTCTGAGTGTCTTGGCCAAGCCAAGACACTTGAGAGTGTCTCGGCTTGGCCAAGACACCACGGGGTGTCTCGGTTTGGCTTTTTCTGGTTTTGACGCATCAGGTTAGACACTCATAAGTGTCTTGGCCAAGCCAAGACACAACGGGGTGTCTCTGTTTGGCTTTTTCTAATTTTTATCGTTGAGTTTGTTTCCACCGTAAATTCGTCATCCGGACTCGGAATTACATGGTTCAATATACGTTGGAATGTTGACAAGGAGATCTATAGGCTCCCATGATTGAATTACATGTGGAGTAAATGGGACACGAGAGGTGCTCCGCCTTTCGTAAATGATGTGGGGCTCCCGATCAGCTCTTATTCCCGTTATTCCAATGTTTCATTGCTTCGTATGGTCCACCGACTCACTTCATGTGTTTGTCATCATCAAATGAGCTCCTGTGACTCAGATAGTGATATTCATCATCTTCTCTCTGTGTCGAGCCGTGTGTGGGGACCTGTATGCAAATTTTGATGCCTACAGATACCCCCTCCAAAGTGTTTCAGTCTCGTTTCTTTTATAGATGAGCCTGAAATACTTTGGATATGATCGGTCCAACCTTCAGTCAGTGTAAAAGGACCTGTTATTAGCTTTGATTCTTGATTCCTTCGATTTTCAATCTATTCAATGTTTTGACGAATAGGTGAAGTTCTTCTAGCGCTGCGTTTATCGTCTGGCCATCATCGAAATCTTGAATCAAAACCGGTGAGTTGATTTTGGCTCGTATCGTCGAGTTAACTTTGAACTGACTATCTCCATCTAATATATTGATTCACATTGACTTTCATCACAATGCGCTGACTAGCGTTGACCTAGGGTTTTGCGTTGACCGGCGTTAACCTAGGGTTTCGAATAGCCCGGCGTTGACTTTTTCATCGCAACGCGTTGACTGGTGTTGACCTAGGGTTTCGGATTGCCCGCCGTTAACACAGTTTATACTCGTACGTTTGCTAGAGTATACACAGTTTAAGCTCTTATGGTATTGGAACATGGCGGTCCTAAATGTTAGAGCTGCAGAACCAACTATGAAAGATGATTCATCTTCATGTATGGATCTTATCCCGAAGTTGTTGGATGCTCCAGTCACGAGACCAACTAATAGGGCTGGTGCGTTAATGACTCTTGCATATATAAGATTTTTAGCAAACCCTCAGCCATCAACGGATTTAATAAGCCTTTACTGACTACCGTTTGAGTCGGGCTAGCATGCAGATTGTTTAAATCCGTTCTGCATGTAACGTTGTGCTAAAAGAGTTAACTCCTTTAGTGCTACGATACTTAATACGTAGACTTCGTCTTTCTTACGGGAATAGACTACCCGGTGACGTGTGTTAAACACAGACTTAGGATTTTTTGCCAATCCTCAGCCATCAACGGATTTAACGTACCTTTACCGATTACTGTTTGAGTCGGGCTTGCAGGCGGATTGTTTAAGTCCGTTCCGCATGTGACAATGTGCTAAGAGAGTTAACGCTCTTAGTGCTACGATATTGAATACGTAGACTTCATCTTTCTTACGGGAATAGACTACCCGGCAACGCGTGTTAGGCGCTGACTTATCCCTACTTAGGCTTCGGGATAAAATTCCCCAGACTGGAATTCTGGTGTCTTCTTCAATCGGTGAAAGACTAAACCGGCAACGCATGTTAGGCGTCAACTTATCCCTACTTAGGATTCGGGATAAAATTCTCCACACGTGTGAAGTACGAATTTTGGTGTTATTAATAACAACCTGCCATGATGTCGAATATGTGGGTTTTTATCCTTTTTACGATCAAGGACTAACCGGCAACACGTGTTAGGCGCTGACTTATCTCTACTTAGGCTTCAGGATAAAATTACCCAGACTGGAATTCTGGTGTCTTTTTTAATCGGTGAAAGACTAAACCGGTAACACGTGTTAGGCGTTGACTTATCCCTATTTAGGATTTGGGATAAAATTCCCCATGCATAAAAGGCATGGATTTTGTTGCTACGATGCTTAATACGTAGACTCGATCGTTTTCATGGGAACGAACCACCCAACAACGCGGGTTAAGCGCTGACTTATCTCTACTTAGGCTTCAGGATAAAATGCCCCAAATTGGTATTCTTGTGTCTTTTTTAATCGGTAAAAGACTAAACCGGCAACGCATGTTAGGCGTTGACTTATCCCTACTTAGAATTCAAGATAAAATTCTCCGCACGTGTAAGGCACGGATTTTGATGTTATTAATAACAACCTGCCATAATGTCGAATATGTCGGCTTTTGTCCTTTTTACGGTCAAGGACTAACCGGCAACGCGTGTTAGGCGCTGACTTATCCCTACTTAGGCTTCAGGATAAAATTTCCCAGACTCGTATTCTGGTGTCTTTTCATTCGGGAAAAGACTAAACCGGCAGCATGTGTTAGATGCAAACTTATCTCTATTTTAGGGTTTGAGATAAAATCCCTCGTGCATGAAATGTACGGATTTGGAGTTGAGAATTGTATATTTTCTAAAGGTAAAGACAAACCCAGAGCGAGAGAGGAAGAATTTTATATTCTATCTCCCAAAACTGAAGAGGAAGAATTTTATATTCTATCTCTAGTTACAAAGGAGACTCGAGGTGGGATCTCCACTCACAGAATCCGGAAAGGTGAAACTAGGAGTGGGATCTCCACTCCAAGAATCAGAAAGATTCAAGCAACCCTAACTTTTATAGGATTGGTTGCTTAATCCAAGAAAAGAATTCCTCATTTATTGAGATGAAATTTCGATTTTGGGCCTAACTTTTATAGGTTTTGCCCAATAGGAAAAGGTGGAAGTCTTTCGTTTATCAAAAGGGGCATTTCGACCAAGTGACGTTGGAGGCAACCCTAACTTTTATAGATTTGATTGCTCAAATTGAAAGTGGACCTCTCGTTCATGGAAGGAATCGAGAGGGGATTTTGGTTGTGGTCCTAACAGTTTAAAGGTTTGACCAAGATGGGAATTTGAGACTACCCTAACTATTTAAAGGTTTGATCATTCAATTTGTGGACCTCTCGTTCATGGAAGGAATCGAGAGGGGATTTTGGTTGTGGTCCTAACTGTTTAAAGGTTTGATCAAGATGGGAATTTGAGACAACCCTAACTGTTTAAAGGTTTGATCATTCAATTTGTGGACCTCTCATTCATAGAAGGAATCGAGAGGGGATTTTGGTTGTGGTCCTAACTGTTTAAAGGTTTGACCAAGATGGGAATTTGAGACGACCCTAACAGTTTAAAGGTTTGATCGTTCAATTTGTGGACCTCTCGTTCATGGAAGGAATTGAGAGGGGATTTTGGTTGTGGTCCTAACTATTTAAAGGTTTGACCAAGTAGATAGTGGGAGTGGGAGTACAAATTACAGTAGGAGTATTGACTTGTACAATTCGCTCAGAGGGGGTTCCTGGTGTTAAGTGACAAATACTTAACACGGAAGGTTTTGATAATTGTCAATAAACAGAAGATTAAAATCCTGAGTACTATGTCCAGACTATAACAATGGGTAAAATACTCAAAACATGAAAGTTATAGATCTCTTTGTCAGTTTTCTAATGCATCTAGAATCAGGTCATTTGGAGGTCATATGAGGAAGTTAGGGCCAAAATACCCGAGACACTTTAAAGTATCTCGGCTTGGCCGAGACACTTGTAAGTGTCTCGGCCACGTCGAGACACTCATAAGTGTCTGCAACCCCCAAAATGCTATTTTTGGCTGTTTTGAATCGTTTTTCGACGTTAACCACCTGGATTTGTTCTAACTGATCTGAATCTATCTAAGAACTTGGTTAAGTGGTTACAACTGAGGATAAGAGGGAATCGGCCATTCTTATCCAAAAACAGGGGTCCTTAAGCCTATAAATACAGCCTCAAGGCCTTCATTTTTTAGGATCTGGAATTCTCGAGCATTAGCGAAGCCTTGCCTGACTGAAGACTAAAGGTGCACGAATTTCAGAAGAGAGGAGGAGATCGGATCGAGTTCTTCAGCACAGGAAGGAATAGTTCATCAGATCTGTAGTTCCCCGTATTCGTCCCTTAAGATTACCCCATTGCGGTAATCTTAAGAAGAACAATTATCTGGCTGTTGCCGAGATAAGCGCTTTGGCTTCTTGATTCCTTCGTGAATCGACGAAGCTCTAGATCTGATCTTGTTGTCAGGTGGTCCACTGATATTGACGTCCCCGTCACCGGCCAAAAACCCACATGAGTAAGAGACGATAAACGGATCTTGTGTTATTTCTGAGAGAGTTGTAATTCTTTTATTTTTGTTACTTGAATTATTTATAAACGATCAAAGTTATAATAAAATCAGTAATAAAGGCAACTTTCGAAGGAAACAAGCTGGCGATCACAGTGGGAGCCAACGGCCTCACTGCCGAAGCTATCGTGCCGTAGCCGACGATCAAGATCCCGGTGTTCGAAGAGGTTGAATACGAATTCGACCAGCAAAAATTTGAGGAATATATTTCCTCCTCCTCCTTCAGATTTTCTTCTTGCAAACGTAGGAAAACCACTACCGCGAAGAACGTGACTTCAGATCCGAAGACCAGGGCTGATGATCTAAACCCGAATGCAGTGAAAGACTCCTCTCCGGCCTCTAAAGAAACCAGATCCAACGTTCGTGACAACTCTTCGAAAGTCAAAGAGTTGCCCATGCTTCTGAATGCGCTCCTCAAGAGTGGAACGGTTTTGTTTGAAACGAACTCATTCATTAGTAGGTGGTTGGGAGGAGGTTCCCGAAGCTTGCTGCTGGAACACTTGGTGCCTTCTAAGTTTCAGATCCGCATCATAGCAGATCCCGTCAAAAGGCTTCAAAGCCTTGGCAAATTGGCACGCGAGATATTGACAGCGCCTTTGACGAGCCCTCTTCATCAGCACTGGTGCACTTTCAATGGGAAATTCTTTGACTTTCGAAGAGTTGTCACGAACGTTGGATCTGGTTTCTTTAGAGGCTTGAGAGGGGTCTTTCACTGCATTTGGGTTTAGATCATCAGCCCTGGTCTTCGGATCTAAAGTCACGTTCTTCGCGGCAGTGATTTTCCTACGTTTGTACGAAGAAGATCCGGAGGAGGAGGAGGAAATATATTCCTTGAATTTTTGCTGGTCGAATTCGTATTCGACCTCTTCGAACACCAGGATCTTGATTGTCGGTTGCGGCACGACAGCTTCAGCAGCGAGGCTGTTGGCTCCCACTATGGTCGCCAGCTTGTTTGGGAAGAAAATTCGTTTCTTCATTGAGGTACTCATTACAACTTCAGTTGTTACAATGAAAATATAAAAAGATAGTCTTTTTATAAGACTTTTACACAATGAAAATACAATTCTCGTCAAACAACACAGAGATCATTTATTGATCTTCTGCTTGTGTAGGATCTTGGCCTGTGGCGGGGACGTTGATATCCGTGGACCACCAAACGATCAGATTAGATCCGGAGCTTCGTTGATTCGCGAAGGAATCAAGAAGCCGAAGCGCTTATCTCGGCAACAGCGAGATAATTGCTCTTCTTAAGATCACCGTAATGGGGTAATCTTATGGGATGAACCGGGCTACAGATCTGATGAACTCCTCTTCTTTATGCCGAAGAATCCGCTGAAGTCTACTCCTCCTCTCTGAAATTCGTGGCTCTTCAGTCCTTAATCCGGTAGGGCTTCGCCAACGCTCAAGAATTCCAGATCTTAAAAAATGAAGGCCTTGGGACTATATTTATAGGCTTAGGGACCCCTAGTTTTGGCTAAGAATGGCTGATTCCCTCTTATCCTTAGTTATAATCACTTCATCACGTTCTTAGATAGATTCAGATCAGTTGGAACAAATCCAGGTGGTTAAAGTTGAAAAATGGTTAAAAACAGCCAAAAACAGTATTCTGGGGGTTGCGGACACTTATGAGTGTCTTGGTGTGGTGGGTGTCTTGGCAAGGCCGAGACACTTGTGAGTGTCTCGGCCAAGCCGAGATACTTTGAAGTATCTCAGGTATTTTGGCACTAACTTCCTCATATGACATCCAAATGACCTAATTCTAGATGTATTTGAAATTTGACAAAGAGATCTACAACTTTCATATTTTGAGTTTCTTCAGATTCGAATCGGATCATGGCTAAAATCATGATTCTTCTCCGAGACACCAACACTGCCTCGGAATTTTAAGGTAGTTTGTACTATCTTTGGTATTTTGACTTTATCTTTCTCATATAATATCCAAATGACCAAATAAAAGATGTATTAGAAAGATAACGAGGAGATCTACAAGTTTCATGTTTTGACTTTCTTCATATTCAAATCGAATCATGGACAAAATTACTCTACAAGGTCCGAGATACCTTTGGGTGTCTCGGCTTGGCCAAAACACCAATGGGTGTCTCGGCCAATCCGAGACACCTCTAGGTGTCTCAGCATGGCCAAGACACCTTAGAGTGTCTTGGCCAAGCCCGAGACACCTCTGGGTGTCTCAGCATGGCCAAGACACCTTAGAGTGTCTTGGCCAAGCCGAGACACCTCTAGGTGTCTCGGGTTGGCCGAGACACCTCTTGGTGTCTCGCCGAGGCCCGGGACGTAGTCATGCGCGTTCCGTCCGTTTTTTCCATATCTTCGTTGTCCGAACTCAGAATCATGCGATTCAAGATGCGTTGGAAAGCTGTCAAGAAGATCTACAAGATTCCATGATTGAATTATCTGTGGAGTGGATGTGACATGAAAGGCATTTTGTCTTTTGTAAGTGAAACGGAGCTCCCGATCAGTTTGTGTTCCCGTTATTCCAAAGTTTCGTTGCTTCGTATGGTCCAGTCGACTCACTTCATGTGTTTGCCATTATCAAATGAGCTCCTGTAACTTGGATAGTGATGTTCATCATCTTCTCTCTGTCCTGAGCCACGTACGGTGACCTATAGGAAATTTTTGACGCCTACACTTAGAAACTCACAACACGAGACTGGTACGTCGATCGAAATAATCCAAAAAAGAAAACCCTCATGTATATAACGTATATCTCAAATTATGAATCGCTAAATTTTAACTCCAAAACTAAGAATAAATGAATACAAAAAAGATAATACAGGAAATACGACATCATACATCTCTAAAAATATCATATCAACTCCTCATACTACCCTTAGTGGGCAAAACCGATATTGATATACTATCTCGTGTAACTAAGTTATGAAATACCTTCACAATAGATCATATCGATGATATCAATATTTACCTATATTTAGGTTATTTATCAAATCGTCCTTCTCTGAAATTCTTCAACCCATCGCACCCCCGTGTAGACCAATAACTAGATATATAAGTTCATCGCACTCCTGTGCAAACCGATAACTAAGTATGTCAATTCATCATACTCTCGTGTGAACTGGTAACTAAGTATAATAACTCATCACATAACTATGCAGACCGATAGTTAGGTATATCAACCTCTGCGTATCTTCATGCGGACCGGTAGATAAGTATATCAACATTTGCGCATCTCCATGTGGACCGACAAGGAGCGTAATCCATCTATGGTCTCATTGCAGGACCCGACTAAAGCACTCGGGGTGTAGTCCATCTGTGGTCTCACTGTGGGACCCGACTAAACCCCACCCAACCGTTCATAACTATAATGTATATACTATATTAGTCGTTACCATTAACAATTGTAACCTATTTGGATATTCCGAACAAAGTAATCATGCGTACTCGAACCCTGTACGTGTACTCCTCTAACTACACGTGGGTATCAGCTCATGACTTGCACAAAACACTCACCTAACAAACCCGTATGTAAAAAGGTTCAAACACACAAAATTCGTCCTGATTAGTCGACTGATAAACCCGTCGGTCAACTGATAGGGTCAATTCGTCCTGATCAGTCGACTGATAAACCCGTCGGTTGAGTGATAGGGGCATTCACCAATACTAAGGCACACACAGCCCGTCAGTCGACTGATGATTGTCATAAGTCGACTGATGACCTCCCCGTCAGTTGACTGATGGCAACATTAGTCGACGGAACCGACAGGATTCTCCAGGTTAGGGTTTTTGCTCGATTTTCTTTAAAAACTTGATTTTTTTTTTATGCATAAACTTGATTTAAAAGCTCCTGAAACTCAACCATAGGTTTAGATAAACAAGTTATATCGCATACATACATGAATCTATGGTTTAACACTTAATTAATCCAAATTACATGTTTATCTCGACAATTAGTGCATAAAACCAAATTAAAATCATAGATTAAGAAGTTAAAACATCCCTATTTATCATGATCATGTACTAATCAAATTACATAAAAGAGATCTATTGTTAATAGCTGTATTTAAGGTTTAAACATCATAAACTTGATTCTAACATGTTAGATTAACCCTTAACACAAGAGTAATTGCAAATATCACTTAAAAACTTTATTTTTAAACTAGGGTATTGTTTAGACAGAGGTGATATCATCTTTGCACATGTACAAGCCTCTGGAATGAACAATAAGTGACTCCCCCGTCGCCAAACACCGAAAATCCTAACTTTTCCTCGACCTTTGCCTTACAAGCTCTCTTAAAAAATCAACTTTTAGGCTAGGGTTTGAGATAGCGGAAGAGGGGCTGCTAGGATTTGAAACTCTGATGAAAACAAGGTGTTTTTCATGCACAAACATGTGTAAATATAGCAGCAAACCCGATTCAAAACAGCCCAAATCCGCACCCATTAGAAAATTAGAAATCAACTGACCCAGTCGACTGATGTCTGTCATCAGTCGACTGATGACCTCGTTAGTTGACAGATGATAGTATCAGTCGACTAAACAGACTGAAGTTAGTATGTTTGATTTTCATGCATGTTTTCGTGTTTTAACTCATTTCTCGTGCTTGTTTACACTTGTATACTCTCTTATATACTCATAATTGATCTTATATCAATTGTTAACGTGTTCATGAACCTAATAATGATATTTATCATATTTAAAACTCATTTATTAAGAATTTATAGGGTTTACATTCACCCCCCCCCTAAAAGATATTCGTCCCTAAAATTTTGCAATCATATCTTAGAGATTAATAATATGTGAAAAACATGATGAGGGGATAAAACCCTCACGTACATATCTCGTACCGTTAATCCCTAGATATAAAATACAAGCAATCATTTACACTTAACAATCTAGAATACAAATACTCCCACTTAACCCCTAATTAAACGGAACTAGGACGTTGAGCGAAAAAAGGAACACCCCATATATATACCAATTGTTCTGAATGATTAGGAACTAAGTGTCAATACCCTCATTCTAGTATTAAATGTAAATGTGGCTATATAAATAATACAAATCACAAACAAATCATAGCTACTCATTTTACTTACTCAAACAAGTATGGGTAGTCGCGACGTATATCCCCTTCGCTCTCCCAAGAAGCCTCCTCAGCTCGTTTCCGGTTCCAATTAACCTTCACTAAAGGAATCATTTTATTTCTAAGTTTCTTGTCCTCCCGGACACAGATACAAATTGGAATTCAATGGTGGTGAAATCTGTCTAAATCTCTAACTCTGGTGCATTAAACACCCTCTGCTACTCCTTAATACGCAAATGCTTCTTGAATATCAAAACATGAAATACATCATGTACACCCAACATCGATGCTGGAAGATCAAGCCTATAAGATATGGCTTCAATGCGCTTAACAATTATGAACGAACCAATGTATCTTGGTGCAAGCTTTCCCCATCTACCAAATCACTAAACAACCTTCATCGGTAATACTTTCAATAAAATATAGTCCCCAACCTAATACTTCAATGGTCGTCGTCTCTGGTTTGCATAGTTCTTCTACTGACTCTGAACGGCAACAATATGATGTCAAATTAATGGTACCTTGTCCGTGGTCTGCCTCACAAGCTCCAACCCAAGTAATAAGCTATCCTATAGCTCTACCAAACAAATCAAGGATCTATAGGGCCTCCTGTATAATGCCTCATACGGTGCTATACTTATCATCACCTGATAACTGTTATTGTAGGCAAACTCAATTAATGGAATATGATCCTCTTAACTACCCTAAAAATTAAATAACGCGTGCCCACAACATGTCCTCCAATCACTTGGTTAAGTCTTTCTATACGACCATCTATCTGTGATGAAAGAAACTACTATATGACAACCGGCTGCCAAACAAATTTTGGACGCTCCTCTAGAAATGAGAACTAAAAACTGAGTCATGATCCTTTACAATCATTTTCAAAACTTTATGTAATCAAACTATCTCCCAGATAAAAATTCTCGCATAAGTCTCCGCTTTATAAGTCATGTGCATACACTCTGCCTGTGGCTGGAAGCTGCTCTGTGGATCTGTGGATGGAGGTAGAGCATATGGAACTACCTGTCCCTGAGGAACCTCCTAAACTGCACGAACCTATCCCTCAATCTTTGGTACCACTGGCAGTGCCCCTAATCTCATCTGCTGGCCCTGACCCCGCCCCTGAAATTTGTTTTGCTCCTGATTCTGCCCTCTTCCTTGCTGGTGCACTACGACACTCTGATGCTTTATGGCCAAGCTTGTGACACTTAAAACAAGTGCCCTGGAATTTGCGCTGCTGAGGCGCTCTCTCATCCTGCTTGGTTCCTCTCCTATGAGCGTCTTGTTGCTGCTGCTAGGGTCCTAAAAAAAGCCTCTTATTCTTGTCCTTTTCCTTAGTGTTCCCTTCCTTATCCTTCTGGAACATAGCTGACTCGTTCTCTTGAGAAGTGGCAGCATCTGCTACCTCTTGAACTGAATAAAACCTCCTAGAAATGACATATCGGCGAAGGTTAGGGCGAAGTCTTGCTAAAAATATCTGAGCCTGGCGATCTCCGGTCTGCTACATGCTCGTGAAATGAAGTAAGCTCATAAACTTGCTCTCAAAGTTAGCTACTGACATGTCTCCCTGAGATAATCTAGAAAACTCAAGCTCTTTCCCGGCTCGTGTCGCGAAAGAGATATACTGCTTATCGAAGAAGTAGGTGAAATCCTCCGAGGTGAGTGTCATTCTCTGATCTGAAGTGAACTATAGTCGATACCATCTCCCCGCATCTCCTTTGAGACTGTAAGATGCCAGCCTCTGTTTCTGAACTGATGTCGCATTAAGTATATCGAGAATGTTGCCTACATCCTCCTTCCAATTATGTGCTACAACAGAATCTGATGATCCCTGAAACTCTGGTGCCCTCATCTTCTGGTATCTCTCCACTAGACGGAGCCAAGTCTCCTGTTCTGCTGCTCTATCTACAACTATTTGCAAGGTAGGTGTGGGTGTGACCTCTGGAAAATCCTCTGCAATGGGAATAGCTTGTGCTACTAGTGGTGGAACTACTGGTGGTGTGATGTGATTCGTCACAAGCTCCTCAAGTGCTGCCATCCTAGCGGCTATGGGAGCCATCAAGTCTATCAAGTATTGGGGAGCCTGCTGCAGCTCGGGTGGAGCCTGCTGCTGTGCTGGTGGAGCCTGATGTGACTCTGTTTGATCAGCTCTCTGAGTGCGAGGTCTACCACGTCCGGCCATCTGAGCATATAGAGAAAAGTTTGTAAGTCCTCAAACAAAATGTATAAGAAATTTATATCATATATCATTCACTCAAATACTTTTAATATCACAAAAAAAATATTTGAAATTTTTGAATATGCGTGTATAATGTCCTTACTCATTCTAGAATTTCTAGCGGACTCTATATACGAATCTTAAGAAACTCTACCTTAACGCCACGACTCGACCTAGGATGATCCTAAGGATACTAGAACTAGAGCTATGATACCAATTGTGATGCTCCTAGTTTCAACAAGGCTACCGTCAAAGGTGAAACTAAGAATGTCAAACCTGTCATGCACTACACCGAGCAATAACACATTTCATCATCATAATTACTATCTATATAGTGGAATCAACAACAGGTGTAAGTACAGAACAGGTAATAGAGATTATACAAAAGGAGTACTAAATAACAAATATTTAGAAGAATAATCATTTCCACTAATATAAATGGATAAGTCTCTAAAAAGGAAACATCTGATCTGAATACAAATATCTCAACATAAGAAATCAACTAAACTGATATTAAGGCACATTGCCTTTACAAAACTAGAATAAATACTCAAATGTCTTAAAAATACATCTACAATGGAGTTCTAACATAAACTGCTAGTAGAAACTATAAATAATAACTATAGTGACTCCATCAAGCTACGGCTCTCCGTGCACCTGGCTCGTTACCTGAAAGTAGGGAAACAACGAGCGTCAAAGCGCTATAGCGAGTAATATCTCAACCAAACCCAAAGGAAAAAGAGCTAGAAGGATAAGAAAATATCTGATAATACATATAGATAGCCAAACATTGACTGTGAAAATAAAATAGAGGTTTGATGTTTAGAAATTTACAACACGAGCATAGGTACATCTCACTTAGTTCAAATTGTAAATAGCTAAATATAAAATCCAAAAGCTATAACGTGGAGTAATAACTCCATCTCCAACCAAAATATCAATGACCTATTATATGTCAAAATATATATACTCAACTCGTGGTCTGAAATGAATAAATGTCCAAAATATGATCTGCAATAGCTTAAAATCCAACACAAGGACTGTAGTGGATTATAGTTCAACACGAGGACTTTGATGATTATAGTCCAACACGAGGACTTTAATAACTTATAGTCCAATACGAGGACTTTGATAGTTTATAGTCCAACACGAAGACTTGATAGCTTATAGTCCAACACGAGGACTGTAACAAGCAAATAGTGTCAGAAATCACATATATACCGTTCACCCTCATGACTGTAACAAGCAAATAGTGTCAGAAATCACATATATACCGTTCACCCTCATGTCCCGATGAATAAATATAAAACTCATGCCTGTAATTAACTCATGTATACAAATCTTAGTGTATATCAAACTCATATAACCTAGATATTATGCCAGCCACACAACTCGCACGTGAACAACAAGGCACGCACAAAAATAGGGCTCACGGTCGACCGCCAACATCCGTGGTCGACCGTGCAGTGAGTAGAAGGGTTCTGCTCATCTGCACGCCCAGCGGTCGACCGCCACGGTCGACCGCACAAGAGACAAAAGCTTACTACTTCAGCTATACGCACGACGGTCGACCGCCACGGTCGACCGTGCAGGTTCTGAAATTCCTCTGCAAGTTCTATCACAAGGGTTTTGATTCAAAAATTTGTGTGCGATGATTATAACCACTATCAACCATATACACATGATATATTACATCAAGAAACATGTGAGAAACAGATTAGTCACTATAGGCAAAGTGAAACATAATTAAACATATGTATTTGTGTCGAAACATTCGAAAACAATTATTTTTCTTTCAAAACTCTAGTTAGAAACAATTTTAGATCCAGATCTGTATTAAGAAAAATCGTGAGTGATCTTTATTAGCTGAAAACTTGTTCTTCTTACAACATATTATATATAGATCAATCTTTGTACATAAAATAACATGTTAGACTCACAAATCATATGAAAACATCATTAGAAACGATTAGAAACATAGGTATAGGATTGGGCGAGATGAAACTCGCCTGAGGGGTGATGAACTACTCTTAGCAATGTTGTAAGACGTTCTCCTTCATTGGAAATCGCTGGACCTTGCTCAAACTCCTCAAAATCCACCAAGAAACGCCCAAAGAAAGAGCTAGGGTTCGCAAGAGGGAGGGATGAGGCTGTTAAGGTTTTTCTTAGATGAAGAAGAGGCTCTCACAATTTACAACAATATATATGAGTTCACAAACCCAACACAAAAACCCAAACTAACCCGAAAAAATAAAACTGGCAAAACTCCCAGCGGTCGACCGTCACGGTCGACCGCGCAAGAGACAAAGGCCTCCTGCCACTGCTGCGCGCATGGTGGTCGACCTGCACGGTCGACCGTGCAGGTTTTCTCCTGTTTGTGCATGTTATGTGTGTGCTAGTCTTGGCACTTGATTTCTCTCATATAAAATACACTTCTTTGATCTCCAAAAACTTATTATCGCATTCATCTATGATATAAACATATATTTCACAATAAGAATTCATTCACTGTATTTTACGAGGTTTTATATTTTCTGTGATTATGCTATCTTCTTTGCAAATTATAATCTTCTTTACATAAATTTTTAAAAGAGCACTATTCACTTCCCCCCCCCCCTAGTGTTTAAGTGAGTACAATATATTTGTTCTTTGATCATTTTTACTCCACTTGGATTTCTCGAAAGTGAGTACAATATAAGCATAATCAATTATTTCCCACAAATCAAAGTGCCTAGATCTAACAAAGAGTTTAAATTTAACACACTACTGTGCATATGGAAAACTATCAATCCTAGGAGGAATATTAATGGGATAACCTAAGCTAGATGCATCGTGCATATCTATGACATATATATGCAAGCAAGATACAATAATTTCAAAAACAAGATTAGTAATATATGAAAACTTAGATATTTAACTCAAGACAGTTAAGCTACAAATCAAGAGCACTAAGCTCTGATACCAAATAAAATTACCCTAGAGGGGAGTGAATAAGGTAATATGCTAATCTAAACTGATATTATTGCTAATTAAAAACTTATTAACTTATATCCTAGCAAATATGAAATACAACAAGTTATATGAGATAGTGTGTAAATAACCAATACAAACACACGATGTGATCACGGAGTTCGGTCACTCTCGACCTACGTCTTCCCTCCCCACTCACGAGGGGAACTCTACTATCTCAAAAGATACTACACAATTGGTTTTCAACACTCACCGACAAACGTTTAAAACACTCATAATGCAATCACACAACACACCCTCTAAGTGTTGGCCTAGCCCGTGTCACCTTCCTCAAGTGCTCAGATTTACAACCTCTCTTTAGGCTTTACTACCAACGCAACTCCTATTGGAATTGACCATTTCTCTCACCACACACTCCTCTCGGTGTACTTATGTATTACAAAGTGAACTCTCAATAATTAAGTACAAATAAAATGATTTGTTCTCCAATATAATTTGAGAACGAAATTTAGCTCACTCAATCACACTCACAACCCAAATGAATTATATGTAAAAATACTCAAGCTCAAATATGGGTGTGTGTGAAAACAATATGAACAATAATAAAAACTAAACTCAATATAATATCTAGGCTTAAATAAAATTGATAATCAACAAAAATATGTAAAGCTAGAATTGAGTTTAGAGAAAACTTCTCTAAAATAACAAGAGAGAGAGAGAGAGATGGAATTGAAGATCAAACACGAAAGAATCAATCTTCTCCTCTTGTGAAAGTTTCTTCACAAAGCAAACTTAAAACCGCTTAAAAAACTCTTAAAAAAACTTAAACCCGTATGTAAACTTGTTTTCAAATTTTCTTTATTAATTCAGAAGTTAAAGGGTATGGGGTATATATAGGATCAAGAAACAAAGGCCTAAAAACTAAGAAAATATCACGAAATAATAAAATTTAGAAAACTAGCCGTTATGCTAACGGTCAACAGTTTGGTCGCCTAGATGACAATGGTCGGTCGATCGAAGGGTGTCCATCAGTCGACCTAAATAAAGTTGTCGGTTGACTAATGAACCCTAAGAAAAACTGTTCAAAAAAATATGTTCTGGTCGGTCGATCAGAAGGTCATGTTTGGTCAACCGAAATACCCTAAAAAGAAAAACTAAAAATTCTCGTTCTGTTCGGTCGACCGGCATGCCTTGTGCGGTCGACAGAAAACTGACATATAACAAAACCTGTTGAAAATCTAAATTTGAACCGTCTTTAAAAATATCAAATAAATTTCAAAAATTATAAAACTTGAGGAAATGTTTATAAACATGAAAATGAACATGTTACAAAAGAATTTTTTTAAATTACATTTCTCATTTGTGAAAACTCATCATTTTGTAAAAACCTAAAAGTACGTATTTGTATGAACACTTGATTTTGACATATGACTTAAAAAAAGTTATAAAAAACATTTTGAACTGATTTATGGACTATATATAAGATGTATACAAAGGTTATTTTGTCCACAAGTCAATAATACAAAAATTATTTAAAATGCCCAAATTGTGATGAAAATAAGAAATGAGTATGTGTATATAATTGAGCTTAAACGTATTGAATCACAAAATACACATCCTACACTAATATACCATATAGAATGCATATGAAGCTCGATCGTGGATCTTGACTTGACTTGTATTTACCCCATTTACAATATAGCTCTTGAATCATTCAACTTGGGTTAATCAATCAAAACTAAACACTAGAAAACACGTTATAAATTGTTTGTTAAATTATCAAAACAAGATTAGAGAATTAGGCTCACCACATAAGTCCTAACACGTAGTGAATTGATTGCATTCACTTGAGCTTCGTAGGATAAACTAGATCATGTGTCCTTAGGATTGACTATGTGTTGACTCAAAATTTTTCCTTTCTCTCTTTTACTCATGGAACTAGCTAGTTGACCAAGTTAGGTTTCTAACTGAGCTATGGCTTGAGTGTTGGACTTGAGTATTTGTCTAGTTAATTGCATAAAGGAATTCAATGTGTTGGATGTTTGAGTCAACATATTTGTGGTTTGTGTAGAGGCCTTGATTATGGTTTATAAACCTTTTTCCAAAACATTGAGACATTTATCATGATCCGAATTTAGAGGGATATGATATATAAATTGATGATGAGGAGATTGATTTGGATATGACAGATTTAGTTGTTGAAAACTGGGTTGAGAACTGAAAGGAACTGTGTTTCCCCTAGGAAATTGTTAGTTTGAAGAGGGAGTGAAGTTTTGATTTTTGGAGTAGTTTTCTTGATTCTATACAAAGTTTGGGTGATTTCTCTAGCCCGGATTATAGGTTGGAGAAAATGGATCATTCATAGAATGCTGGAATGCAGCGTTAACTTGTCCTAGTGGTTGATTGTTTTCTAAGAGAGGACATTCCTCTAAAACATGGGATGAGAAAAGACAGTTATGATAACCTGAGGTAGAAACTTGATTGATTTGAGCAGGGGTTCATTCTTTAATTTCTAGAGATTCTAACCTATACATGATTGTAGCCATCTTTTCTTCAGAGGCAATATTTGTCTCTAGGGACAAACCACTAAATTTGGGTTAGGTAACTGATAAAACTCTGTCATCACAGTGTTCCCATTACATGGTTTTCTCGGATAAAGTCTCTAAAAATTTCAAGCTTCATCGATTCTAAGGAAGTTTTTGAAGAATAATCTAATCCTTCATAGATGATTTGGCATAATCGACACTTTTCAAGATCGTGGTGAGGACATTGGATAAGGAGATCCTTAAATCTGTCAAAATGCTTCCAGAATGGCTCACCCAGGACAATTTTAAAATTCATGATGCTGTTTCTAAACTTAACCGTTTTATGGATAGGAAAATTTTTCTTCAGAAAGATGTAACAAGTCCATTCCAAGTTGAGATAGAATTCATGGATAAGCTATACTACCATTTCTTGCTTTGTCCTTAACTGCAAATAGAATAAATTGAAGATAATTCTCTAATCTCAATCATAAGACAAACTTTCTCAAACTCAGAGATAAAGATATAAACGTCTTTGGTTTTATTTCCTAAGAATTTTGGAAGCATGTTTATGTAATACGGTCTAAGCTCAAAACTAGTTCCATTGACTTCGGGTAGCTTAATGCAAGATGCGATATTATTCCTAGTCGGGTAACACATATCTTGAAGAACCGATGGATTAGGATTATCCATTTCTTTAAACATTGGTTCAAAATGGATTAAACGATTGGTATTATCCCTAACCCAACCTTACATACACCAAGGCAAATTCTTTTTTTAATTTATTTTTAAAAAAATTCTAAAAAACAATAGTTAGTTTTTTTAAGGAATACTAAAAAATTTCTAAAAGATAATGAAAAGGAGGAAAAAGATAAAAGAAAAACCTAACTAAAACAAATCGAAAACAATAACTTTTGTCAATCACTCCAAATTCTAGGGTTAAGCCTAAACTCAGCTAGACCAGCTCTTAACCAAAAACTCTCTTAGTGAAAAGATTAAAATTTACTCGGTCAGTTATCTAGGTAAGGATAGTACTAGAGGGAGATCAAAGATCAATTAAGTACCTTGTTCCTTGCGGAGCGCTTTACGCAACTCCTAAACCTTACCGTAGACACCAACTAATTCAAGCAAACTTGAACCGGTTTACTTAGGGATTTCTTGTTCCTTAATGAGCTCGAATTGTTAGGGGCCAACGTCTAATGAGTTTTAAAAGACTTGGGTTTGTGTAGTGAGAAATTAGTAATTATGGGATAAGGAAAGGGTGATGAAATCTCTCAGCTTATCTTGATTAGGGGGGTTTTTTCCCTTAAGAATGTTTTCAAGTGTGTGTCAAATCAAGATGATCAAATCAGTTGGGTGAATTCCTAGTATTATATGCAATGTAATCCTAGGAATTAAAAGCAACTACAAATGATGCCAAAAAAATCTTTTTTTTTAATTAGGGTTAACAATTAAACAAATGTGAGGAAGAGAGATATTGTTTGAATTTATTATCTTGTTAGTAAATGTCCAAGTAAAGGGTAAATTTTATTATGGTTGACAAAAATAAAATCTATTTTTTAGATCTTAATTGTCTCTAATTCTGAGAAACTAATCAAGGGTGGAATTGAACATACTAGAAAGAAGAGTTACCACAAGAAAATCTTCAAATCCTCGATCTCCAATCCTTGATCTTCAATCTCCAAGTGGTTCATTCACAAGAAAACACACAAATTAAAGAAATAAAATAAATAAAATCCTACTTATAAGCACCATTCACCGGTAACGGTGCCAAAAACTTTACGGTGTATAAATGTATACCTCTAGAGTTGTAAGTGCACAATAGTATAAAAAGTTATCGATCCCATGAGGAAGGTTTTTGTAGGAGGAAATAAAAATTGGTTCTTATGTTGTGTGTGTGACAATTAGGAGTGATGGATGTGATTGTGGAAAGAAAGAGAGAGTGAGAGTTATTGTATGTAAATAAAAATAAAACGAGATTGAGAGTGGAGAGATAAATAGTGGATGTGATAAAGTGTAAATGTAAACAAAACTAACAAAAGGGAAGAAAGAAAGAAAGATGAAGGAAATAAAATCAAGAAACAAATGAGAGGAAAATCAAGAATAAAGAGAAAAATAAAGAAAGTAAAAGATGGAGGATTCAATTAGAGATATGAGGAATCTAGAATTGAATCCACTAGCTAGTTTCATGTAATTTCTAGAGTTTCCACAAGTATTAGTTCCACATCTTTAAAAAAGGGACATTCCCAAGAGAGCTCTAGACTCAAGGCGAATCAAAGAAAGAGAAAATAGACAAAAATAAAAACTAATCCCAAGAGGGTTCCAGCCTCAAGGAGAATAGTGCAATAAAATCTAGACTACAAAAGAAATTGCAAGAAATAAATGTAAGAATTTAAAGCAAGAAAGTAAAGACATGAAAGTAAATCTACTGCACAAGCATGAAAATAAATCTAAGGCAAGAGGGTTCTAGCATGTTGACTATTTAAATAAGAAAAAAAAGTAAAAAATAAATTTAATTACAAAGAGAAAATTTACATCCGAAGAGAGTTCTAGCCTCAAGGTGATAGAAAACATTCATCTTGATCTTCATCTTCATCCTATCTTCATCTTCATAATCAAACAAATAGAAGAAAAGAAAAATATGAAGAGGTGAAAATATTTCTTATTAATTGCAACAAAATGTTATAATTTAGAGGGTCTTCTCAATTAAGAGTAACACTCCTCTCCAAAAGAAGTTTTTACAAAATATTTTACACCCTAACCCCTCACTCTCTACCCCTATTTATAGCATACAATAATGAATGAGAGCCCTTGAATTAAACTTGATTTCTAAGTTAATCAATTTTAGCCTTTAAATCATAACTGCACATTTGGTCTCGATACTGTATCGATACAGGTATCGATACTGGTATTGATACATCTATAGATGCATATACCGGTACCGGTATTGATACTGGTATCGATACTAGTATTGATACTGGTATCGATACTAGTATTGATACTGGTATCGATACTAGTATTAAAAATCTAACTTGACAGATAGCTTCGTCTTGTTAAGATGATACGAGTCGCCATGCGAGCACTCTTGAACGCGGAATTATCAAGAGTGAGTAGAGAAGAAAACGATAGAAGAACACAAGAGTTATAATTAGGGCGAAGGAAAATACCTTCTTTAGATTATGAGAATCAATTGGATTTACAAAATCTCTCTCTCACAATCTCTCTAGATCAAAGAACAACCTCCCTGATCTCTTTTCTGATTACAATCTTAGTGCTAAACCCTAGAAAATTCGTGTTTCTATTTATACTAAACAAAAATCCTAAACGGTGCAGGAAACAGGCCCAGGCCCATAACCGCTACGCGGTCAACCGCTGTGACCAAGTCGGTCGACCGGCCAGAACATCGATTTCTGGAAAAATCGGTTACAGGGTTTTCGGTCGACCGCAGTGCCTACAACGGTCGACCGCTCTTAGTCCAGAGACACAGTCTAGGTCTGTGCACTACGCGGTCGACCGTTGTGACCAAGTCGGTCGACCGGCCAGAGCCCAGCTGTAATTCCTACAGTTTGACGAATCCGTCAACTTCGCCGCCTCCAATGACCTCGTCCACGACTCGTCTACTCTATTCTCAAGATACCATGAGAATCATCTATCCTTAAGCTCCCATGAGGATCGCTAAGCTCCCGAAGAGAAGATACACCCGTATCATGGATCTCGCCTTTAGAAACTTGAAGTCCCATTCAAGTTAGAACTTCAGCTGAGTGAACTCGCGAGCCCCTCCTTCTCTGTTGAACCACTTAGCCTTGCTAGGAACCTGACCTTGACGTCCAATGAGAAATGACTCCTTCATCCCCCGCCTCGTCGTGGTCGTCTTCCGTTCCAAAATGCAATCTTATTTCAGTGGCTCCTCTCTATCAAACCACAAGTCTTCAACATGCGGTAAGATCATCTTGTCATCACCTTCATCATCCAATAACGGAGGGTCAAACAACTTCAAGTACTCGGCATTGATAACCGAATACATGCCTAAGTAAGACGGCAAATCTAATCGAAAAGCGTTGTCGCCAATCTGATCGAGAATCTGAAACAGACCATAACGAATAGGCTTCAACTTCTTCCCTTCTCCTTTTAGCCTCTCCTTACTCAATTTTAGCCATACCATATCGCCTTTACCAAAGTTACAAGGAACCCGATGTTGATCATGCTTCGCCTTGTACTTAGCTTGTGATTTCTTCAATTGAGCTTCAACCGTGGCATGAATATGTGCAATCTTCTCGAGATATTGCTGAGCACATTGTCTTTCACTCCCCTCCTTGCCGTCTACTATGGCTTCACACGAAAACAAAAGATCGAACGGGCTCGGCGGTAAAAATTTATAACAAGTCTCAAACAGTGACTTTCCAGAAGATCCATGAATCGCCCGATTAAAAGCAAACTACAAATATGGTAAACTCTAATCCTAAGTCTTAGTATGCCTTGAATTATACCCCTGCAACATGTGCACCATAGTCTGGTTGACTACCTCCGTTTGTCCGTCTGTTTGTGGATGAAAGGCCGTGCTCTTCTTCAATTTAGTTTCCATCAAACTCCACAAAGAATCCCAAAAATGCCCGAGAAAACGGCTATCCTGATCCAAAATAATCGAACTCGACAACCCAAAGTGCTTCCACACATGCTCAATGAACAATTGTGCTGCACCCGCTCCCGTCACGGTCTTCTTATAAGGAATCAATATCACCATCTTTATGAACCGGTCCACCATAACGTACAAATAGTCATGCCTACGCTTCGTAATTGGCAACCCTCCTAGAAAATCCATAGAAATGCTCTCCCACGGCCTAGAAGGAACCGGTAATGGTAGGTACAATCCCCTCTTCCTGTTAGAAGGCTTCAAAATACAGCATAACTTATACCCTACAACATACTTGGTCACATCATCAAGCATCCGTGGCCAAAACACATGTCGTCGTAGATTGAGAAGCATTTTTTGAATGCCAAAATGCCCTTGCACACGTGAGGTATGTGCTTCCCGAATCCACTGTAACCTATCACCATCCTGCGGAATGCATAGTGATGTCCCACGATACAACAAGCCATCTTCTCCAAGTGCATACTCCCCCCTTCGACCAGCCTTCGCCTGCTCAAACACACTACCGTCCACCGTGGCTTCACTTGAAAACACAAGATCGAACGGGCTCGGCGGTAAAAATCCATAACAAGTCTCAAACGGTGACTTTCCGGAAGATCCATGAATTGCCCGATTAAAAGCAAACTGCAAATATGGTAAACTCTCATCCCAAGTCTTAGGATGCCTAGAATTATACCCCGCAACATGTGCACCATAGTCCGGTTGACTACCTCCGTTTGTCCGTCTGTTTGTGGATGAAAGGCCGTGCTCTTCTTCAATTTAGTTTCCATCAAACTCCACAAAGAATCCCAAAAATGCCCGAGAAAACGGCTATCCTGATCCAAAATAATCGAACTCGACAACCCAAAGTGCTTCCACACATGCTCAATGAACAATTGTGCTGCACCCGCTCCCGTCACGGTCTTCTTATAAGGAATCAATATCACCATCTTTATGAACCGGTCCACCATAACGTACAAATAGTCATGCCTACGCTTCGTAATTGGCAACCCTCCTAGAAAATCCATAGAAATGCTCTCCCACGGCCTAGAAGGAACCGGTAATGGTAGGTACAATCCCCTCTTCCTGTTAGAAGGCTTCAAAATACAGCATAACTTATACCCTACAACATACTTGGTCACATCATCAAGCATCCGTGGCCAAAACACATGTCGTCGTAGATTGAGAAGCATTTTTTGAATGCCAAAATGCCCTTGCACACGTGAGGTATGTGCTTCCCGAATCCACTGTAACCTATCACCATCCTCCGGAATGCATAGTGATGTCCCACGATACAACAAGCCATCTTCTCCAAGTGCATACACCCCCTTCAACCAGCCTTCGTCTGCTCAAACACACTACCGAAGTCTCTACTGGATGCGTACAGCTGTACATACTCCAAAGGAACTAAGGGCTGAATACGCGTCACCACCAATAAAGACCTTATCGGCGGATGGATAACATGTCGGCCAACTTGTTTGTCACCCCCTTCTTGTACCTAATAATGATGTTGAAAGCCATCAAATAAGACATCCACTTTATGTGTCGTGCTTGCTGTAGCTTCGTCTGGGCATGTAAGAACTCCAACGGCTTATGATCCGAATGCACGACCACCTCCTTCCCCAACAAGTACACCCTCCAATGCTTGATTGCTTGATAAAATGTATAGAACTCCTTGTCGTAGGTTGGGTAGTTCGTAACAGCACCCGAAAACTTCTCAGAATGGTATTCTACCGGCTTCCCATCCTGAATCAACACCGCGCCCATCGCATAACTAGATGCGTCGGTCTCCACCTCGAAAGTCTGCTGCAAATTCGGCAACGCCAACATCGGTGCCTTCGAGATCTTCCTTTTTAGCAACTGAAAAGCCTCCTCATGCGTCCTCCCCCACTCAAACTGAACTTTAGCCTTTGTGAGGCCATGTAACGGTGCCGCATAAGTCAAAAAATGTCGAATGAACTTGCACAAATACTGGTAAGCCCCCATGAAACTCCTCACCTCAGTCATTGTCTTCGGCGTCGACCACCTCGTGATCACCTCCACCTTGCCTGGATCTATCCTCCGCTGGCCATTCCCTATGATGAAGCCGAGATACACCAACTCGTCCTTCCCAAACTCACACTTCTTCCCGTTGAACATCAGCTGTCCGTCGTGCAACAGTTTAAATACCCTCTCAACATGAACGAGATGCTCCTCCCAAGTCCTGCTGTACACCAAGATATCATCAAGGTAAACTATCACAAAATCCTCTATAAAAGGTCGTAACAAATCATTCATAAGCCTCATAAAGGTAGCCGGAGCGTTGCACAATCCAAACGGCATCACCAACCACTTGAACAGGCCTTGCTTGGTCTTGAACGCAGTCTTCCAATTGTCTTCCTCCTGAATCCTCACCTGATGGTAACCAGACTTCAAATCCAGCTTCGTGAAAAACCTCACTGTAGGCATATAAAATTGCTTATAGGTCCCTTAGCTCAGCTCGGCACAAACCGACGAACCAACGAGGCGACGAGATCGACAAATCGTACGCGAACAACGGAATGAATCCACCCGCGTGCAGAATCAAGCTAACGAATTAAGGAATCAACGAGTCATCCAACCGAGAACAGACTCGGACGAATCACGATCGAATCAAGATATCAAGATCAGTATCGAACTCAAACTCAAAAGCCGATTTACTGCCTAATCGGGATCCAGACTTCCAAATCAAGATCCCGAACAAATCAAAGTTCACAACAGAACCACAACCGAATCACGGACAGAACCAGAAACAACGGAAAACAACGGAACAAACACCCCACTCAGCTTCTCTTCATACGGTCGAATGAACAATAAAACGAACTTCCTGCCCGCGTTCACCAACCTCTTAGCCTGAGTCACTGTCACCAAGCTCGTCTCCTGTGGAAGAGACGCCGAACGAAAAACGAATTGCTCGCCATCCTTGGTGAACGTATACTTTTGGGCTCGCCGATCATATACTGCGTATCTATCCCACAAATAAGGATTGCCCAAAATAACTTGGCAAACATCTAACGGAACCACGTCGCATGTGACCTCGTCAATATACGACTCGTGGAGTGCAAATCTGAATGAACACTGGTTCACTACACTCAATCCCGCCTCCTTCTGAATCCACCCTAATGGATAGGGCTTCGGATGCTTCACCGTCTTTAATCCCAGCTTCTGTACTAATGCCTCAGATATCAAATTTTTCTGACTCCCTGGATCTACAATAGCATCCACTAAGCTGGTCTTGACCTGCAATTTCAGAACAAAGAGCTGCTCCCTCGGGTCGTCATCTTCAGCCCACGAAGCTCTCAACCCAACTGACGCCGAAGTTGCGTCAAATGAAGTTCCACCGACCTCCAATCAGGTCAACCCAACTCCCGCCAACGCCTCTACTGTTCAGGGCGTTGTGACTCTCTCAAAGAGAGCCCGCCAGAGGCGTCGTCAACGCCTTGCGCGGCAATTCGCTAAGGCGATGGAGTCTACGGACGGATTCCGCTACCACGCGGAGTTGAAGAACAGAAGAGGCAAACAGCCTCAACCACCAATGAATGGCGACTCTTCCAAGCCGCCAAAGAAAGAATGGGTCCGCGTCAAACGGAACCGTTCGACACTCGAGGAGCGCATTCGCAAGCGCCGCGCGATGTCAGCGCAGGCACGGGCTCAAGCTCAGGAAGCCCGTAGAAAGCTGCAAAAGGAGGTGGAGAAGAAGCCACCACCAACACGACAAGTCTGGAAGCCTAAGTCTGAAGTGGCGACTCAGGCCAAAAAGCAACCAGTGCAGCCTTCTAAGGAAGGTCAAACTCCGGCGAGTCAACCAAAGTCGCCGTCAATCCCAATAACTTCTCCGGGAGATCATGCAGAGTCATCCCGCAAGAAGAAACCAATTTTGGAGCGCCTCGGTCCAATTCCTGACGTGAGAGGCAAAGCTCCAATTCACGAGCGTTTGGGCCCGATGAAGAAGCCCAGAACGACTCAACATACTGGGGGTCGCCATCACCTCCAGCATGACAAAGACCTCAAGGCAGCTGCGCGCACCAATTTGCGCATTGAAGTCCAAGATCACGCCGAAAATTCACGCCCAAAAAGGCATGTTTTGAGGCGGGTAACCTTTGAAAGCCCAAAGAAGGCAAGTCAACCTCAGATGGAAACATTATCATCTGATAATGATTGTGTTGTACCTGAGAAGGCGTGCCCGCACACGATAGGTTACTCTGACTGTCAAAATGACGAGTTGTACTATCGTGCTGGGGGTACGAATAGAACCAGGAAGAGGAGTCCCCGAGAACGGGAAATTCAATGTCCCTGTTCCAAACTCATTCGGGCGGTATTGTCGGAATGCAATTGCATTAAGGCGGTCCCCGAAAGAGTTTCAGTTTTTGAAAGACTTAATGCGGAAACGCCAAAACCAAGGCCTAGGCGCTTCCAACGAAGAAGAAGGGTGATTGAAGACGGAGAATTTCCGAGGGTCACCACCAACATGACGAGCAAAGGGACATCGGCACGAGAAGATTTCGAGTCGATTCTGAAAGCTTCCCGACCTAGAACCCGTCTGCAGTCCGGAACCATAGAGCGAGCAACTTATGGTAGGATTCGGACAAGACGCCCTTCAGAAGATGAAGAATCTGATGCCGGCTCCGCGGTGGCATCAGATAATACAGTATCCAGCGAGGGACAACCCCGCGAGGCCCTGATGATAAGTGCGGAGCAGATGGCCAAGATGCTTGAAGACGCTTTGGCTAAGCAGAAAGAAAGTTTCAAATTTGAGATGGAGATGGCCATGCAGCAGATGAGAGAAATGCATGACCAACAGATCCAAGCATTGGCGAACCAACAAGGCGAGCAGAATCATCGTAACCCGATTAATGTGGAAGATGAGGATACAAATGCTCGTAACACCAATGATCCTCCCGTCAACGCAGGGGGTGGTAATGAGAATGCTGGCGAAGAAACCGGCGAAAACCTGAAGATCAAGAACCTCGAGAGCAAAATCAACACACTAATTTCCGCTCAAGAGACGAAGAAAACAGGCATTCCTTGCCCATACCCAAGAGAATGGGAATCGATCCCATATCCGGCGAAGTTTAATCTAATTAACTTCACGCCGTTTAATGGGATGGGTTCACCTACCCAGCATTTGATTTACTTCAAATCGCATTTGGGGGTGATCTCTGGTAATGAGCCTCTGATGGTGCGGTCATTCGTCGGCACTCTTCGCGGAGCCGCCTTCGATTGGTATCGCCGCCTCAAGCCAGGCAGCGTAAACAGCTGGGATGACATGGAGACCAAGTTCCTGGCCAACTTCTTCGACGACGACACCGAGATATCTATCGGATCGTTGCTCGATGAGAAGCAGAAGGACGGAGAGTTAGTCGATACCTTCGTCAAAAGATTCCGGAACAAGGCGATGAATTGCCGGGACCCGATCACCGAGGAATTCATCCTCCAGACCTGCCACAACAACCTCGCGTTGGACGTGCTAGAAGCAATGGGGACAGCACCATCCAATACATGGAAGGACTTGAAAGTCCGGGGAGAGCAAGCTGAGCGATTCCTCAAGAGGAAGAAGGCGGAAAGAGGCCAACCGGCGACAAGTGCTCCAAAGCAAAACTTCGTCCCACGGGGGAAAGGTAAGGCACAAGCTAATGCAGTTGATGCTAATCAAACCTTTCAATTGCAACCACAGCAACAGCAGCCACAGCAACAAGCCCCACAGCAATCTCGAGGGCAATGGCAACAACGGCCTCAGAAGCAGAAATCTGCGGAGCCGAGGTTTCCTAAAGTGTACTCCTTCAAGGATGATGAAGTTCCCGGCATCTTCAAATACCTGTTGGAGAACAACAAGATCCAGTTGCCGGCGATCGTGGATCAAGAAGGGGCCAGCAAAGTGACGGATCCAAAGTACTGCGCGTACCACAGAGCGGTCCACCACCCTACGAGATCATGCTACCACCTCAAGGACAAGATCCAGGCGTTAATCGACGTAGGAGTCATAACCCCGAAACCAGCCAAGAATGTGGGGGCCAACGCAGTGTCAATCAGTTTTGGGTCGGTGCCTACAACTTGGTTCGAGCCAAAACGCGTCACCAAAGTCGGGATGAAGACGGTGAATGACGATCCGCACGGACAGCGCCAAAAGGGACTTGTTCATCCAGATCTGATTGAAGATGAACAATGGGCCGGTTCGTCATCCAGGAGGAAGTCTAAAGGAAAAGGGAAATCTTGTTATGGAGTCTCTGCTATCCCAGGGGAAGATGACGAAAGAATCCCCACTTTCCCGCTCTCTGAAGAAGAACAAGAAGCTTTTGCGACACGGAGCGGAAACTAGTATCATTACAATTATCTGCCACCTATCGAGCAGGGGGTGAATAAACGGGGACCAGCCAAAACTCTCACGGAGATGGGAGTGATTAC
>NC_033797.1:118904641-118928221 GCF_001876935.1 Asparagus officinalis
CCTCATTGGTTCGTCGGTTTGTGCCGAGCTATGCTAGGGGACCTATAAGCAATTTTATATGCCTACAGAAATCAAGGAAATTCTCCCGAAACTCAAAACTTCACTCCCGCTTCGACCCAACAATTTCCTAGGGGAAACACATTTCCTTTCAATCCACAATTTTAACAACCCAATCTATCGTAGCAAAATCAGTCTTCTCTTCATCAAGCTGTAATTCAGACTCCACACAATCAAGATCAGGATAAACATCTCAATGTCTTAGAAAGGGGTTTAGAAACCATAATTAAGGCCTCTACTCAAACCACGAATATGTTGACTCAAACGTCCAGCACTCTGAATTCCCTTATGCAATCAACCGGACAAATGCTCAACTCCAACACTCAAGCTATAGCTAGATTAGAATCCCAGCTTGGTCAACTAGCTAGTGCCGTGAGTGAAAGAGACAAAGGAAAATTTCCGAGTCAACCCGTGGTTAACCCTAAGGACACAGGATGCAGTTCATCCTATGAAGCTCAAGTGAATACAATCCATTCACTTCGGTCACGTAGACAGGTCGATAATCAAGTGAGAACTCCCCCAAGTCAAACTTTTGATGCAGTACAAATTCCTTCTCCTTCTCCTTCTGATGAATCTATTCAACAATCACCCTCCTCAGATGACCAAGAACCTGAACCGGAACCTGAGCCTGCTTTTGATAGGTTTAGACTAGTTGCTCCTTTTCCAGATAGACTCAGGCTTAGGAAACACTCCCCTCAAGAGAAGAAGATCCTAGAAACATTCAAGTAGGTGAAGATAAATATTCCTCTCTTAGATGTAATTGAACAAATTCCATCTTATGCTAAATTTTTAAAAGAATTATGCACTAAGAAGAGGAGAATAAATGTTCCAAAGAAAGTCTTTTTAGCCGCTAATATCAGTGAAATGCTATCAAATCCCATACCTTTGAAACGTAAAGATCCAGGTTCCCCCATCATTTCATGTATCATTGGTAATACTCATATTGATAAGGCACTTTTAGACTTAGGGGCCAGTGTCAATTTGCTTCCATATTCAGTCTACTAGCAATTGGGGTCTAGATGTACTAAACCCAACCAAATGCACCTTACAGTTGGCTGATAGATCTGTTAAGGTCCCTATGAGTGGGTTAGAGGATGTTCTGATTAAGGTTGGAGATTTTATTTTTCTAATAGATTTTGTAGTTGTAGGAAATAAAAATTGCCTTTAAATCCTTATCAGATAAGTTCAGAACAAAACTGCTAAAACCTCGCCTGAAATAGCAAAAAAGGGGGAAAACACTGATAAAAAGGGGAAAACGCAGATATCTCCCAAACCGTAAGGAATTTGGCGAAATGGAGGAAGCGAACCGAAGCCTTCGGCTCGGTTTGGATGGCTCCATCTCGTTGAGATAGGTGATTTATATATATAATTCATCCAATTCCGACTTACGGTATGAAAGTTACGGCCTATTCTTCGATCCATGCTCAAAAGCTCGCCTGCAGCTCGAATTTCGCCTACACGATCAAGACCCAAGTCTGCCTGCACACCTGAGCTCGCCTGCAGACCCAGTTCGCCTGCAAGCTCGCCTGCAGACCCAAGTCTGCCTGTGGTCCTAAGCTCGCCTGCAGACTCTGCTCGCCTGCAGACCTAAGTCTGCCTACGGTCCCAAGTTCGCCTGCAAACTCAGCTCGCCTGCAGACCTAAGTCTGCCTGTAGTCCCAAGCTCGCCTACAGACCTAAGCTGCAGACTCGCCAGCTCACTGTCAACTGCCTACTTGGAGTATGGGAACCGTTACATCAGTGGTCAAATCCCACAAATCAAGGGAGAGGGCACAGTACCCCAAGACCGTCAAGCGGCCGCTCATAGTACGAATGATTAGGCAGGTGTCGAGTCGACCTGAACATTCATAAATGCAGCTCACCTTGGCTGTCTGAGTCAAGAGCCGGATCCGCCAGCATCCGGCGAGCTGTCCAAGCCCACCCGAGTACCAGGAACCCGCTTTCCCACCTCTCTCGACCTGAAGAGAGAAGACACCGTACTCTAGGCCCGCTGAATAGCCGCCCACAGTACAAGGGGTCAGACAAACGCCAAATCAACTTGCACCCTCATAAATATGACTCACCTCACTCGTCCAAGCAAAGGGTGAGAGCCACCGACGCTCGGTGTTTGGTCAGACCCACTCGAGTATCTGACAGCCGTTGTCACATGTACGAGGAGGGGCTTTCCCATTCCTATGTGATATGACATAAAGCACAATCCCTCGAATGACCATTCATATTGCAGAAGGACGACAAGATGTCTCTCAATAGGACATGGTCACATCCCATGATTTAAGGAGCGGCCACGCCATCTCTCCTCTATTTAAGAATCTCGCCCGGCTACAGGAAAAAGGGTTCACACATAGTTAATTGATTAATTCAGTTAGTTAGTGGAACCACCAGCTCTCGACTCCCAACGGAGTCGACGACAAGCTCTCTGCATCACTTTTGCATTGAAACGCCACTTCCTAGTTCTGAGCCCCGATCGCCGGTGAACTAGAAGATCTGAATTCTATCGACTCGAGCTTCTACTGCGTACTGAAGCTCTCTAGCAACTTCGATCGGATCGTCCAAGGGAAGCAGACTCGGCACGAGCACCAAGCGAGGCGTACTATCGCCACCGAGGAACCCACGTTAAACAAGGAGGGCATTCCCTCCTCTTCTGTTATAAACATTTGATTATTAGTCTGTAATAAGCTTTCTTATCAATACAAACGAAACTCCCTGTTTTCGAAAAATCAAATTTAAACCCTACAGAAGATGGCGACCACAGTGGGAGAATCCGTTCATTCAGATGAATTGGTGGTGGCGTAGTTTGACGAAGTTGCTGCATGATCAAATTCGAAGGGTACTTACAATCGTCCTCTTCTCGCAGCAATACATCTCGCGATGGTTGCAGAGTCGTGCGGGTGGCCCAGCCCCAAGAGGCTGAGGCAACCAAGCCTGAGGGATCTCCCAAAGCCGAGGCAGGGGGTTCTTTTCCCCCCAAACCAGTTGAGGCCGAGCCAAGATTCGAGAACGCAGGTCTAGGGGCTGCTGAATGGGTCGATAAACGATCCTCGCAGACCCCTGTGCAAGAGGAATCAACCATTCGTGTCGACGCAGACTACGCCTCCGCCGTCGACATGAACGCTCCTCATTCAAAAAGATCCAAACAGCGGCGACGAAAGGCTCTCGCTCGTCTCGAGGCACAATCCCTCATCCCCCACAACAGTCTGAATTATTATTCAGGCTTGGGAGGAATCAACCTCTTGAGCCAGGTTCCCATTTTTGGCGAACCGCTCAAATCGGGCGAGCCTAGCAGTTTAGGCGAACCCATCTCTTCGAGCTAGGTTCCCAGTTTCGGCGAACCACTCAAATCAGGCGAGCCTAACGGTTTAGGCGAGCCCTACATCTTGAGCCAGGTTTCCATTTTTGATGAACTGCTCAAATCGGGCGAGCCTAACGGCTTAGGCAAGCCAAACCTCTTGAGCCAGGTTCCTAATTTTGGCGAACCGTTCAAATCAGGCGAGCCTAGCAGTTTAGGCGAGCCCCACTCTGTGAGCAAGGTGCTCAATTTTGGCGAACCAAGGGCACCTGGCGAACTCTGCAGTTCAAGAGGGCTTCGTCAAACAAGCAGACTTTACCAAGCTCGCCTGACGGCCCAAATTCGCCAGATATGCGAAGCAACAGCTCGCCTGACAGGCGCAGGCACACTGTACCAATCTCGCCTGACGGATGAACCTCGCCAGCCTGAACCTCGCCAACACGCAGGCACACTGTACCAATCTCGCCTGACGGATGAACCTCGCCAGCCTGAACCTCGCCAACACGCTCAAGCCCAAATGGGGGTGGCCACCTCGTTTGCTTGCATGGGTCTGACGTCCGTCTCTGACGACGACGACGACGACGATTGCTCAGCAGTGGTAATGTCGCAGACTTCAAGCTCAGTTCAGGGCAAGCACGCAAATGTGCACATGACCGATATCCAAGATGAGATATCCAGGAGACTCGACGAGCAACAAGCAACCATCGACTCCCTAAAGGAGATGTTGGAGCAGCTCCTGAGCGAGAAGAAGAGGAAGAGAGAGAGGACTTCGCGGGCTTCGCATAAATCCTTGAAGCACAAAGAGCGGGTGCCTACTCCTTCTCACTCCTCATCCGAGTCATCTAGAGGAGCGTCATCTTCGGGCCATAACCCAAGAGACAAGAGGTTTGACGACCTCCAAAGTCAACTCGATGCCTTGAAGCTCCAGAAGCATGTGAACAAGCTAGGGGTTGTCAGACCGTATCCAATTGAATGAGATGCGGTCTCCTACCCGGCATAGTTCGAGCCGCTGGACCTCCTGCAGTTCAATGGCAAGGGTTCTCCTACCCAGCACATCAACTACTTCCAGGCACAAACTGGACACATAGTGGGAAACGATCCCATTATAACTCGACTGTTCATTGGTACCCTCAAGGGGGTCGCTTTTGAATGGTTTCGCAGATTGGAGCCCGGGTCTATTACCTGCTGGAAGGACATGGAAAGGCTCTTCGTGGCCAGATTCTTCAACGATGATACAGAAGTATCTATAGCCACCCTGCTAACTGTGAAGCAGAGGAAGACAGAGTCTATAAGCAACTTTGTCAAGAGATTTAGAAACCGATCGCTGCATTCCCGCGATCGAGTTTCCGAGGACACACTCATCGAGATGTGCCAGAACAATCTCTCCATTAGCGTTCTGTCCAATATGGACGCTGTTGAAGCTCGCTCATGGAAAGACTTACTCCGCCAAATGGAACAAGTCGAGAGCATGCTTAAGCATATGGGTGACGAAGACCCGCATGAGTTTCAAGGAGATGTTGACCAAGATGCCTTGGTAGTGGAGACCATTTCCTCATATCCTACGATTTCCCTCGTTGATCCTCTTCAATAGGACGACGGGCCCACAAAACTATCAAGTTAACTATTACCTCTGATAGTCTCCTCCAAATTTCCCCCGTAAGTCCTCTTCAATAGGACGGCGGACCCACAAAACTATCAAGTTAACTATTACCTCTGATAATCTCCTCCAAATTTCCCTCGTTAGTCCTCTTCCATAGGACGGCGGGCCCACAAAGCATCACGTTAACAATCACCTCTGATAGTCCCCTTACACTCCAATAAGTACCCGAGTATAAACTGCTTCTTCTGATCCTCCAACTGGTATAAGAGGTTAAACTATTCCCCACACTTCCACTTCTTGAGCCAGGTTCCCAGTACGGGCGAACCGCTCAAATCAGGCGAGCCTTACAGTTAGGCGAGCTCCACTTCTTGAGCCAGGTTCTCGGTTATGGCAAACCGCTCAAATCAGGCGAGCCCATCTTCTTGAGCCAGGTTCCCAGTACGGGCGAACCGCTCAAATCAGGCGAGCCTAGAAGTTTAGGCGAGCCCATCTCTTTGAGCCAGGTTCCTAGTTTTGGCGAACCGCTCAAATCAGGCGAGCCTAACAGTTTAGGCGAGCTCCACTTCTTGAGCCAGGTTCCCGGTTATGGCGAACCGCTCAAAACAGGCGAGATAGCAGTTCAGGTGGGCTGCATCAAACTCCCACTTGGTCAAACCTTCAAATAGTTAGGACCAAAGCCACAATCCCCCGCCAATCCTCTTCAATAGGATGGTGGGACCCCCACTGTCATGTTAACGGTTACCTTTGACAAATCAACTTACCAGTCCTCTTCAATAGGATGATAGGTCCATAGAGTTGCTCAAATCGCAATAAACTCCCACTGTCATGTTAACACTACACCTCTGACAAAATCAACTTACCAATCCTCTTCAAAAGGATGGTAGGTCCTCAAAGTCGCTCTGATCGCGGCAATTCCTATCATGTTAACGATTACCTCTGATAGCCGACACCATCATTCCCGCAAATGATGTTGTCCAATCAATCGTCACACTCATACGTCCCTGAACGATTTGATTCTCCCAGCACCGTCTTTCCCATAAAAGGCGTTGTTGTTTGATAGTGGCCTACTATGCGATGTGCTGCTATTTCAGGGTTCGTCTTTGCCCCAAGAGAAGACAAATCAGGGTTCGTCTTCATCTTTGCCCTAAGATAAGCTTCCCCCCTAGACTCCAACTGGTGCATGAGTCTAAACTGCCCCCTTACACTCCAACTGGTGCATGAGTCTAAACTGCTCCTACCCTCCGACTGGTATACGAGGTTAAACTGCTCCCCTTAATCCAAACGCCTCGAAAGGCTAAGGATAGAGGAGAAATTTTAGCATTGAGCCTAAGAGAAACTCCTCGATAACTTACCATGCTAAGGGCAAGAGCATGGCTAGTCCAACTCAAACGGCAGTTGGTAAAGACGAATCAAGTCCGTTGATAGCTGAGGGTTTGTTCAAAATCCTAGAAGGCGATCATCAGCTGCGAGTGAAGAGATCAACTTCACCAAGCTCGTTGGAGGGCTCCTCACTCCATCTGAGCAGGGATCATTTTACAGGTCTTCATATCCAAAGTGTTCCAGACCCCATGCAGCCTGATTAAGGTCTAAAAACTTTGGATGGGGTTTTGTAGGCAATAAAAATTGCTTTTAAATCCTTATCAGAGAAGTTCAGAACAAAACTGCTAAAACCTCGCCCGAAATAGCAAAAAAGGGGAAAAACACTGATAAAAAGGGGAAAACGCAGATATCTCCCAAACCGTAAGGAATTTGGCAAAATGGAGGAAGCGAACCGAAGCCTTTGGCTCGGTTCGGATGGTTCCATCTCGTCGAGATAGGTGATTTTTATATATAATTCATCCAATTCCGACTTACGGTTTGAAAGTTACGGCCTATTCTTCGATTCATGCTCAAGAGCTCGCCTGCAGCTCGAATTTCGCCTGCACGATCAAGACCCAAGTCTGCCTATACACCTGAGCTTGCCTGCAGACCCAGTTCACTTGCAAGCTCACCTGCAGACCCAAGTCTGCCTATGGTCCTAAGCTCGCCTGCAGACTCTGCTCGCTTGCAGACCTAAGTCTGCCTGCGGTCCCAAGCTTGCCTGCAGACTCAGCTCGCCTGCAGACCCAAGTCTGCCTGCAGTCCCAAGCTCGCCTGCAGACCCAAGCTGCAGACTCGCCAGCTCACTGTCAACTGCCCACTTGGAGTATGGGAACAGTTACATCAGTGGTCAAATCCCACAAATCAAGGGAGAGGGCACAGTACCCCAAGACCGTCAAGCGGCCGCTCACAGTACGAATGATTGGGCAGGTGTCGAGTTGACCTGAACATTCATAAATGCAGCTCACCTCGGCTGTCTGAGTCAAGAGCCGGATCTGCCAGCATCCGACGAGCTGTCCAAGCCCACCCGAGTACCAGGAACCCGCTTTCCCACCTCTCTCGACCTGAAGAGAGAAGACCGCTTTCCCACCTCTCTCGACCTGAAGAGAGAAGACACGGTACTCCAGGCCCGCCGAATAGCCGCCCATAGTACAAGGGGTCAGACAAACGCCAAATCAACCTGCACCCTCATAAATATGACTCACCTCACTCGTCCAAGCAAAGGGTGAGAGCCACCGGCGCTCGGTGTTTGGTCAGACCCACTCGAGTATCTGACAGCCGTTGTCACATGTACGAGGAGGGGCTTTCCCATTCCTATGTGATATGACATAAAGCACAATCCCTCGAATGACCATTCATATTGCAGAAGGACGACAAGACGTCTCTCAACAGGACATGGTCACATCCCATGATTCAAGGAGCGGTCACGCCATCTCTCATCTATTTAAGAATCTACAGGAAAAAGGGTTCACACATAGTTAATTGATTAATTCAATCAGTTAGTGGAACCACCAGCTCTCGACTCCCAACTGAGTCGACGACAAGCTCTCTGCATCACTTTTGCATTGCAGTGTCACTTCCTAGTTCTGAGCCCCGATCGCCGGTGAACTAGAAGATCCGAATTCTATCGACTCGAGCTTCTACTGCGTACTAAAGCTCTCCAGCAACTTTGATCGGATCGTCCAAGGGAAGCAGACTCGGCACGAGCACCGAGCGAGGCGTCCTATCGCCACCGAGGAACCCACGTTAAACAAGGAGGGCATTCCCTCCGCTTCTGTTGTAAACATTTGATTATTAGTTTGTAATAAGCTTTCTTATCAATACAAACGAAACTCCCTATTTTCGGGAAATCAAATTTACACCCTACAGTAGTCTTGGAAACACAACATGTTTCCAATCCTAAAGGAAAGACACCTGTCATTTTAGCACGACCTTTCTTAGCCACTTCTAATGCTCTCATCAACTGTAGAACTGGTCAAATGAAGCTGTCCTTTGGGAATTTGACTGATGATCTTAACATTTTTAATCCAGGGGACCAGCCAAATTATCAGCCTCTAGAAATAAATTACATTCAGAAAAGATCAGAAGAAGAAGAAGAAGAAGAAGAAGAGTCTGATTTGAGTTTTGAGGAAATTTTTGATGAAGAGTTAGAGTTTTTAGAAGAAGCAGATCAGGTCCATGAGAATAATAAAACTGTGTTAAATATTTACTGCTTTGAATTAAATTTTGGAGAACTCTTTCTTGATAAACTTAGATTCTTGGAGAATAATCAACAACCAATTTTTCAGAACTCTATAGAAGAATTGGTTGTTAGAAAACAAAACTTCACAGTACAAGAGTCTAAGTTCATTAAGAAATACAAAATGCATGACACCAATAATACCTACCTTACTTTGTTGGAAGAATTATTGAACACCCCGAAATGCTTGGAATTTCACATTATTGATTATATCATTCTAAATTTATTTAAAATCCAGAGAAGAATTTTCAACAATAAGGTAGGATTCAATGTAGAATACGAGCTCTTCGTGTTGAACAATTCATTCTACATTATTTGTTTTGTTTATTTCAGAATAATAAAAAGAATTTATTCTTCTCTTATTCGAGAGTTTCTTATTCAGTTGAATAATAATAATAATAATAAAGAAAAAAAGAGAGAGAAGAATAAATTTTTGATTCCATCCTCCTAAGACCAAAGCTAATTGTAGATTTTTATCAGCCGATCAAATGTAAGTATTTCACTTCTTATCTGCTTTACTTTGTGCATCATAGAGCTTGCATTGAAGACAATACAAAATTTAGATGTGGAGGTGGGAATTAGTTATTTTTTCTCTTTATTTTATATTTTTTTGTTGCATTTTTGTCATTTTTTTTCTTTTTCCAAAAAAAAATATAAAAATATCGTCACTTGCCAAATTGATAGAGTTATGTAATAATTGATTTATTTAATAAATTTTAAATTTTCTAATCTATTATTTACTCAAGTTAATTTTTTATGATAACTCTAAATAAAATTCTTAAGAAATGATTTTCAACGTAGTATACTTTACTTAAGCCTTAACTTAGATTTTTATTTAAAATAATGGAATACATGCTTAGCTTAGAGTTAAAAATAATTTTTCAAAGTGGCTTGACTTACATATTTTTCAGAATATATACACATATACATATAAAAAAATTACAAAAAGAAGAATGCGAAAAATGGGCACCAAAAGAAAAAAAAAGAAAAAAAAAGAAAAAGAAAAAAAAACTCTTAAATTCAAGGTGATTCTATCTTATAAAACCTAAGCTGATCGAGTAATTAAGCCCAATGAGTATTTCCATACTTAATGACCTAAGCCCAATTGAGTTGGGATCCATTGGCCCAAAACTTGTTAAATGGTCGCTTAGAAAGCCTGTTAAAGTAGAAAAATCACCAAGGAAAAAAGAGTTAAAAATAATAATAATATAAAAATATAAAAATAAAAATACTAATAAATGTTTTATATATAGTTATATTTGTATATATGGTCTTGGAAAATATTATAGATCAAGCAACTTGAATATTATTTTAAACAATGAGTTAGCATGTTCTTTTCAAAACTTTTAAATTAAATTTCTAAGTTTGGCTTGGTTTTGTATTGCTATAATGAGAAGATTTTCTAGAAATTTACCTTAGAATTATATATAAAAACGTTTTCTTGAGTGATAACTAGCTTCAATTAGATTGTCTAAAGTTATCAAGTGAATTTAGTTATTCACTGACTTCTTTAATTTGGCAAGTTGACCGAATTTTGTGGGTATATTCATTACAAACCCTCACGAGACTACAACTCGTCCACTAGGGTAACCTGGGGGTTTAAAGGTTTGTTATATACGCTAAATACAACCGCAATTCCTGCGAAAGTGAGTTAGGTTTTTTTTGTTCTTTGCTAGAGGACTAGCAAAAGTTTAGGTGTGGGGGTATTTAATAATCATATTTTATTACAATTTTATACCCTCATTATCTATTTTTAATGAATAAATTTATCATTAATAATTGTTTTTATCTTTAATTACAGGTAAATGAAGAACACAAGCAAGAGCCAAAAATCCCAAGCCCAGAATCAAGCCATGTAGCTTGTAGAAGCCGGAGAAAATAAAAAAAATCAAATATGAAAACAAAATATATTCAAGATGGTTGGCCGTAAAGAAATGACGATATCTCTCAATCCGGAAGGAGGAATTTAACATATAATATATAAAAATCGCCTATCTCGACGAGACAAAGCCATCTATGGAGATAGATTTTTCATTGGACATCGATGCCAACATCGATACAGGCATCGATACCGGCATCGATGCCAGCATCGATGCTAGATCGATGGCTATGATTCAGTTACAGATCAATGGCTGATTTTTGATGGTTTTGGATAAGGATTCAATTCAAGATCTCTTATTCATTGATGTTTACTATAAATAGGGATAGAGAGTGAGGGGTTAGGGATGTGAAAATTTTTGTAACTCCTTTTGAAGAGGAGGGCTACTCTTAATTGAGAAGGCCTTCGAAATTTGTAACTTTTTGTTACAATTAATAATAATAATTTTTTTTACCACTTTAAATATTTCTTCTCTTTGTTGGATGATAAAGATGGAGATGAAGAATTATTTAGAGGTTTGCATTTTTTTTTCTCTTTTATTTCTTTTTTTATTGCTTATTAGTTTAGATTTATTTCTATGCTTATAGTTAGATTTTATTTTCTTGTTAAATAGCCAAGAGGCTAAAACCCTCTTGCCTTAGATTTATTTCATGCTTATAAAGTAGATTTATTTCATGCTTATAGATTAGATTTATTTCATGCTTATAGAGTAGATTTATTTTCTTGTATTTAATTCTTGCAATTTATTTTGTAGTTTAGATTTTACAATTTATTTTGTAGTTAGATTTTAATTTCTTACACTATTCACCTTGAGACTAGAACCCTCTTGGGTTTAGTTTTTCTTTTTATTTATTTTTATTTTATTTGATTCGCCTTTAGGCTAGAACACTCTAGGGAATCACCCTTTTCTAAGAAGTGGGTTCAATTTTAGATCACCCATATCTATAATTGAATCCACCATCTTTAATTTCTTGTATTTTCTTTTATTCTTGAATTTTATTTTTGATTTGTTTCTTGATTTTATTTATTCTTCTTTCTTGCCTTATTGATCACATTTATTTTTACTCACATCCACTCTCAAACACATTGATCTACACACTATCACTCTCATTATCTCTCCACAATCACATTCACTCATCACTCCTATTTGTTACGCACACAACATAAGAACCAATTTTATATTTTCTCCTACAAAACACCTTCCTCGTGGGATTGATAACTCTTTATACTATAACTTGATTAGTTGTGCACTTGCAACTTTTTGGTATATGTTTTTGCTGCATCATCCACCCACAGTGACCTCACAGATAAAAGCTGAAGGATAAGAGGTAATAGCAACAGGAGGAATATATGCACAAACACATTTGGGAAACCAAAAGAGCATAACATTCGTCTAGTTCTAAGACAGTACATTTGAACAAAGTTATAACTGTATAGTCAAACAAGTTATAATCCTACATTGAAAGCAAAATGAGACAAAATGTCTTAACACTGCTTTAGCCCTGAAAGCCTAGTCCAGCAAACTGAAGGACGCGAGTTCAGCTTTGACCGTGGCCACCCTTCTTACGTGGTCCTCCCGGGCTCTATCCTCGACCTCCTTCTGAGTCCGGACCTCGAAGGTTGAAGCAGCAGTAGAGTCTTCTTGACGCAGCATCTCAAGATTTTAAGTTGCCTCTTCGATGGCCCTACCAGCATTCCAGCTCTGAAATTGGAGCCCCCTCAGGGTCGTCTCCACTTGCTCCAACTCAGCCATCAAGCGGGAGATGGTGGAAGTAAGGACGTCCATCCGAGCCTGAAGTAAAAATTGTTGGTCCGTCAAAAGGCCAAGATGGGACTCCAGGTTAGCAATGTTCCTCGCCTGCACCTCTTGTTCCCATGTTCCCTGATGCCGGGTGTGAGACAAGAACAGCTCCTCGTCAGCCACCGGATCCACACGCAACAAGTGCTCCAAGCGCGTAAGCTACGATTCCAAGTAAAGCAGCCTCGTCATACAATGCGTAACGAGTTAGGATTCGTCCAACCACCTAAGGTCGGTCACGCGATCCAAGAGGGACTGTTTGAAATCAGAATACGCCCCAAAACCAAAACTAACAAGGGAGATCACTTGCTTCGGAGCATTCTCCAGTTCTTCAACACAAGCCGGTATAGGAAGAAGTTCTGAAGGAATAGGCTCTTAGCCACTGGCTAGCATCACGATAGGCGAAACCTCAAAGCAGAGTCCTGCTTCAGGTGGTGGAGCAGATTGTGAAGTGGATGCAGCCGTAGGCTCCCCGGATTCGTCATCCGAGACAAGGATAGGCTCAGGCGGAGACCTCTCGATGGCCGGCGCACCTTCTCGACCTGGACAACACAACGAAGAGATTAAAATCATGTAACAGCTCACGAAGATTGAAAGTAAAGATACCTTTGGTAGCGGTGGCCTCAGCAGTAGCGGAGGAGGAATCGCCCTGTCACTTCTTCGAAACAGTCACCTCTACCCGCGGTGCCATCTCGGATGCAGAAAACTGGGGTTTTCTCCGAAGAAAGCAATAAGCGCTATAACTTCTTCTAATGAGGGAGATAAGCATTATATACACATTGCTCAGATAATCACCCACCATTCAATTGGACAATTCGAACTAAACAGCCAAAAGTAAGGCCGAACGCTTCAGAATCCCGTGTGGTCGAGATATGGCGGTTTTAAGCATGATCTCTAACCAACGGCCCAGATCAGGTGTGGAAAATGGAGAGCCCACCACTACGTCACCTTTAATGCGGAGCGACGTGCCCACGTTATCTTAACTGGCAAACGTATTAATACACAAACGGACGCGTGGCCCACTAAAAGCGAAACCCGCCTACGAGTCGAATTCGTCATTCCTACTCGCATGTCTCGAGTTCGCCTGATAGACCAGGTTTGTGTATCACTTTGGCCTACCTAGTCCAAGTCTGGCTACAACTAGAGTCTTCACCGCTCTCAAGTCTGCTTAAAATTTGGACCCAATTGAGATTCAACCACGACTTGACCTAGTTCCACCTGAAGCTAAAATTCGCCCGCGACTAGAATCCGCCTGTCACCAGAACTCACCCGGTGAGAATTCGCCCATTGTAAATGGTGACAAAAATGAAAATGCATACACACAAAATGAGAGGAACAATGACTGAGACAAAAGCACGATTCCATTCATTAAGAGGAGTTTGAATACAACGATACAATCAAAATCAAGTTACAAAGCTCTTAACCGTGACTCTACCTCGTGAATCTCTACAGCGCGCTTAAGCTCGAGCCTCTTCAAGATCTCTCGATGAATATCCTCCTCAGTGCGTGAAACCAAGTCCTGGATATTGTGTCTCGCCTCCTTGAGGGCTCGGTCTTTCTCCTCAATGGCGTCAACGACCAGCTACCGTCGAGACTTGAATTTCTCTAACTCCCCTATCAGCTGTTTGCGAGCCTTCTCCTAGGCAGCCAATGAGGCCTGCACATTAGTAATGGTTTGTTTGGTCTTCGCTATCTCTGAAGACAGGCGAGAGATACGGGAGTCAGCTTTTTGGTGCTCTTGGTTCACTCGCTCGTCCTCGGCCTTAACACGCTCCAACTCTTCCGTCAGCCTCGCCTCCAATAACATTGTCTCATCCAGTCTATGATCGCACTCCTCTAATACTCTTTAGACCTTGCCGGATGCAAGACAAAGAATTTTAGAGTCCTTAGCGCGAAGGGCGAGCAGCTCATGAATAGTCTGCTCTGCCTTCTCCAAACGTTAGGAATACGGATTGACGGCGGAGGCACCAAGCATTTTAATCAAGAAGCCCATGTGATAGTCAAGATCCTCCTTGAACTCCTCGAAAGGGCAACTTGCTTCCAATGCGAGCTTGATGCTGTCAGCAAGGGTGTCTTTGAAGTTAACAAGGGTTTGATCTATGGCCCTCTTGCGTGCACGAGCCAAAGGAGAAAGGGTAGCCTCATTGACCTAAGATATCACCACCGGGGCCATGATCAAAGTACTGGTGGCCACGGCAGTAGAAGTGGTGGTAGAGGCCGCTAAGACCAAAACACCGATCGATGCCGTTGAGGTCTCAACCACAGATCTGGAGATAGGTGACGAGGAGGCGACCACCAGCCGAGTGGATGTTTCCCCTCGGGCCAGAGACTCCTAGGCTGATGCTTTGCTCCTAACCAATGCTTCTTCAGGCATGGGAACTTCTCCTTGTTGGTTTGGCGCTTCTCCATGAGCCGACGCCTCCTCCTCAATCGACATCACCTCATGGATCAAGGCATCATCTTCTTCATCTAATTCATCCCCTTTCTCCAATCGACTGGTCTACCCAAGAGGGGGATCCTCTTTACCAACGGCCTTGAGAGGTAGATCAGCTACAAATACATGAAAAAGGTTAATAGAAACTCCTTAGGAGAGTCCCACTGGTAGTTCAACATGGGCAGACTAACAATGTTCGACCCTACTCTTACTTGAGTCACCGAGCTCCGCTTCATCTCTAGTCCCCTCCTCTTCGTCGGAAGGAATGGAGATCACTCTCTCAACCGTACCTACATTAAGTCACCGCAAATGTCAGGTAGTGCTGATTCAACCTTACACCCGAGGTTATAGTATTAAAGGTCACCTTCTGGTATGATCATTGAAGTCATCAAGGCCCCCGCCTATTGCCCCACATCAGATGACGGGGGAACATCCTCCAAAGTTATCAGGACCGCCCCTGATACGGCAAACAGAGTAGGCGTAGCGACCCGAGTCACAGGGGCAGCCACTCTAGGAATTAGCATAGGAGTAGCATCATCCTGGCCTTCCGCCACTCTGGTAGCCTCAGCCGCCTCCTCATGATGGGCCTTCTTGGCTGCCTCTGCCCTTGATCTGGTAGCCTCAGCCGCCTCCTCATGATGGGCCTTCTTGGCTGCCTCTGCCCTTGAGCTACCAACCGTGGCCTCCCGTTGTCGTTTAGAGAGGAGCGAACTACCTGGAGATAGAACGGACATCCCCATCCATTGAGCTATCGTTCTTTGGACCTATTCTAGACGTTCACCCACTCAGGCCAACTCCTCCGATTCTCCCTGCCCACCAGTAAGGTCCAGCGAAAGGCAAGGAGGCGGAGCTTAAGCCTCAAACAACCTGGATTCACCTAAACCCGTGTAAAGGTCCTCGGTGTCTTCGGTAGGTACTTCCAAAAACTATTCTACAATGTTTTGGCAGCCCTTCCACCTTGAGGGGTAAGGGGTTGTCCTTGGGTGATGCCCATGTTCCGCCAGGCAAGAACTCTAGAACCGAAAGCCCTTGGGATTAGCACTGGCACCCCGATACCATCGGCAATATAGGAGCATATGGTGAAGGTCGCAATCCTTTGCAGGTAGTTCAAAATGCGCATTGGTGCCACCGGCATGGGTCTAGAACCACCCCCGTTTGACATCCACTAACCCTCCCTCATAATGCAAGTAAGGGTTAATGTTCCCTACGTACAGCTGGTCATACCCAAACTGACGGGAAAACCTTCAAGGAATAAAAGGCTTAAGGTAGCACACGGAGCCTGTTCATAGGATGTGATACCCAAGCCGGTTATTCACTAGCTATCGAAAGGCACCGCAGGAGAGGACGGTGTAGTGGTCCACTGTCGACACATCCCGAAGAGATTTGCCATACCCTCTACCGCTGAAGTAGGGGAAGAAACAGTGAAAATTGTAGTGACTGAAGTGGGACAACGTCTTCCTCATGCTGGGAATGTCTCTATACTTCCAGGAGCATTTCTCCAGTTGTTAGACGAACGGAATGAACCCTCCCTCCTGGAGAGCCACTGGGACGCTCAAAAAGCACTCGCAGTGGTAAACAAACCACACCATTAAATAGGTGTATGGCAGCCCTACTCTAGTATTAGGGGTCTTAGCGACTTCGCCTTCCCCCTTGTCAGGATGCGACACTTGACAAAATTGAGCCGTCAACGTACAGAGTCCCCAATGGATGCATGCCACCATCGCCGAAACTAACGCATAAGGCTTCCTGTAGGCCAAGCGGATCGTGGGATAGATGACCTCCACCGGAAGTATTTTGAAGGAATGAGTGGGAACCATGCACCTCTTCAACCACAGCATGAGGTACCCTACGAGCAGAGCCTTTCCAGATATGGGGGACCTAGCCTGATGATGGAACGAGTGGAAAGTCGTCCCAAATTTGAATCCACACTCGTCATGCTCGAGGGTTTCGGTAACTCCCCCTTTGGCCATCCGCCTCTTCACTACGGCCTGGTCACACTCGCCCAGCGACGGAGTAGGCCTTCCCTTGACATCATTTTTCGGGAACATGTAGTCAGCCTAGTTCTTATGGCTGATCCTTGGAGCCCTCTTCTTCTTGCCTTTATAGTTCACCGCTTCTAGGGTGTTGAGGCATATATGGTAGTGGCTGAGCAGCTCCCATAGAGTATCCACCATCAGAGGGAATCAGGTCGAAAGGTGGTTAATCTCATCTTGACACGGTACGTACTCTTCGTAGGGAAAACTCCCCAAAGGCTGCACGGACACGTCGTACATCTCATGGAGAGTTATGCCAAGCTCACCATTGGGGGTGAAGAACATACCGCTGTCCAAACAATAAAGTTCTAGAATACTGTAAAACTGAGAAGCGTTGACCTTCGGACCATGTTGAGTGGCCCGAATAGCCAAATACAGCTCTGAACCCGCAAGGTCGAAATTCTCATCTAAGATGTACTCGGTGATCATAGACCACCAAGTGCTGCTACCAGGTGCCGAGTAAATCCACCCTGGAGCCCTGAAATCCTTCGGAGGAAACTGTCCCCCGGCCCAAAAGAAATAGTGACAGAAGGTCTCCGCCACCGTAGTCATCTCCCTAACGGGCAACTCATTGTACAACAGACCAGGACGCAGAGCGGTCACACACTTGTAGGAACTATCGAACCTATACCCAACCATCGAACCCGTGAAGACACCGTAGGTCACCCTATCTTGGGTTGGAGTCATATCCCAATTCATTATTCTTGAAACCATAAGCGACCGCAACTCGATGATTGAAAACCCCCTCGGCATGCTGGGAAGGTAGTAATGGACTCCACCCACAACACGGAGCCACCTGCTCTCCCCAAGAAACAGAGCTGAAGGGTTAACAGTGGCGTTACCAAACAAGAACTGAGGCTTTTTTAACTCTTCCCTAGCCTCATCCATCAACACTGTGTCTGTAGTCAACTCGCGTAACGTCAAGTGGTGCCCGTCAGTTACTCTCTTGATCAATTCACCCGGCTTGTCTGCAGTAAACGCGGGCATAGGATCAAGGAAAGGGAATTGGGGAGGCACTGTATCACCTATACCTCTAGCAAGACCAATGGCCACACCCTTCGGGAGGGCCTCGTCAGAAAAAGTGGCTGCAAGGCAAAGCCGAAGAGTTAGAACAGAATCCACTCTCGGGATCAGAAACTCTCTCAAGTCCCACAAATAAGCAAATCTCGCCCGGTGAAACCAATTTCGCCTGACAAGTGTTGAATTCGCCCGACAAGGGGCAAATCCGCTTAACAAAAGTAGAACTCACCTATCAAGGTAGGATTCGCCTTCACCCGATGAAAGTTGATTTCGCCTGTCGAAGCAGAAGTCGCCTTCACCTAATGAAGGCTGAATCCGCCTGAAGAAAATGCCAGTTTCACCCAAATCGGGAAAGTTGCCAAAAATGGAAAAATTCGCTGAAGAAAACGAGCAGTGCTCATCTTCTCGACCCAGCGTCGATCGTCAATGCAAAGTCATTAGACTTACCCAAGTGCATCCCAGGAGCGGTGGCGACCATACCGGTAGTGACGCCACCAGGATAGCGACTGGGACCCTTTCCCTTCGAAACATATTTCTTAGCTTTCGGCGCCATATTGAAAAGTCGAAGACGAAGCTGGAGTTCTTTCTCCCTAAAAATTTCGAGCAAGCAGAAATTTCTGAGCACAGTAGTCCTCACGGGAAGGGGATGAAGCCTATTTAAAGGTGAGACGCCTGCGGTTGAGGGGCGTGGCCATGATCAAAATCAACGGCCCAGACCGCTCTCAAGAGATGAGACTTTGGCGATTGAGAGACGTGGCCACGATCGAAATTGATGGCCCAGATCGCTCTCAACAGTTCAGTTTTTGGCGATTATAGAGGAACCATCAAAACATGAACGGGTTGAGCAAGTCGAAACCTAGAACCCGAACCAAAATCCATGATTGAGTCTAACGGCCAAATTCAAAAACTACGGTCATGATTCATCATTAAGCGAGGTGCACGGAAATGATGCCGCTTTGTCAAATCACATTTAATGTGAACTGACGAGCCCACGCGGCCTTAGCTGGAAAGTATGATGTTTTGCCAACAAACACATGGCTAGCCTTCAACCAATTCAAACTTCACTTGCGAGGATGAATTTTGCCTGCGAACACATGGCTCGCTCTCCACCATTCCAAATCTCACCTACGAAAGCGAAATTTGCCTGCAAACATCTAGCTCACCTCACCAGTGAGGACGAGTCTCGCCTGAGCCGCTCGTTCATTTTGCCTAGTTCGCCCGTAAAGGCAAATCTCAAGTAGCCCAGCTCATCAGAAGTGTCGAGCCGTCAACTCGCATGAATGGGACGGTCTCACCTACGCAGTCAGACCTACCAAGCGATACAACCCATTGACACACCCTCCGGGCACACCCACAGGATTAGAGAAGAAGTCTTAGCATTAAACCTAAGAGAAACTACTCGACAACTCATCATACTGAGGGGAATAGTATGGTTAGCCCGATTCAAACAGTAATCGGTAAAGGAAAGTCAAACCCGTTGATAGCTAAGGGTTTGCTAAAAATCCTAAGAGAAACCTCTCGGTAACTCATCATACTGAGGAAAATAGTATGACTAGCCCGATTCAAATGATAATCGGTAAAGGCATATCAAACCCGTTGAAGGCTGGGGATTTACTAAAAATCTCAAGAATCAATCACGAAGGGGGAAATATACACATAAGATATGGAAAAAGCTACAGATAGATAAAGAAAACATGATTCCATTCATAGCTAATTTAACAATACATTTAAAAGTTATGACGTTACATTCAAAACGAAGTCATGATAAAACAAGAAAAAGCCCTAAAATATCGACCCACTCAGTCAAACCTATGCCAGCTCAATAAAGGAGGTGAGTTCAGCTTCAGCGGTGGCTATCCTCCTTGCCCGATCCGCTCGGACCTAATCCTCCGCCTCCCTTCGGATCTTAGTCTCAAAAGACGTAGCAGTGATAGAATCCTCTTGACAAAGCATCTGAAGGGCCTGCATTTCCCTTTCAACTGCATCGTGAATGCTCAAACTTTCGATTTGTAGACTTTTCAGAGCCGCCTCTTATTCCATGAGCTGAACCTTCATTCTATCGATGGTAGAGACGGAGGCATCAATCTTTGTCTGCAGCAGACGCTGCCGGGTGAGCAGATCCGCGACGAGAGCCCCCTTGCTTGATAGGTCCCTCTCCTGAGTCTCCCACTCCCATGTCCTTCTGATACGAGCCTGAGCTACGAGCCGCTCTACGTCTTGCTCCGAATCAGCCTATACCAGGACTTCCAAGCATGCCAGACACGACTCGAAACCAAGGAGACTGACCAGACAACGCGAGGCCTCTCGATCCTCGCCCATACGCCTGAGATCACGACGCGGTCCATCAGGAAGGGCTTAGAGTCTGCATAGGTTCCCCAACCGAGGCTAGTAATAAAGACCGCCTGCTGCATGGCATTCTGTAGTTGCCTGAGGACGCCCTGTGCAGATCTGGAACTCGGAGAGGCGCATTCTTCACCAACCGAAACCATGGCAATGGGTTTGATCAGAGGGACGACCCCTTCACCAGGAAAAGGAGATTGAGAAGACCGTTGAGGAGAAGCATAGGTGCCTTCCTCCTCCTCGTCGTCCGAAAGAATGATGGGTTCAGGCCAGACAGCCTCCTTCTTCCCCTTTGGACTGTATGTTCCCATTCCCGAAGCCATTTTGAATCTGGGAAGTCTGAGTTTTCTCTAAGGAGGTTCGAATGAAAGGATTTGCGAGTGTAGTGATCCTCCTACAAAGGAGATGAATCAACAGTATATATGCAGGATCTCGACCGTTAAGATTCACTGACCACTTGAAGCAGACAGTTTCGATTCGGCGGTTCCAATCGAGCGGGCACAAACAAAGAAAAACATTTGGAACACCACACGGAATGGCCAAGATTGGGTGACTCACACATGACCTCTTGTCGGATCAACGGTTGAGATCAAAAACATTCTCGGATCCGCCCCATTGAGGTGAGCGCGCGAAGACGAGGCGTCGTCTTAATTAACAAGCATAGGAACTTCCCCCACAGACACGTGGCTTGCTCACTTGGGCCCGAATTTTGTCTAGAAAAAGGGGGGGAGCCCAACTCGAATGGCACCAATCTCACCTGGGTGCACTCGCACCGCTCGAATTCGCCCAAAGGTCTCGACCTAGCCAAGGGAGTCAAATTCGCCTTAACTCATTAGGAACCTCTTTATTCAAAGTATTCTTGATCACACGCAAGTTGGTTTAGATCTAAAAACTTTGAAGGGGGACTTGTAGGTGGTAAAAATTACTGTTGTAGATGAGCCTGAAATCCGCCTGTGTATTTGAGTCGCCCGCACGACTTGAAAATTAGGCTCACCCGTGTGCTTGAATCGTTAGCACAAACCAAGACCAAACGATCACCAAATTCACCTATGCATCTAGTAATCCACCAGGTGATTAGAAACTCGCTTGTACACTTGACTCGCCCACACGAGTTAAGTTTACTCAAAAGCTGAATTCACCTACGATTGGTAAATTTGCCAGACTTGCCTGAGTACCTGGCGGCCACAACATCATATACAGGGATGGGCTTTCCCATCTCCCACGACATGAAGAGGAGGAGCACAGTACTCTGAACCCATCAAGTGGCCGTCCATAGTGTGAGCGACCAATCGAATCCATGATGTCGCTACACTCACCTGCACACTTGAGTCACTCGTGTAGGCATATAAAATTGCTTATAGGTCCCTTAGCTCAGCTCGGCATAAACCGACAAACCAACGAGGCGAGCCGAGTAAGAACTGTGCGCTTCTTAAATGAATTCCGAAAAAGTATAGCGTGAGTATAGAACTGGGTTCTTAGCTGGCAATAAGGGTATCATGATATATAGACTGTTCGCGGGGGGCTGAGTTGTGTGGTTGAAGAAGTTCTGTGAGCGTATTTTCTAAAAAAATATTCTTAAGGAGATAACTCAACAACATCAACGCCGGACAAACGGCGTTCATCATTTAAAAACTCGACCCAGCCACTCGATGCAATTCCTAACGAGCTGAAAGATCCGAAAATTGCAGGGAACTGGACTTCAAGTTCGAAATTTCGGACAGAAGCGTCAGAAACAAGTAAATGCAGCACACGACCCTAGCAGACATTCGACAGAAGCAGGCCGGAATAGCCTGCACAGGGATTGAAGGAAGTCAAGAACAGAAGCCTTCCAGAGGTCCGTTAGCCCGAGCTTCGAGGAGGTGTGACACATCACATCCAACGTATTGCCAAGACTCTTCTGATAAAAAGAACGAGACTGAATATCTTTGGAGTGGGTATCGTGTAGCATATAAAAATGGCTGTATCGAGGCTCCCTTAGCTGAGCTCGGCATAAACCGTACAAAGCCAACGGAGGCGACGAGATCGTGAAGGTCGCGTACGAGAAGCAACGAAATACGTCCATTCGCGTGCGGCGATCGAACCAAGTGTTCGAGAGTCAACGAGTGCATCAACGAAGGGGAAACTACGGACGAATCACGATCGAGACAGGGGGGGGGGGGGGGGGGCGGGAGATCGGCTTCGGTACTCGAATCAGAAGCGAGGATTTACTGGGCAAATCAGGAGATGAGATTTCTCGCCAAATACAGGAATGCGGATTTAGCTGCCACATCAGTGATCCAGATTTACATGCAAAATGCAGGAATCCAGATTTACTGGCCTAATGTCAGGATCCAGATATTACTGGGCTAATAGGATGCCAGATTTACTGCCGACAATCAGGAATAGGAGATTTACGTGCCGTAATCAGGATCGGCAGATTTACTTGCGCGAAATTCCAGGAATCGAGATTTATCTGCCTAATGAGGATGATTCCGACTTTACTGGCCGGAAATGCGGAATGCGACTTACTGGTTCAAGAGGTGCAGAGTCTAAATCAAACGCGAATCAGAGACGCGGGAAAAAACGCAAAAATACCAACACCAGGTAGGTGGCGTTCGCGCAGGCGGCCACCGCAGGAGGTGGCCGACAGTCGGCGACAGTGCCCGGCCGCCAGCAGGTGCCGATCAGTGGCCGCAGTTGGCCACAATCGGCGACAGTGGCCGGACAATGGCCGACAGTGCCGACAGTGGCGGCCCACCCAGAGGTGGCCGGACAGTGGGCCGACAGTGCTCGACGCAGTGCCGCACCAGAGGTTGGCCGACCAGTGGCCGAGCAGTGGCCGGCCCACCCAGAAGTGGCCGACGTGGCCGGACGAGGTGCCGGCGACCGCAGAGTGGCCGACAGTGGGCCGACAGTGGCCGACATTTGTCTGGTGGCGCTGGGCACGAGTCTTGAGAGCGCTATAAATAGGGCGCCAGTTGAGGTGCTTCATGTCTGAGGGAGGTTCGGAAATTTTTGGAGAGAGTGCGAAGGCCGGCTGCTGGATGGGAGCTCGATGACGTACAAGGATTGCACTTTGGGACTCGGGGACTCACCCTTCAGATACGTGGTGGCTCGGCGATCGTGGCAGACGGTCAATAAGCAGGGTGTTCAGAGGAAGGGATTCAGATCTGCAGAGCTACGCGTGAGCCGTACTCCGGTGGATCGTAAGCTTGGGTCCTAGATGCGCGAGACTGGTGACGATTGTTCCGGCTTGGTGAACAATGCCTCGCCGCGGCTCCTTAATTCGCTTGTGAATAATACCCGTCCGTACTGGCGTAAGAGCCGATCCGGACGTAGATCTTTCGCGGTGGTCCACGGGCTAACAACCCCGGCGCGAGGGCCAATGAGAAGCCCACGTCAAGCGGAGCGGGGAACGCAAAACAGGGGACTCGCGATTAGTTGCGACACAAAAAGGAGAAAAGATTGTAATCTTTGTGTTATATTTTTATTTGTGTTTTCGTTGTAACACGCGATCTTAGCTAAAAGACGTGGATCTTGTTGTAAATCAAAAAGT
>NC_033797.1:118928246-118946108 GCF_001876935.1 Asparagus officinalis
TACAGTATAGGACCAGAACCGAAACCCCTCTCGACTCCCCAATGAACGAAGAGGTCAAAAATCGAGGTGATCAAACCTTCCTACATAGGGTCATCTCAAACTCCTGCTTGCTCAACCTTCTTACGTTCAGGACCACAGTCAAAATCCCCTCCGATTCTCCACATGAACGAGAGCCGTCCATTTTCAATCCGATGATTCAGAACCTTTCCACAGTTAGGCGGTCATCTCAAACTCCTGTTTGGCCAACCTTCCTACAGTTGCAAACATTGAATTCGCTCTCGATTACGAAAAATTCTTTTAGTCGGTAATCAACCCCCGACAGTTAGGCGTTATCTGAACTCTTTTGAATCTCGGAGTGGAGATCCCACTTTGTTTCCACCCTTCCGGATCTGGGGTGAGAATCCCACCTCGAGTCTCCTGTTCCAGCTGAAGATAGGAACTAAAATTTTATCTCTTCAGTGTGGGAGATAGGGCTATAAAATTCTTCCGTCTCCCATTTCGGCGTTCGTCTTCTGCCAGAAGAAGACACACTTTTTCACTCCAAATCTGGAGTGCCTCACTGCGCACCAGAGAATTTTATCCCGATCTAAGTAGGGATAACGTCACACGCCTAACAGGTGGCCGTTTGTCTTCCACCCGAAATATGAAGAAGACACTAGAATCCAGTCGAGGAAGTTTATCCCGAATCCTAACGCAGGCCGATAAGTACGCGCCTAACACGCGCTGCCGTCTTAGTCGCCTTTTCCACACAAGAAACACAGAGTTCGATTCTCCGGGGTATTCTATCCTGCAACCTAAGTAAGGATAACGTCTGCCGCTCTTACACCACCACCGCTCCGGTTAGTTCTTAAACGCGTAAACAGAAACCACTCGTCCACATATTCAACTTGATGGCATGTGTTATTCAATACACCAAGATCCATGCCTTACACGGCATGGGGAAGTCATCCTGAATCCTAAGAAAGGATATGTCGACACCTAACAGTGTCGCCGTTTAGTCTTTTTCCGCACGCAAAAAGACACCAGGTTCGATTCTTGGGGTATTCTATCCTGAAACCTAAGTAAGGAAGTCTGCCCGCTTAACCCGCGCTGCCGGCTTAGTCTTAACCGTTAAAAGAACACTCTGTCCACATATTCAACATTGTGGCAGTTGTTATTATAACATCCAAAATCCCATGCCTTACACGCATGGGGAATGTCATCCTGAAATCCTAAGAATAATGTCGAACACCTAAACGTGTCGCGGTTTTAGTCTTTTAGCCGATTGAAAAAGACACCAGAGTTCTTCTGGGTATACTTACTCCCGAATGCTAAGTAGGATAAGTCAACGTCTAATCACCGTTGCTGCGGTAGCCTATTCCCATCAACAATGGTAAAGCATATTATCACTTCATAGCACAAAGCTCTAGAGATTCACCTCTCTTGGCACTTAACGTTACATCCCGACACGGCTCCTTGCGCACCACCGCCATGCTAGCCCCCCCGACCGCAAACGGGACAGGTAAAGGCTAATCAATCCGTAAAGCTTGGGGTAGCCAAAAATCCTAACAGTCAAGCCTAATCACGCCGCTCCGCCCCGCGCGTACCTCCTCCCTCCCTCCTCGCGACAGCACCAACCTTCCTCTCTCGCCTCGTCCCTCCCCTCACCTTCTCCCCCCACCTCCCCCACACCCCACCCCCCCCCCTCAACGCTCAAGGGCAGCTTTCCTTAGCACACCGTCCATGCGGAACGGACTTACAGACACCCGCACCTTCCGCTTCACACCCCCCTCACACCCCCTCCCCCTCTCACACGCTCCACTCCTCGCTCTCGCCCTCGCCTCCTCCGCCCCCTCTTGCCCCCCCTCCCCTACCCCACCCTCTCCCCTCCCCCTCACTCACCGCCGCCGCCGCCTTCTCTCCCTCTCCCCAAGCACGAACACCAAGCACCCCTCCCATCCCTCCCCCTACTCCCCACCCATCCTCCGTCCTCTCTCCGCCCCCCTCGTCCTCTACCTCCACCGCCCCACCACCTCCACACCCATCGCACCTGCTGCCCTGATCACTCCCCCCGCCTACCTCCTTCCGCTCCCAAGGCCGTCCCTCCCCACCCCTCTCGCATGCCCCGGCGATTGCCACAAACACTCCCTGCCTCATCACCACTCCACGAGAGTCCACTAGACGCCACAGCCCTCTCATTATTGGCTCTCGTCGACCCTTTGAGCTCCCCACAGCCTGAATTTCAAACACCCTTCCCCAGGGTTATCCGTCCCCCCCCCGCGCGACAACGCATAGACCCCCCTGGTCACGCCCTCCACCCCGTTGCAATACAAAACAGTTCAACGTACTACGTCCAAAACCCTAAGGTCAACGCCGGACAACGCCGCTAACCCTAGGTCAACGGCAGTCTACTCTGCATCAAAAAATCACGACCGTCACGACGTATCACCCTGGTCAAACGCCTCCCCCCCCCGCCGCGACAACGCGATAACCCCTAGCTCACCCTATCAATGCGTTGCAATGACGAAGAATCAATACTCCCGCCAAAAGTACTAGGTTCATAAACTGATTCTTATACTCCGCGAAAGTTACGAGTATAAACTGCTTCTTGACAATACTCCGAAAGTTACGAGTATAAACTTGCCTTCTATACTCCAATAAGGTATATGAGTATAAACTCGTGCCTATTTTGGTTGAGAAGTTCTCTGGGAGAGCGGGTATTTTTCTAAACAATTACTTCTTAAGATAATACAACACAACGCGTCCCCTTCCGGACAACGCGCGTGCACATAAAACACCACTCCGACCCCAGACATCGCCATGGTCCAATTGTGCTGACGGAGCTGCAGATCCAAAATATCAGCGCACTCGGCACTTCAAGTCCATCGAAATCTAATTGCGACAAACGCGTCATCACACATAAAACCGTGCCCGCACCGAACCCTTCTACAGACAATTCGACACTCAGCACCGCCGAGGCCCGTCACATAGCCCCGATAGGAAGATTGAGGGCATGAGATCTAGACAAAGCCATTCCAAGAGTGCCACGTCTACACCGCAGCTGAAGAGTTGTGCCTGCGCATCAGCCCATCACTCCAAATCTTCATTCGCAGCACTCCTAATAAAAGACCACGAGGACTGGAATACTTGCGAGGACCGTATCTGTCACGGCACGTATAAAAATTGCTTATAGGCTCCCTCCTAGCTCCACGCTCCGGCAGCCTAAAACGCCAAACCCACGAGGGCAGCACCGGAGAATCGCATGAACTCGCCACACGAAAAGCACGAATCACGCCATCGCGTGCACCGCGGGATAGGCCCATCAGTGTCTCGCAGAGCTCAACTGATCAGTCCCAACAAGGCGGAGCACTTCCGACGCCACGATCACGAAACTACCTCGAATCGGAAGATCCGGTTCGGCGGTGCCGAACCTGCAACGCAGCGCGATTTTACTGCCAAACTCCACAGGATCCAGTTACTCTCCAAATCCAGGAATCGGATATCTTATGCCCTCAATCATTGTTACATCCCATTTACTGCCAAATCAGAGTACATCATAGACTTTACTGCCCCCTAATCAGGAGTCCAGATCTTCTGCTCCTAACTCATGTGATCCAGATTTACTGCCAAGTCTTCGCAGGAATTAGATTTCTGCTAATCAGGCATCCAGTATTAACTGCCAAATCATGGAATCAATTTACCTCTGCTACATCACGATCCAGATTTACTGCCAAATCGGCAATCGAACCTTGACTCGTCAATCAGAGTCTACAATCAAACCCGCAACTGCCGCCGCGAGACCGCAGCCACGACTATACGGCCAGAAAACCACAAACCATAGGCCCCGCAACTTGCTCGGACCATGCGCGTTCATCCCAGAGGTCGGCCCGACAAGTGGCCGACAGGTGACCGGCACCAAGGTCGGCCCGACAGTGGCCGACAGCTGGCCAGACCAGATGGCACCGACACGTGGCGCGATCCACATCAGCGCAGGATCAAGTAGGCACCGACCAGTGCGGCCACCCAGGAGGTTGGCCGTATCAGTGTTGCGCTACAGGCGCCGACCAGCTGCGACACCCAGAGGCGTAGGCCGCATGTGGCCGACCCGAGTGCCCGGCCCCTCAGCCACCCAGAGAGTGGCGACATTGGGACAGTGGCTGGCCCACCTCAGAGGTGGCGACCAGTGGCCGCCAGTGCGCCGACATTCTGTCTAGTGCGCCCGCACCCATCGAGGGCACAGTCTGAGACGCCTATCAATAGTGCCCATTGATGTGCGTCCATTTGAAGCGAGGGGTGGAAACTTTTGGTAGACAGGCGAAGCCGCCTGCTGGATTGGAGACTCGGGTGAGATTTGATTAACGTTTGGGATTCGGCGGACTCAGCTCCTTCAGATCCTGGTGCCCGCCAAGCGCATCCTATCAACGCTCAAATAAGGCAGGTGTGGCGCTCGAGAGGATACCAATCTCCAATCTACGCGCATACCGTACTCATCTCAAAGCTTCCCGGTCTTACGATCCCGCGAGCTTCAGTCCCCGATTGTCGCACATCCCTCTGTGAACCAATCCTCCCCGGCTATTATTTCCTTGTACAACTCCACACGGGGGCCTTCCCCTCGGTCCCCCTTTCCCGCACGCCCGGCGGGTTCCCGCGCGCTGCCCATTGTGAAATAGATACCCGTCGTAGGTGCGTAGATCGCGGATCTACGATTCTCGCGGTGGTCCACGGCAAAACAACCCCGGGGGCGGAACGGCAAGAAAGCCACCAACGAGACATGCACCGCAAACAGGACATCCGATTGTTCGACACAAAAGCGAGAAAAGTCTGTCAATCTCTCTGTTTTCTTTTATCTTGGTTTTCTGTCTGTCACGGATTCTATAAAAACCGCGATCTTTCCTCCGCCTACCCTCTCCCCAAAAAGTTGTAACTCAAGATGACAATGGAATCAATAACAAAGAAACCTACGATTTTCCACGCGAACAACTCGCACGAGTTAAGTTTACTCAAGAGCCGAATTCGCCTACGATCGGTAAGATCGGCAGACTCGCCAGAGTACCTAGCAGCCACAACATCATGTACAAGGATGGGCTTTCCTATCTCCCACAACGTGAAGAGGAGGAGCACAGTATCCTGAGCCGATCAAGCAGCCGCTTATGGTACAAGTGAGAAGCATGGTATCTCCCAACAGTACATGGTCACATCCCATAATTCAAGGGATTGACCACACTGTCTCTCCTCTATTTAAGAGCCTCTCCTGGCTATAGGAAAGAGGTTCGTAGTTAATTGATTAATCCAATCAGTTAGTCGGACCATTAGCTCTCAACTCTCGACTGAGCTGACGACATGCTCTTTGCATGATCTTTGCACTATAGCATCTTCCCCTAGCTTCGGGCCCTGACCGCCATTGAACTCGACCAACATGAGCTTCTACCATTAACCAAAGCTTACCAGCAACCTAGATCAAATCATCCAAGGGAATCAGACTCGGTGAGAACCGAGCGAGGCATCCTATTGCTACTAGTGTCCCCACGTTAAATAAGGAGGGCCTACCCTCTGCTTCTGTTATAATTTTAATTCATTAGTTTATAATAAGCTATTCTTATCAATACAAACGATACCCCCATATCGGGAAATCAAAATTTACACCTACAGGGTGCTTGTTGAAAATTGAAAACACAGGGGACGCTTGCGTTCTGAGTCCTAACTCTACGTCTTAGATTTGAGACGCAGAGTTGGGTATCTACTGGATACTAAAAACATAGGGGCCGCTTGTGTTTAATTCGCTGCGGGTTGGAAACACAAGGTTGCCTGCGTTATAAGAACCGAAACGCAAAGGTGAGCTCTGCATTCAAAATGAGCTAGTGACTTGTAATCCTCTTCTACAAAACGTTGCAAAGATCATTGTTCAGTAATCTTTGCTTTAGCTGTCTTGAGGTGTTAAAGTCATTAGATTGTAACTCTCACAGTTGATGGTAAATGCCACTGAATGGAGTTTTTGTCAGTCGTTAGAAGGGTCATTGAATTATAACTCCTCTCGATCTATATGAAAAGTCCCCCATTTGCAGCTTTCATTTGTTAACATAAAAGTCATCTAATTATAACCATCTTAGTTAAAACTGTTGGTTGAGGTTTGACAGGGATCGGCTATCTATTGTGACTTTTAGATAGCCAACAGAACCCCCTCCAAAGTTTTCGAAAGTTTGCTGTTGACTAGGACGAATTTTCGAAATACTTTGGATCTCAAAATTTTGTTGATTGATCGTTCACTCTGCTTGATTTGAAGACATCTTGGACCTGGTTATTGGAACATAGTGATTCAGGTTCCTTAAACCAAATAAGGTAACTTTTGCTTCTTGATGACAATGAACTTAGTCAAACAAGCTAAAGCCCAATGTTATTGAACCAAACAAGGACGAGGATGATAACGAACTCGTCCGAATCCTTAAGATACTCTACTTAACTTGTGAAAAGGTGTATTCTTCAAATTTTATCTGGATCCTTAAGATACTCCACTCAATCTACGATGAGGTGTATTCTTCGGATTCTGTATGGGTCCTTGAGATAATCCACCTAATCTACGATGAGGTGTTGTAAGGACCATGAATTTTTAATACTAGTTAAACTAATTTTCTAATATTTTAAAATATTCAATTATTATTTTTAAAAGAGTATTTGTATTTTTCTCGATTTCCTACAATTTTCTATGATTTAAAGTTCAAGATTTATATTTATTTAAATGGTTTTGATATTTATAAATTAACTTAGTGCAGTAAAATTTTTTGGAATTTATCATTTGTGTTACTGATATTATTACGTATCATTTTGAATAATATGTGGTATTATTATTATTACATATATTTTCATATAATACGTTGTATTATAAATTACGTATTAATTGTATAATTTATTGTATTATCTCTACTGTTACATATTATCTATCGTATTAGTATAATTAGTATGTTTTACTGTGTATATAATTCTTCCATAATTATTTAATTTTAAATATAAGTAATTATATTTATATTAATTATTCTTATTTAATTATTCGTTTGGGAGTGTAATATATGGAGGAGTTCTTGGGTATTAGTGTCTAAACTAAAGTTGTGGGGGGGCGGTAGGTTAAGTGGTTGTAGATAAAGCTACAACTGGGGACGGTTTTGGGAGTGGTGTAGGATAACTTTTAAACGTAATTTGAGTGTTGAAATTGGTTTTTCTAAATGTGATGTATGGTATTTGGGTTTAATGTAAAGTTGTTGAGAAAAAGCGCATAGAGTTTGGTGCGTCTCCCTCGTCTATTATAGTAGTTATTTTGCTTGTTCTCTCTTCCTTTCTTCTTTGGTTCGTCTTTCAGTTTCGTTGGGGCCCGCGGGGGGGGGGGGAGTGGGGTAACGGGGGGGCAGGCGGCAGGCTGGGGGGGGGGGGGGTACTGCTGTTCGTTTCGGCGGGTACATCCTCCTAATATGCACAGCCAGCTTGCCGTGCCCGCAACCACTGCGTCCTGTTCCTCTACAATCCTCCTGCCAAATCCGGCTGCTATACTACTACAAACCAAGCAGGGACCGAGTGAGCTGGGTGCGGGAAGAAGCGGTGAACAGTCGCGCTAGCGGAGCCAGAGCTGCGAACGCCGTGCTGCCGTGCGGACCGAGCCGTGCAGCGCCCCCCCGTAACCTTCACCCAAAAGCCCCTCCTCCTCTCTCCGTTCTTGTAAAACCCCAAAAATTTGAATATTTTGTGATAAATAATAATAAATATGTATATATATAAGAGATCGGTATATATTTTATTATATATTTATAAATAACATATTATGATGTTTGAGTATAGTAGGAATTGATTTGAGATCAATTCAATGTATATATGTATATATATAAGAGCAAATGCACAAATCATGCTCGATGTATAAATCTAAAAATTTATAACTAGTGGAGAGATTTTGTATTTTACATACTGATACATTATGAGTATGGAAAACTTAAAAGACCAAAGTTGTAGATATCTTCAGCAGGTTTCCAACAAATCTTTAATCACCTCCTTCCTAGGTGAGATGCGAAAGTTACAGCCAAAATACCAAAGAGTATGTTTCTAGTCAGACTGGGTTTTCTAGTTTCGGGTTTTGGGTTGTAGTTTTTCAGGTTTGTTGTCATATATACATATGTTTAAATACAAAAAACATCTCTTTTCTCCTATGTTCCAAACCCTAGCAGAGCCTTTTCCCCTCTCTCAAACCCTAGTTCTTTTCTTTAGTGATTTTGAGGGATTTCGGAGGATTTTTTAGCGGGTTTTGTGCAGTGCAGCGAAGGGGATTGGTTCTCTTTCACGTGGAAGGAGTTTTTCAACATCTGTGGTGAGTAATATCTCATCCAACTCTACACCCTTTTATTTTACATGTTTTATTAAGTTTTATTCGTATTTTTCGAGCCTAAAACGTATTTTTAGTGTACAAAAGATAGATCTTTATAACTTATGGAGTGAGAATACATTATCATAATTTTCTAATTGATTATAACAGTAACCTTGACAAATTTTAGATATGAAATTTATTAATCATGAATTAAATCACAAGTTTTCGCTTTTAAAACGTTTAAACATGTGTATATAAATGTTTAGGGTTTCGACGATATATTTACATGCTAATATTTCGTTTCATGTTGTTTCATATATGTTGAAATCAGTAATATTATGCTTGAAAATAATACTGTCACTTCTAGATTTGTTTCGAAGCAGACAGAAACCTGTGAAGGGTTTCTTCCTGTTTTAATTGATCGTCGGCACAGTTTGTGCATGTTTACTTTTGTTGTGTGCTTTAATGTGAACGAGGAGTCTCTTGGAATATTTGGCATTAAAAATTATTGTTTATTATGTATCTTCATATGTGAGATGGTTTACTGACATGAATTTAGATTTGCACACCAAGACACGTGTGAAATTAGTGTATATGCATCCTTTTCATATATCTCATTGATATTCTACACATTTCATTTAGTCCATGTGTTGGGCAACTCTTATGTGCAGTCCATATCTTGGACATTCATAATATTTAGTTTATGTGTATGACATTCATTATATTCAGTCCATGTGTTGGACATTCATCATTCAATCCATGTGTTGGATAATTTATATATGTAGTCCATGTGTTGGACATCCACTACACCTAGTCTTAGTCCATGTGTTGGATACCTGTTTAAACCTTGAGTATGACACTTACACTTACATAGGCTGGACATGACACTTATGTGGGTTTTGACATGACATGGTATTTGAGTTCTGAGATTGGTTAATCTTCTTTATATTATTGTTCCTGTATTAGATCTTGGGTTTGGTATTTAAGGATTTACAATTTGAGATACAAAGTATATACATGAGGGTTTCCTTGTTTGGATTATTTCTCTCTACGTACCTATGCTCTGTTGGCCCTTTGGTTTTGATGATGATTTACCAAACAATTTATAACTAATTTGTTTTCTAGTATTTGTGGTTTGTTTTTCCTTTCAGGAATTCTACACATGGTGAAAAGCTATATACATCAAAAGTTAAAGATTCAAGATCATGTGTGCGCTTTCCTTAAGTATAAAAATAAGTTTGTTAACATATATTGTGTGATTATGTTTAAATCTCAACATATATGCACACACAGCTTGATTTTCTTTCTATGAAAATGATTTTTGCCAAAACATCATAACAATAGTTGATGTTTCTTGCTTATATGTTTATTATAGTTCATAGTACATATACAAAGTATTCATGATATACAAACACAATTTCATAAGTCATAGTTCAATTTTTGTGTTCATGAAAAACAGGTTTTATGTACACTTTTCAAAAACAGTTAGTTTTCACAAACGAAAATTGTATTTCCAAAAATTCCTTTTCAAACATGTTTATTTTCTCTTTTAGAAACTTTCCCCAAAGTTTTACTATTTTTTGAAATGATCTATTATTTTTAACATATTTTTTAAGCCGGCCAAAACAGGTTCAAAACATGTATTTTCTGTGTGTCAGTTTGCGGTCGACCGCCACGGTCGACCGCCTGCAGTCCAGGAACCAAAATTGGTTTTTAATGGCTTGCGGTCGACCTTAGCAGTTGACCGTAGCATGTCCAGAGTCTTTCACGGTCGACCGTCACGGTCGACCACCTACCTTCCAGAACAGTATGCCCTCTTTTGTTCTTCGCGGTCAACCACCAGTAGTTCACGGGTGACCGCCGATCTGACCATTGTGTTGTAATAGCTATATTTTTATCTGATGTTCTGGGGGTATTTTGATCTTTTAAATGTGGTTTTGGTTGATGTCTTGAGTGGGTATAAATACCCCAGTGCCATCCTCTTTCACATCAACTAAGAATTTTGTTTCAAGTGAGTTTTATAAAGAGATTAACAAGTGTTTAAGCTTGTTTATGGTTTGTTTCAAAAGAGGAGTTTTCTATAACAAGAAGAGACATTCATTTCCAATTGAGGATCTCATCCTCATCATCATTCTACAGTCATTTTTGTTTATTGAGAAGTTTTCTAAACTCATCTTTCATATAGCTTACTAATTCATTATTCACATTCATATATTAGCCATATTAACTTGAGTTGCAATTTCATTGTTCGCTTTTATCACACACACCATTGTTGAGCTTATAATATTTTCATACTATATATTGTTGGGTAGTGGTGTGTGATTTAGCGAGAGTGAGCTTCATTGTGTTCTCATTCATTATAGAGAACAAAACATTGTATTTGAACTTATATTGTGAGTATCACTTGTAATACACTTGTACACCGAGAGTAGTGTATGGTGAGAGACGGGGTCGAATCCAATAGGAGTGGCATCGGTTGATGAACCTAGGAAGAGGTTGCATCCGAGCACTTGAGGAGAAGGACACGGACTAGGCCAACACTTAGAGGGTGTAGAGTGTGATTGCAAGTGTGTAGTTGTAAAGTTTTCGGTTAGCTAGAAAACCGAATGTGAGGTGTAAATGTTATTCGGGTAAGCGTAGAAAACCCGATTGTGATAGTGGATTTCTCTCCAGGAGTGGGGAGTGAAGACGTAGGACGGAAGGTCCGAACTCCGTGATCATATTGTGTGTTTGCATTGTTTATATTGCCCTATCACATTTGTATATTTAGTTTAGATTATTTACTCTTGTGTTGTTTATATATCCTTCCATATATTTCACCATATAGGATATTTCTCTTTATTCATATTACATATTCTTGCCCATATCATATTACATCTATCTTACAAGAATAATTTATTAATAAGTTTTTATTGGCATAAAATCGGATTAGATTAGCTAAGACCCTAATCACCCCCCCCCCTCTAGGGTCTAACATGCTCGTGTTGTAATTTACTAAATACTAAAATACTTTTATTGTTAGGATCAATGATTTTATGTATATATGTATTAACTGTATTTTCTATATGCAACGAGCCCTCTCCCTTGGGGTTTGTTGTGATGTTGCTCGCTAGCGCTTTGAGGCTCGTTATCCCCTCCCATTTCAGATAACGAGCCACGTGCACAGAGAGTCGTAAGTTGATGGCGATACTTATTAGCGTCCATCTTTTATTTGTTGTTTTATTTTATTTATGGAGCTCCACTATAGACATTTTGTTTAGACATTTGAGAGTTATGTTTTAGAATTTGTAAATGTTGTGTGCTTATTTTCCTTTTATCAGATATTCTGTATTTAAGACTTGTTGAGATCTTCGGACTAGTTATTTCAGAGATTCACTTTATATTTTTGTATGTTGGATGATGAAATATCATTTTTATCTCTATTATTTTATCATATATCTCTTGAATTATCTTTTACTTGCTTTTGTACCTACACCTATTTTTGACTCTACTAGAGAGATAGTAATTATGATGGTAAAACATGTTATTGCACGGTGTGGTGCCTGGTAGGTTTGACATTCCTGGTTTCACCTCGGACTGTAGCCTTGTGTGAACCCAGGGGCGTCACAGTTGGTATAGAGCTCTAGTTCTAGTATCCTTAGGATCATTCTGTGTCGAGTCGTGGAGCAAGGTTAGATTTTCCTATGATTCATGTATAGAGTCCGCTAAGGATTTCCTAGTATGAGTGTGGACGATATATGCGTATATCTCAAAATTTGAGAATATTTTTTTATGATAACTATTTTATGTTGATTGAAGGTATTTGCATGAATACTATGTGTTATGAATTCGTATTGTTATATATATATATAATATATATATTATAATAATATAATATAATAAATAAATATAAATATATATATATAGTATGTATTATATCATCTATATATATATATATATATATAAGATATTATATATATTATAGTTTATATATAATATATTTATCGTATATACTATAATGTGTGTGTGTATACTATAATATATAATATATATTATCATTAATAATATATATTATATATAAATATTTATATATACCATATATATATAATATTATATAATATATATATATGATAATATATTATATTATATATATATATATATATATATAGTAAGTTTATATAATATATAAATATAATATATATATATTATATATAATATATATATCTATTATATATAAAATATATGATAAGGTATATATATATATATATATATTATATCTATATTTATTGCTGATCATTATATACTGTGATAATCTAGCTCTCCATTGATATTATAATAATCAACAAGATGGATATGGTCGAGGTAAAAAAAAAAACCTCGTAAACAGGAGAGCTGGGCATGCAGAGCCGAGCCGTAACAGGCACCCCAATATTTGATCGACTCTATGGCACTGTTAGTAGCAAGATCTTACAACACTCGAGAAGCAAGAGGTGTATCCATTTCCGTCAACATTACCACTTTCAGGAGTTCCATCACCGGTTGTACCCGTTGTGAAAGTAAAGATGCAATATTTCTGAAGGCACCACCACCACAATCAGCTGTTTATAGAACCGCAGTGCATGATGTTTAGCCCTGAGAGAGAGTAAGTTAGATATCAGACAATAAGAGCACCAAAGTTTTGAGGCACACCAATTTTAGTTGCAACCTATAAGGGAAGGAGTATATGAAAATTTCTTGAACGTCGACTTAGTACCAAGCAGAAGTTAGATGTATTTAGCATTAAGGACATCGCTGGAAGATAGCAACGACATCAAGATTTTTGTCAGGGTAGCAATTATCATCTATTTGGGAGAATTTTAGTGACATCAAGATTTTTGTCAGGGTAGCAATTATCATCTATTTGGGAGAATTTTAGTCAATACTTCAACAAGCAGTTAGAGCTAGTCTAAGTAAAGTAGGGAGATATACCCGTGGTGAAGGAAGAAATAAAAACCAGAATAGTGACAATGACATTGGCAAGAGAACTATTGTCGAATCTAGAGAATCCTAACAGAGGAAGAATGATTTTTACCCAGCAACAAGGACAATATAAGAAAGGAGCACGATATGATTCGAAAGTGCTGAAGTAGCACAGAGTTCGGAGTACATGTTACAATCACAACAAGATCGAACAAGAGCGAAAGACTTGTCGTAGTACACCAACAGGAAGCCAACATGATAGAGATCATGGTTGATAGTCTCAGAGTCATAATTTCGTCCAGCAACAGGGAAATAAAGACACTACTTGTTAATCTGAGGATTTAGGGACCAGCAGGCTAGATTTGCATTATCTAGGAGATTCCTGAAGGACAGATGGTCATATATTTGTTGTACCACCAGCAGAGTTTATTTAGCAGTACCGCGTGATTAGGGTACAAGCGGAGCTTTCTTCGTAATTTTCTTTTTAGCTCGGATCTAGTTTGATTTAGAAATTCGCTTATCTCTTATCTTTCATGCCTTCGTTGATAGGTTTCAGTCGCTTATCTCTTATCTTTCATGCCTTCGTTGATAGGTTTCAGCTTGTAGCACATTCCTTAGATATTCCATTGTCAGTCTCTACTCCTCTAGGGGGTGTCTGATAGGTTTCAGCTTGTAGCACATTCCTTAGATATTCCATTGTCAGTCTCTACTCCTCTAGGGGGTGTATCTTCTATCTGAAGGAGATGTGTCATCAGACTAGATGAATCTGAGTTAGTCATCAAGTTGATCGTGTTGCTGATGTTAAATTTTGACATTTTTTCTTGGTATGGATTAGCTATCATCATACCCTGTTAGTATCGACTGTTGTACTGAAATAGTCATCTTGTGTGCATTCATTAGATTTGTATAGATAGTAGCAACCTCACAGGGTGATCGGAGTGTGGGTCATTTCTGGTATACGTTAAGTAGATGATGTTGAGGGACCAAAGTGTTAATTTGTGTGAGACCAGAGTTGTCTCAGAGTATCAGGATATCTTTCGGGCAATACCTAGATTTTCTCCAGTGAGAGAGGTTGTTTCCTGCATCGAGTTGTAGCTGAGCACAGTACCGATATCCCGAGCACCCTATCGTACGGCACCTACTGAGATAAGGGAGCTACAGATAGAATTAGATAAATGAGTTATTATCTTAGAGTATTACTCGCTGGAGTATCTTTTTATTTATGGGATCACTGATCCTCATCGGGAGAATAAGGATAGTAACTTATGATTATGTGTAGATTATTATGATGTGAACAAGTTTACTATCCGGATTTGTTAGGATTTATGACTTGTTCGATCAGCTGCGCGAAGCGCAATATTTTTCTCAAAGATTGATCTTTGATTTGGGTTATTGTAGTTGCGAGTTCGGGAAATGAACTTTTCCAAAGCCGTTTTTCCTGATTCGATATGAATCTTTCGAGTTTCTGGTCAAGCCATTTGGGTTGACTAATGCACCCATGGTATTCATGGATTTGATGAACCGGGTTTTCTGTCCTTTCTTGGACCAGTTTGTAATTGTTTTTATCGATGATATTCTCATATATTCGAGATCAAAGGCAGATCCTGATCAGCATCTCCGGTTAGCTTTGCAGACTCTATAGGAGCATCAGTTATATGCCAAGTTCTGCAAATGTGGGTTTTGGCTTCCAGAAGTTAGATTTCTCAGCCATGTCATCAGCAGAGAGGGCATAGCAGTAAATCCGACTAAGTTTACAATAGTTCTTGATTTGGAACCACCGAAGACGGTGACAGAGATTCGAAGCTTCTTGGGTTTAACCGATTATTATACGAAGTTCATCCAGGACTTCTCGAAGATTTCGATGCCACTTAAATGCCTTACGAAGAAGGGTGTACAGTTCATTTAGGGTGGGGAGTGCCAGAAGGCCTTTGATACCTTGAAGGCTAAGTTGACTACAGTGCCGGTTTTGACTATTTCGAGTAGTGACAAGACATTTATGGTCTACACAGATGCATCATTGGCAAGTTTAGGAGGCATCTTGATGCGGACTCAGAGGGTAGTAGCATATATATCATAACAGTTGAGGGTACATGAGCAGAACTACCCCACTCATGATTTGGAGTTAGCAGCGGTAGTATTCGCGCTGAAGGCGTGGAGACACTACTTGAATGGAGTGTAGTTTGAGTTGTTCACAGACCATCAGAGTCTAAAATATCTTTTCTCTGAGAAGGAACTCAACCAGAGATAGAGGAGATGGATTGAGTTTATCAAGGACTACGAGTTCGCGATTCAGTATCATCCGGGGAAGGAGAACATCGTAGCAGATGCTTTAAGCAGGAAGTGTCGACATCGGGTTTTGGCTTTGAGGTGTTCATTGCATCGAGATCTTCTCACTCTTAGCCGGTTTGATTTTAGACCCAAGATTGGTGGAACCAGTGCATTTTTGAGAGCTGTATCAGTGCAGCCATCTTAGAGTAACAGAGTTGTCATAGCTCTGTTGGAAGACTCTTGGATTCAAATCCGAAAGGAGGAGATTACCAAAGAGCCAAAGCTGATTGGACCATTGGAGCAGATGGAGGTCTACGGATGATGGGTAAATTAGTTATGCCAGCTAGTGCATAGCTTAAGAGGGAGTTATTAGATAAAGCACATCGTACTCAGTACAAAGTACATCCAGGGACCACTAAGATGTATAAGGACCCGAAGAGACACTTCTGGTGGAGTGGTATACGTAGAGAGATTGCAGAGTATATGGGCAAGTGTTTTACTTGTCAGCAAGTGAAGGCAGAGCATCAGAGACTGGCAATAACACTTTAGCCTTTACCTATTCCAGAATGAAAGTGGGCAGATATTTATGTGGACTTTATCGTAGGGTTGTTGAAGTCGAAGAAAGAGAATGATTCTGATTGGATAATAGTGGATAGACTAATGAAGGCAACATATTTTTTATTCCAGTGAAGACTACATATACAGCTGAGACGTATGCGAGGATATATATTCGAGAGATAATTCGACTTTATGGAGTTCCAAACACGATTGTATCGGATTGAGGTTCAGTGTCCACTTTGTACTTTTGGAGGAGTTTCCAGGATTCATTTGGCAACAGACTATCATAAAGCAGTGTATTCCACCCACAGATGGATGGTCAGACGGAGAGAGTAAATCAGGTGTTGGAAGACATGTTGCGGGCTTGCATCATTGACTTTTAAGGTAGCTGGGAGGATCATATTCCACTGATAGAGTTCGCTTATAATAATAGTTATTAAGTGACATTCGGTATGGCCCCGTATGAGGTATTGTACGGGAGACCTTGTAGATCACCGATATGTTGGGCAGAGTCAGAGAATAGCTTAATGCTTAGATCAAAGCTTGTGAGGCAGACTACTGATAAGGTAGCATTGATCAAAGAGAGGATTCTAGCCGCTCAGAGTCGGCAAAAGAGCTATGCAAATAAGAGACGAAGACCTTTGGAGTTCCAGGTTGGAGATTCAGTTATGCTGAAGGTATCGCCTATGGAAGGTGTTCAGCGAATCAGAAGACAGGGGAAGCTTGCATCGAGGTATATTGGACCTTTCCAGATTTTAGAGTGTATGGGATCTATGTCATACATGCTAGATCTTCCAGCATTGATGTCTAGTATACACAATGTATTTCATATTTCTATGCACAAGAAGCACTTACAAGATGGGAAGCAACAGCGAGTGTTGGATCTATCGGAGTTTTAGCTTCAGGACGATTTGACTACGATTGAGATCCCAGTTTGTAAACTTGTTAGAGAGGACAAAAGACATAGAAACAAGTGATTCCCTTAGCGAAAGTTTAGTAGAACCGGAGAGGAGTTGAAGAGGTTTCTTAGGAGTGCAAGAAGAATATACATCGCGATTACCCTCACCTATTTGAGTAGGTAAATTAAATTTTAGTATGAATTATATATGACTTATGGTTACATGTATGGTGATGTTTGTACTTAACACTAAAATGAGGGTATTAACACTTAACTCCTAAGTACTCGGAACATATGGTATATATATGAGGGGTTCATTGTTTGGATTTTTCGCTCGATGTACTTATTCCATTTAGTTAGGGGTTAAGTAGGGGTATTTATATTTTAGATGGTTAAGTGTACACATCGAGGATGATTCTCGAGAGTGTGAAGATGTTATGCAGCGACTACCTACATCTATTGAGGAAGTGGATTGATTTATGTGTGTGATTATTTGTATGGTTATATTTAGATTTAACGCTTGAATGAGGATACTTCCACTTAATTCTTAATCTTTTCGAACATATGGTATATATATGGAGGGTTCCTTGTTTGGATTTTTTGCCCGACGCACTAGTTCCATTTGATTAAGGGTTGAGTGGGAATATAGTCATTCTGGATTGTTAAGTATAAATATCCCTATATGCTTATCAAGAGTTTAATATTACGAGAGGTGTATGTTCGGGTTGGATTTCACCCTCGACATGCTTACTAATACTATCTTTCAGTTAAGTATGATTTCTAAATTTCGAGGACGAAATTCTTTTAAGGGGGCAAGAATGTAAAACCCCAAAAATTTAAATATTTTGTGATAAATAATAATAAATATGTTATATATTTATAA
>NC_033797.1:118946118-118962160 GCF_001876935.1 Asparagus officinalis
AAATGCACAAATCATGCTCGATGTATAAATCTAGAAATTTATGACCAGTTGAGAGATTTTATATTTTACACACTAATACGTTATGAATATGGAAAAACTTAAAAGACAAAAGTTGGAGATATCTTCAGTAGCTTTCCAAAAAATCGTTAACCACGTCATTCTAAGGTTGTATAAGAAAGTTACAGCCAAAATACCGAAGAGTATATTTCTAGGCAAACTGGGTTTTCCAGTTACGGGTTTCGGGTTTTGGGCTGTAGTTATTTGGGTTTATTGTCATATATACGTATGTTTAAACACGAAAAACACCTCTTTTCTCCTGTGTTCCAAACCCTAGTAGCCCATTTTCCCCTCTCTCAAACCCTAGTTCTTTTCTTTGGTAATTTTGAGGGATTTTGGAGGATTTTTCAGTGGGTTTTATGCAGTGCAGCGAAGGGGATTAGTTCTCTTTCACGTGGCAGGAGTTTTTTTAGCATCTGAGGCGAGTAACATCTCACCCAACTCTCCACCCTTTTATTTTGCATGTTTTATTAGGTTTTATTCAAATTTTTCGAGCCTAAAATGTATTTTTAGTGTACAAAAGATACATTTTTATAACTTATGAAGTGAGAATACATTATTATTATTTTCTAATTGATTACAACAATAACTTTGACAAATTTCAGATCTAAAATTTATTAATCATGAATTAAATTATAAGTTTTTGCTTTTAAAACGTTTAAACATGTGTATATAAATGTTTAGGGTTTCGGCGATATATTTACATGCTAATATTTCATTTCATGTTGTTTCATATATGTTGATATTAGTAATATTATACTTGGAAAATAATGATGTCACTTCTAGATTTGTTTCGAAGCAGACAAAAACCTGTGAAGGGTTTCTGCCTGTTTCGGTTGATCGCCGACATAGTTTGAGTATGTTTTCTTTTGTTGTGTGTTTTAATGTGAACGGGAAGTCGGCTCGAATATTTAGCATTAGAAATTGTTGTTTATTATGTATCTTCATATGTGAGATGGCCTACGGACATGAATTTAGATTTGCACACCGAGACACGTGTGAAATTAGTGTATATGCATCCTTTTTATATATCTCATCGATATTATACATATTTCATTCAGTCCATGTGTTGAGCAATTATTATGTGCAGTCCATGTGTTGGATATTCATCATATTCAGTCTATGTGTTGGACATTTATTATATTCAGTCCATGTGTTGGACATTCATCATTCAGTCCATGTGTTGGACAATTTATATATGGAGTCCATGTGTTGGGAATCCACCACACCTAGTCTTAGTCCATGTGTTGGACACCTGTTTAAATTTTGAGTATGACACTTACACTTACATAGGCTAGACATGACACTTATGTGGGTTTTGACATGACATGGTATTTGAGTTCTGAGATGGGTTAGTCTTCTTTATATTATTGTTCCTGTATTAGATCTAGGGTTTGGTATTTAGGGATTTACAATTTGAGATACAAGGTATATATATGAGGGTTTTGTTATTTGGATTATTTCGCTCGACATACCAATGCTTGTGTTGTAATTTCCTAAATACTAAAATCCTTTTATTGTTAGGATCAATGATTTTATGTATATATGTATTAACTGTATTTTCTATATGCAACGAGCCCTCTCCCTTGGGGTTGGTCGTGATGTTGCTCGCTAGCGCTTTGACGCTCGTTGTCCACTCCCATTTCAGATAACAAGCCAGGTGCACGGAGAGTCACATATTGATGGTGATACTTATTAGCGTCCATCTTTCATTTGTAGTTTTATTTTATTTATAGAGGTCCACGGTAGAAATTTTGTTTAGACATTTGAGAGTTTTGTTCTAGAAGTTGAAAAGGTTGTGTGATTTATTTCTTTTATCAGATATTCTGTATTTGAGACTTGTTGAGATCTCCAGATTAGTTATTTCAGAGATTCACTTTATATTTTTGTATGTTGGATGATGAAATATCATTTTTATCTACTTGCTTTTATACCTACACCTATTGTTGACTCTACTAGAGAGATAGTAATTATGATGGTGAAACATATTATTGTACGGTGTGGTGCATGGCAGGTTTGACATTCCTAGTTTCACCTTGGACTACAGCCTTGTGTGAACCCAGGGGCATCACAGTTGGTATCAGAGCTCTAGTTCCAGTATCATTAGGATCATTCTGTGTCGAGTCATGGAGCTAGGTTAGAGTTTCCTAGGATTCATGTATAGAGTCTGATAATCTAGCTCTCCTTTTGATATTATAAATATCAAAATGAGGATATGGTCGAGGTAAAACTCGTACCAGGAGAGCTGGGCATGCAGAGCCAAGCCGCAGCAGGCACGCCAGTATTCGATCGACTCCATGGCACAGTTAACAGCAAGATCTTACAAAACTCGAGGAGCAAGAGGTGTATCCGTTTCCATCAATAGTACAACTTTCAGAAGTTCCATCACCGGTTGTACCCATCGTGAAAGTAAAGAGGAAATATTTATGAAGGTATCACCACCACAATCAGCCGTTTATAGAGCTGCAGTGCAGGATGTTTAGCCCTAAGAGAGTAAGAAAGATATCAGACAATAAGAGCACCAGAGTTTTGAGGCACACCAATTTCAGTTGTAACCTATAAGGGAAGGAGTATGTAAAAATTTCTTGAACGTCGACTAAGTACCAAGCATAAGTTAGATGTATTCAGCATTGAGGACATCGCTGGAAGATAGCAACGATATCAAGATTTTTGTCAGGGTAGCAATTATCATCTATTTGGGAGAATTTTAGTTAAAACTTCAACAAGCCGTTAGAGCTAGTCTATGTAAAGTAGGGAGATATACCCGTGGTGAAGGAAGAAATCAAAACTAGAATAGTGATAATGACAATAGCACAAGAACTATTATGGAATATAGAGAATCCTAACAGCGGAAGATTTATTTTTACCCAGCAACAAGGACAATATAAGAAAGGAGCACGATATGATTCGAGAGTGCCAAAGTAGCACAAAGTTCGGAGTACATGTTACAATCACAACAAGATCGAACAAGAGCGAAATATTTGTCGCAGTACACCAGCAGGAAGCTAGCATGATAGAGATCATGATCGATAGTCTCAGAGTCATAATTTCGGCCAGCAGCAGGGAAATAGAGACACTAGTTGTTAATCTGATGATTTAGGGACCAGCAGACCAGATTTGCATTATCCAGGAGATTCCTAAAGGACAGATGGTCCCATATTTGTTGCACCCACTAGCAGAGTTTATTCAGCAGTGCCGCGTGATCAGGGTACGAGCGGAGCTTTCTTCGTGATTTCCTTTTCAGCCGGATCTAGTTTGATTTAGAAATTCACTTATCTCTTATCTTTCATGCCTTCGTTGATAGGTTTCAGCTTGTTGGCCTTCTTGTTTTGATGATGTTTAACAAACAATTTACCACTAATGTTGTTTGTCTAGTATTTGTGTTTTCGTATTTATTGTAGACAAACAACGTAGTTGGAGGATGGATGGATTGAGCCTACACGATCATATCAAGAGGAGGTTGGCGGAATGTCGGTGAAGCCTTGCTATTCAAAGTTCAAGATCCAAGTTCAAGCTTCATCCGCGAGATTACCAAGTCAAGTTTATTGAAGATCAAGATCATTGCTTGGGTAATTTAGTTTAGGAATTTATATTATGTGTGTTAGTACTTTAAGCTCAATCATATACACACATACACGTTTTGGTTTTTGTATATATATAGTTATATATATACATATATGTTTTGGTTTGATAGTTTTCAAGTTTTACTATGAAACAAATGAATAGAATTGGAAAATACTATTTTGTTTCGTGTTTGTATGCCTATATATGATTTCACCTTTAACAAGCTTATATTTAATGAAATTATATTTAGTGTTTTGAATATATTGCATAGAATATGCAATTTTATGAAAATATTGTATTTCTAGGTTATAGACTTCATAACAACATATTATATCTTTTATCAAGTCTATACAATCATTTCATAAGGTTTCAAAATGTTGTTTAAGTCAAAATATCAAAATATCAATTTTCAGGTTTTCATGTTTTGGACTATTTTGTAAAATGATGATATTTTTCATTTGGGAAGTCCTTTTTCGAAACCAGTCGTTGTAGCATGTTTATTATCATGTCTACAATCATTCCCCAAAGTTTTACATTTTTTGGAATTTATTTGATATTTTTAAACAGCATTTCAAAATCAGATAAACAGTTTTCATATCAGTTTTCGGTCGACCGCACCGGTCGACCGAACCTGAGGTCAAAAGTTTATGCTTTGTACTCACCTATGCTTATTGATAGGGGGAGCTTTCGCTCTCTTAATTCTTTTGTCCCCTTTTTGATGTTGTCAAAGGGGGAGAAATATTGTGAGTATACATTTATATGCATGTGTATTATCTTGTATATGTTCATTTCCTTCATGCATATATTCCTTTTTGTAAATTGTTTGTCATCATCAAAAAGGGGGAGATTGTTGGCCTTCTTGTTTTGATGATGTTTAACAAACAATTTATTACTAATGTTGTTTGTCTAGTGTTTGTGCATTCCTATGTTTTGTAGACAAACAACGTTGTTGGAGGATGGATGGAATAGAGCTTCAACGATCATATCCAAAGGAGGTTGGCGGAATGTCGGTGAAGCCTTGCTATTCAAAGTTCAAGATCCAAGTTCAAGCTTCATCCGCGAGATTACCAAGTCAAGCTTATTGAAGATCAAGATCATTGCTTGGGTAATTTAGTTTAGGAATTTATATTATGTGTGTTAGTACTTTAAGCTCAATCATATACACACATACACGTTTTGGTTTTTGTATATATATAGTTATATATATACATATATGTTTTGGTTTGATAGTTTTCAAGTTTTACTATGAAACAAATGAATAGAATTGGAAAATACTATTTTGTTTCATGTTTATATGCCTATATATGATTTCACCTTTAACAAGCTTATATTTAATGAAATCATATTTAGTGTTTTGAATATATTGCATAGAATATGCAATTTTATGAAAATATTGTATTTCTAGGTTATAGACTTCATAACAACATATTATATCTTTTATCAAGTTTATACAATCATTTCATAAAGTTTCAAAATGTTGTTTAAGTCAAAATATCAAAATATCAATTTTCAGGTTTTCATGTTTTTGAATTATTTTGTAAAATGATGATATTTTTTATTTGGAAGGTCCTTTCTGATAACCAGTCACTGTAGCATGTTTATTATCATGTCTACAATCATTCCCCAAAGTTTTACATTTTTTGGAATTTATTTGATATTTTTAAACAGCATTTTAAAATCAGCTATACAGATTTTCATGTATCAGTTTTTGGTCGACCGTACCGGTCGATCGAACCTAAGGTCAAAAGTTCTCTAGGCGACAGAAGCCTGTCGGTCGACCGGTCCGGTCGACCGATGAAAATTTTCGGTCGACCGACGAATTTTCCGGTCGACCGACGAGTGTTCCTTCAGCTTCCAACGGCTAGTTTTTTGACCGTTGCCTTGGGGCTGTTTTGTCTTTTGCTCTGGTTTCTTGGCTGAGTTGTGAGATGGTATAAATACCCCATTGTCTTCAACTCTCAAGCCAACTAAGAAATGTTTTAAAAAGAAAAGAAAAGTTTAAGCAAGGGTTTAGGGTTTTACTGTTTGTTTTGAGTTTGAGTTTCTGTTTACAAAGGAGGAAGTTTTCACTGCAGATTGAGGGATTCATTCTCAATCCCCTTCATCCTCTTCTTGTGTTCTTAGAGAAGTTTTCTAACTCTTTTCTCTAGCAATTTCATTATTGATTTTCATATTCTTATTATTTCTAGTTTGTTAATTGAGTTAGATTTTATTTTACTCATTGTTACACACACCCATAGTGTGGTTATAAACGTTATTCGGGTGAGCGTAGAAAACCCGGTTGTGATAGTGGATTTCTCCCCGTGAGTGTGGAGCAGAGACGTAGGACGGAAGGTCCGAACTCCGTGATCATATCGTGTGTTTGAGTTTGTCATTGGCGTTCTTTTACATTCATGCCTATTGTTTATATCGCCTTTGTCATTTGCTCTTAGTTCATATTATCCACTATCTTGTTTATCTTGTTTATGTTTATATCACCCTTAGTTTCATATCCTTGCATATAACTTATAATATATTTCATCATATAGGATATATAATTAGCATTTAATCGGATTAGATTAGCATAAGACCCTAATCACCCCCCCTCTAGGGTCTAACACAGCTTGTAGCACATTCCTTAGATATTCTGTTGTCAGTCTCTACTCCTCTAGGGGGGTGTCCCTTCTATCTGTAGGAGATGTGTCATCAGACTAGATGTACTTGTTCCATTTAGTTAGGGTTAAGTGGGCATATTTATATTTTAGATTGTTAAGTGTAGACATCGAGGATGATTCTCAGGAGCGCAAAGATGTTATGTAGCGACTACCTGCACCTATTGAGGAAGTGGATTGATTTATGTGTGTGATTATTTATATGGTTATATTTAGATTTAATGCTAGAATGAGGATATGTTCACTTAATTCTTAATTTTTTCGAACATATGGTATATATATGGGGGGTTCTTTGTTTGGATTTTTCGCCCGACGTACTAGTTCTATTTGATTAAGGGTTGAGTGGGAATATAGTCATTCTAGATTGTTAAGTATAGATATCCCTATATGCTTATCAAGAGTTTAATATCACGAGAGGTGTATATGCGGGTTGGATTTCACCCTCGACATGCTTGCTAATACTATCTTTTAGTTAAGTATAATTTTTGAATTTCGAGGACGAAATTCTTTTAAGGGAGGAAGAATGTAAAACCCTAAAAATTTAAATATTTTGTGATAAATAATAATAAATATAATATATATTTATAAATAATATATAATGATGTTTGAGTGTGCTAGAAATTGATTTGAGGTCAATTCAATGTATATATGTATATATATAAGAGCAAATGCACAAATCATGCTTGATATATATAAGAGCAAATGCACAAATGCACAAATCATGCTTGATACGTTATGAATATGAAAAAACTTAAAGGAACAATGTTGTAGATATCTTCAGCAGATTTCCAACAAATCTTTAATCACCTTATTCTGAGGTCGGATACGAAAGTTACAGTCAAAATACCGAAGAGTATGTTTCTAGTCAGACTGGGTTTTCCAGTTTTGGGTTTCGGGTTTTCAGCGAATGTTACAGCCAAAATCACCTCATTCTGAGGTCGGATTCGAAAGTTACAGCCAAACCCTAGCAGCCCTTTTTCCTCTCTCTCAAATCCTAGTTCTTTTCTTTGGCGATTTCGAGGATTTCAGAGGATTTTTCAGCGGGTTTTGTGCAGTGCAGCGAAGGGGATTGGTTCTCTTTCACGTGGCAGGAGTTTTTTAGCATTTGAAGCGAGAAACATCTCGCCCAACTCTGTACCCTTTTATTTTGCATGTTTTATTAAGTTTTATTCGGATTTTTCGAGCCTAAAACGTATTTTTAGTGTACAAAAGAATGATCTTTATAACTTATGAAGTGAGAATAGATTATCATAATTTTCTAATTGATTACAACAGTAACCTTGACAAATTTCAAATCTAAAATTTATTAATCATGAATTAAATCATAAGTTTTTACTTTTAAAACGTTTAAACATGTGCATATAAATGTTTAGGGTTTCGACGATATATTTACATGCTAATATTTCATTTCATGTTGTTTCATATATGACATGCTAATATTTCATTTCATGTTGTTTCATATATGTTGATATCAGTAATATTATGCTTGGAAAATAATAATATCACTTCTAGATTTGTTTCGAAGCTCATATATGTTGATATCAGTAATATTATGCTTGGAAAATAATAATATCACTTCTAGATTTGTTTCGAAGCAGACAGAAACCTGTGAAGGGTTTTTGCCTGTTTCGGTTGATCACCGGCATAGTTTGTGTATGTTTTCTTTTGTTGTGTGCTTTAATATGAATGAGGAGTCGTCTCGAATATTTAGCATTCGAAATTATTGTTTATTATATATCTTCATATGTGAGATGGCTTACGGACATGAATTTAGATTTGCACACCGAGACACGTGTGAAATTAGTGTACATGCATCCTTTTCATATATCTCATCGATATTCTACACATTTCATTCAATCCATATGTTGAGCAATTATTATGTGTAGTCCATGTGTTGGATATTCATCATATTCAGTCTATGTGTTGGACATTCATTATATTCAGTCCATGTGTTGGACATTCATCATTCAGTCTATGTGTTGGACAATTTATATATGCAGTCCATGTATTGGGCATCCACTACACCTAGTCTTAGTCCATGTGTTGGACACCTGTTTAAACCTTGAGTATGACACTTATACTTACATACGTTGGACATGACACTTATGTGGGTTTTGACATGACATGGTATTTGAGTTCTGAGATGGGTTAGTCTTCTTTATATTATTGTTCCTGTATTAGATCTTGGGTTTGGTATTTAGGGATTTACAATTTGAGATGCAAGATATATTCATGAGGGTTTCTTTGTTTGGATTATTTCACTTGATGTATCTATTCTCGTGTTGTAATTTCCTATATACTAAAATCCTTTTATTGTTAAGATCAATGATTTTATGTATATATGTATTAACTGTATTTTCTATTTCAACGAACCCTCTGCCTTGGGGTTGGTTGTGATGTTGCTCGCTAGCATTTTGACGCTCATTGTCCCCTCCCATTTCAGATAATGAGCCAGGTGCACGGAGAGTTACAGGTTGATGGCGATACTTATTAGTGTCCATCTTTCATTTGTAGTTTTATTTTATTTATGGATCTCCACTGTAGATATCTTGTTTAGACATTTGAGAGTTATGTTCTAGAAGTTGTAAAGGCTATGTGACTTGTTTTCTTTTATCAAATATTCTGTATTTGAGACTTGTTGAGATCTCCAGACTAGTTATTTTAGATATTCACTTTATATTTTTTTATGTTGGATGATAAAATATCATTTTTATCTCTATTAGTTCATCATATATCTCTTGCATTATCCTTTACTTGCTTTTGTACCTACACCTGTTGTTGACTCAACTAGAGAGATAGTAATTGTGATGGTGAAACATGTTATTGCACGGTGTGGTACATGGTAGGTTTGATATTCCTGTTTTCACCTCGGACTACAGCCTTGTGTGAACCAAGGGGCATCACAGTTCTCTCTCCCATTGGCCGCCTCCATGGCGCAAACGACGCCCCGCTCTGCCGCTTAGCGCTAAAGCACCGAACCAGCCCTTCGCGCTCTCGTTCGGCCGTGCTCGGCACAACCCATTGACAGCCTCTTCGGCCACCGAGATCTCACCCCTGCTGCCCCCTTTGCCCAGCCGAGCACCACCGCCCAATGCCTCCTCCTCCGCTCGTCGACGACTCATTCGACAGCCCCTACACTGCTATCAACCTCTGCGCAGCTGCTTGTCACCGTCGCCTCACCCATAGCCTCGCACGTCAGCGTCGACTTATTCGACAACAACCGAGGCAAGATCTCTCTTGCTCAGATCTGAATTTTATACCTGTTATAAATTATCTGCATATTTTAGTTGTGATATGATTATTATGCGTGGATTTGTTGTTGAATGGTATTAAAGAATTTTTAAGGGAATTATTTTGCAAAATGATTATTTGAATTAATAGGTTATTATTTTAAAATATTATTTTAGAATAATTATGATAAATTAAAAGAATTTAATTGTGAAAAGAATCATTTTAGGAAAATTATTAAATTCATGGAATTGATATTTATAATTCATCGTGCACTGTTGTTCTCATTCCCATGCATGATTCCCAACTCTGATACACAATATTAATAGCATTTATACATTGTTATTGTAGGCATATAAAATTGCTTATAGGTCCCTTTGCACGGTTCAACACGAACTAATGAACCATCAGGCGGGGCAAGCACCCGCATCCTTTAGCTCTTGTGGCAATTTGCAATCGCATAAGTCTGCCAAGCCACAATTTCGTCATCTGGCATGAAACATAGCCTAAGCCTCGTCCGTATTTATAATAATTCCTTGTGGTCTCCCTTTTTGGTTACATATACTGTTTGGCTGGAGTACGAGGACCTCGAATCGAAGTATAAACCTTCTCCGATAAATCGTATCCCTGCTTTTCCATGAGCTGTCTGCGCCTTCCGCGACTATATTTAGACAAATAGCCTGACCAGCTGTGTCGATCATCTTCATCTTCAATCTACGAAATGCATCTGCGTGGCAACGGAAGATTTTCTCTCCATAAATCACTTCCTTTGTTCCCTACCTTGGCAGGAATTAATTCGGTCGAAAGAATGCTGGAGCCCCGTAAAGATGATCGGGAGCGGCATACATAAATTTCTGGGTTATCATATAATTCCCTTATAGCATCATTAAGAGGACAAGGAAATACTCTAAATCATATTTTATTTCAATATTCAGCAAAGTTAGCGACATTACAACGGCCATCTGACGATTGTTCAATTGATTTACAAGGGTACAATGTCATTAAAACAAAACCGCCTAACGACATCCGCCTCGGAATCAGCTTCTCTCCTTCCGCCTTGGATCGATGGTTCCGTGTCAGATTCGTACATAATAGGACCGAGAATCGATGAAAGTAATTCTCATATCCCTTATGAATGGTTGCTTTATCTGCCGACCACCGTCCTGATCGCCTTCATCTAGTGTCGACAATACAGACATCGATTAGGTGGCAGGGAACTATTAACATTACTATGGATCAGGCCGACCCAATAGTAAATTATAGGAGTCTCTACATACCAACACGTACCTTCGTCTTCAGACCCCATTTTGGCATAACCAAAGGCCGACCCGCTGGTGAATCCTGTAAATGACTGTCTCGTAAGACCGCCAATTTGCTGATTGGTATACCTAGGCTGTCTGCATAGGCGAAGCGGTCATAATGCTCACAGCGGAACCCGGATCTACTTTGATCGCCGGACCTCGCTAGACCAATGTTAATCGAACAAAATACAAGGAGCCGATATGGTTTGAATTTCTTCGTCTGCATGTCTTCTTTTCCTGTCGAAGGTGGATGTCATCGGGAATGCTTCTTAGCTTGCCACATTGCACTTTGAGCTTAACAGTTCTAATTCCTTCAGGCCGCCGGTTTTGATCCGAGTGAGGAAATGCTTTCTTGAATCCGGCCAATGGCTTCTTGCAATGCTTCTCTGAGTTTGCTTTAGACAGCCGCAGCAACTCATTATAGCGTATCCGGCTGAAATGTAGCTGGCCATGATGTCGAAGGCGCGTGAGTTTTGAACTCTCCGGTTTATCCTTTCCATATCGGAACGATGAAACGAGATTAGCTTCGGATTTGAACTCCTTCGAGCCTACTTTTCTTTATGTTTATCTACGGGCTGTCGTAGAGCTTCTTTACCCGCGTGGGACTCATTAATCACCCCCATTTCTGTGAGAGTTTTGGCTGGTCCCTCGTTTGTTCATCCCTGCCACAGGCGGATAGTCTTAGTGATACTAAGTGGGATTCTTTTCGTCATCTTCCCCTGCGATGGCAAGAGACTCCATATACAGACTTCCTTTCCTCTAGTGACTTCCTCCCGGAGACGTACCCGGCCATTGTTCATCTCTCAACAACGGGTGAACCAAAGTATTTTCGGCCATTTGGGGCTGTGTGCGGCACAAGTCCCTTTTTGGCGCTGTCCGTGGCGGGTCGTCATTCACCGTCTTCATCTCCGACTTTTGGTGACGCCGTTTTGGCTCGAACCAAGTTATAGGCACCGACCCAAAACTTGATTGACACCTGCGTTTGCCCCCAATTCGTTGGCTGGTTTCGGCGGTTTATGACCCCTACGTCGATTAACGCCTGGATCTTGTCCTTGACGGTGGTAGCATGATCTCGTAGGGTGAGTGGACCGTCTTGTGGTACGCGCAGACTTTTGGGATCCGTTACCTTGCTGACCCCCTCTTGATCCACGCATCGCCGGCAGCTGGATTTTTTTGTTGTTCTCCAACAAGTATTTTGAAGATGCCGGGAACTTCATTCATCCTTGAAGGAGTAGACTTTGGGGCAACCTCGGCCTCCGAAGACTTTTGTTTCTGAGGCCGTTTGCTGCCAATGCGGGCGGATTGTCTGTTGGCGCTCGTTGCTGCTGTTGTTGCCCTGACGGTTGCAATTTGAAAAGTTTGCTGTTAGCATCAACGGCGATTGAGCATGAGCTTTACCTTTTCCTTTTTGGTTGAAGTTCTGTTTCGGAGGATTCGTTTGGCCGGTGGCCTCTTCTCCGCCTTCTTTCTCTTGAGGAATAGCTCAGCTTGGCTCTCCTCGGGACTTTCAGATTCCTTCCATGTCATTGGATGGTGCTTGTGCCCATTGGCTTCCAACACGATCAGCGATAAGGTATGTGTGGTAGGTTCTTGGAGTGATGAATTTCCTCGCGTGATCGGGTTTTGCCCAGACAATCATCGGCCTTTGTTTCGCAACCTTTTGACGAACGGTGTCGATAACTCCCCGTCTTTCTACTTCTCATCGATCAACGATCCAATAGAGATCTCTAGTGTCGTCGTCGCAAAGAAAAATTTGTAAGGAACTTAGTCTCCATGTCGTCCCAAGCGTTTATGCTTTCCTGGCTTGGCAGCGGATACCAATCGCAAGGCGGACTCCGCGAAGAGTGCCAACGAATGCACCGCACCATCAGAAGCCTCATTACCAGAGATGCACTCCCAACGTGCCGATTTGAAAAGTAAATCAAATTGCCTGACGTGGGTGAACCCATCCCATTTAAACGACGTGAAGTTAATTAGACTGAAACTTCGCCGGATATGGATGCATTTCCCACTCTCTTGGCGTATGGACAAGGATGCCACCGTCTTTTTCGTCCTCTTGAGCGGAAATCAATGGTATTGATTTTGCTCTCTTGAGGTTTTAATTTTTATGGCTTTTCCACCTGTATCTTCACTAGCATTTTCCGTTGCCACCCCCTGCATTGACTGCGGTAGGTCATTGACATTATGGCAGCATTAGTATCCTCGTCCTCCTGATGGACTTGGTCGTGCCGACGACTCGGCTCGCCTTGCTGGTTCGCCAATTGCTTGAATTTCGTTGGTTCATGCTTTTTCTCTCAATGTTCTGCATGCGTTCATCTGCATCTCGAAACCTGAAAGCTTTTCCTGCTGCTTTTAGCCAAAGCGTCTTCATATCATCTTTGGCAATTTGCTCCGCACCTATCATAAGCGCCTCGCGGGTTGTCCCTCGCTGGGCATACCGTGATATCTGATGCACGACTGCGGTAAGCCGGCATCAGCATTCTTCATCTTTCTGAAGCGGCGTTCTTGTCCGAACCCGTACCATTAGGTTGCCTCTCGATCGGGTTGCCAGACTACAGCACGGGGTTCTAGGCCGGGAGGCTCTCAGAATCGACTCGAAATCATCCCGTGGCCGATGTCCCCCTGGCTGGTCATATTGGTAGTTGACCCTTGAATGTTTCACCGTCTTCGACCATTGTTCTTCTTTCTTCGGGAAATGTCTAGTCCTTGCGCCCTTGGCGCTTTCCTGCTGAGTCTTTCAAAAACTGCAAACTCTTTCATGGGACCGCCCTATGATGCAGTTGCATTCCGTGACAATACCGCCTCCGAATGAGTTTGAACAGGGGATTGAATTTCCTTGTATCTCGGGACTCCTCTTCCTGGTTCTATTCGTACCCAGCACGATAGTACACTCGTCATTTTTGACAGTCGGAGTTAACCTATCATGTGCGGGCCACGTAGCTTCTTCAGTTATAACACTATTCACTATTCAGATGATAATGTTCCATCTGAGCTTGGATTGCCTTCTTTTGGGCTTTCAAAGGTACACGCCAGTAGAAAAGTGCCTTTGTCTGGCGCGCGATGTCTCAGCGTAGCTCCTGCACTTCAATGCGTAATAGTTGTTACGCTTGGGTGCCACGATTTTTCTCCAAATGTTGCATGGCGTTGCGGCGACACCCCCGCATGTTGAAGTTGTCTTGAGGACTATCTTTCATTTGGCCCCAACCGTTCTTGAATTTGGCAGCTTTTACTCGTTTCTTTGGCGAAGTGGAACCGAGGCGCTCAAAAACTGACTCCCTTCGGGATGATTCTGCATGATCTTCCTGTAAGTGCGCCATTAGGAATTAACGGCGACTTTGCGTTAGACCTCGGCCGGAGTTTGACCTTGCTTAGAAGCGCTTGCCGATGTTTGCTTTTGGCCTGAGTCGCCACTTCGAGACTTCGCGCTTCCAGACTTGGCGGCGTTGGCTGGCGGGTTTTCTTCGTCACCTCCTTTTTTGCCAGTCTTCTACGAGCTTCTTCAGCTTTGAGCCCGTACTTGCCGCTTGATTAATGCGCGCGCTTGGCGGATACGCTCCTCCAGCGTCGTACTGGGTTCCCGTCTTGACCCGGAACCCATTCCATCAGTGATGGCTTGGAGGAACATTTCTTTCACTTGATGTTGAGGCTGCTTTGCCTCGTTTGTTCTTCAGCCATCTGCATTGTAGCGGATCCCGTCAATGAACTCCATGCGCCTTGGCAAATTGGCTTCGCGAGGCGTTGACGCGCTGCCTCTGGCGCAGCTCTCTTAGAGAGGTTCACCACGCCTTCGATGGGCGGATTTGACCTGCTTAGCAGGCCGCATGGGGACTTCACCCGACGCCCAATCTTCGGGGTGCGATTCGATCGCGGTGAGCCTGTTGTCGTTTCGCGTGGCTTCAAACTTCTTCGCACCAACGGACTTTTCTCCTAGAGTGAGAACTTCTGGAATTTCTTGGGACTTTACGGGGGAGGTTGATCCAGACCGAGGACACGTACTCCTCCGTACTTTTGCTGGTCGAACTCATTACTCGTACCTCCTCCACGACCGGCGATCTCGCATCCGGAACTGGCTGCGACGCTCCATCTCCGGCAGCGAGCATCGGTGGCCTCCCACTTGTTGTTCGTCGCCAGATTTGTTTCGCGGGGAAATTCGGTTGCCTTTCTTCATTGATGTCATTGCCGTATCTTTGAATAACAGTTTTTTCGCGTTACAAAAGATCCGGTCTTTTTAGATCGCGTTACAATGAAAATCAAAAATAAAAGAAAAATTAAAAAATTACAACTTTTTCTCCTTTGTGAACAGATCGCAAGCTCCTTGTTATTCGGTCACTCGTTTGGTGGGTTGTTTTTGCCTGCGCCGGCGGTTTGTTTGGCTGTGGACCACCGCCGCGATCTAGATCCGGACAGATCTACGCGTATAAACGGGTATGTATTTCACAAAGGAAATAATAGCGGGAGGCATTAGATTCACCAAGGAAACAAATCGTCCAAAGTCTTCGGATCTAAGCACCAAGCTTTAGAATCCGGAGTTGTAACAACGTAGATCTGATGATCTTGATCCCCTCGAAATCCTGCCTTTTTTGTGATGCGGTCGTGCTCGTATGTAGCGAAATCAGATGAGATGAACGTTCCAAGTCTTCAAATCCTTCAAAAACTCCGAGACGGATGAGGTCTCAATCCGGCCAGAGTTTTCGGCTCTCCAAAAGTTCTTCCAAATAAGTCCTGCTCAAATGATGAATGAACCCACCTAATTTATAGGCCAACCAGATCTGTGCATTTGGCACAGATCCTGGGGCGGCCACCTTCAGGGTGGCTCGGCTCATGTCGAGCCACCCTAGGGTGCTCAGCCTTGCCGAGCAAAAACTCGCGGCTTGTGCGTCCGTTGTTCGGTTGTTTCGGTCCTTGTTATCCGCCTTCCGTCCGTGATTTCGCGTTATGCGGTTTGATTGGTCTGGAAATCTATTTGTTGACTTGATTTCCTGCCATATTTGGAAGTCTGGATCCCGATTTTATGGCCCAGTAAAATCGGGGCTTGGTGTCGTGAGTTCGAATCCGTTATTATGGTTGGATGCACTCGTTGACTCTCTGGACCGTTGATTTTGATTTCCGCACCGCGAGGTGGATTCATTCCGTCGTTCACGCTGCGGTTCGTTCAGCTTTTCGTGCCTTTGTTAATCCGCCTTTCGTTCGTGTCACTTGGCTTCGGTGTTGTGGACTGACGTTCGTTTTGCTTAGATACGT
>NC_033797.1:118963160-119013196 GCF_001876935.1 Asparagus officinalis
CGTGATTGGGAGAGGAAAATCGTCTTTTGGACATGCTTCATTCAAGTTCCTGAAGTCGATGCAAATCCTGATTTTACCATTCTTCTTCATGACGGGAACAATGTTGGCTAACCAGTCTGGATGTTGTTCCTCTCGAATAAATCTCGAATCGATCAACTTCTTAACCTCTGCCTCAATGGCTTCCATAATCTGCGGACGAAACCGTCTTTGCTGTTGTTTGACAGGTTTGGCATCCGGCTTGATGTCAAGGCGGTGCATTGCCACATTAGGGTCGAGTCCTGGCATATCTTCGTAGTTCCAGGCGAAGACATCAATGTATTCTCTGATTAGTGCAATTAATTCATCCTTCTCATCTGGAGGAAGATTACCGCTGATGAATATGGGCTTTGGATTGGCCTCATCGCCCATATTAATTTGGACTACTTCATCTTCGGTTGGTAGTTCTCTCTGTTCGAACCTATCACCGTACTGCATGTTTAGGTGATGAACCCATGGGTCTTCCCACGTTGGCATTTGATCGTCATCCTCCAACATAGATGGATCAGCTGTAGTCATGTTTGATATTAAGGTTTTGAATATTTCTCCCAAACTGGTGTCGGAATCCTCAGCTGAAGAATCTGGCAAGTACCCGTCCTTAGCTTTGTTAGCAGTTTGATCGATAATCTGCCAACCACATTCATCATCTGATGAAACATAGCCTAAGCCTCGCCCATATTTATAATGATCCTCAGGTCTCCTTTTTGGAACATATACCGCTTTGGCTGGAGTACGAGGACCTCGATCGAAGTATAAACCTTCTCCGAGTGTGAAATCGTATCCCTGCTTTTCCATGAGCTTGCGCGCTTCCGGACTATATTTAGACAAATGCTGACCAGGTTTGTCATCATCTTCGTCTTCACTTAGGAAATGGTCTGGTAACGGAGAGCTTTTTCCTTTACCATAAATTACTTCTTTAGCACCTCCTACCTTGTTCGAGATGATCATGGTTGTTCCGAAAGAATGTTGGAGGCGCTCCTTCGTTACGTAAGACGATCGAAGCGGCATATACAAGTCAGCATTATCATACAGTTCTCTTACCACATCATCAAGAGACAAGGAGTACTCTAAATCATCTTTTATTTCAATATCGGCAAGTTGCCAGTTACAACCGCCATCTGACGATTGTTCATCGTCAAGATTGATTACAAAGGGTACAATGTCATTTAAAACAAAACCGCCATTGTAATCGAATCCGGCCTCGGAATCAGCTTCTTCTCCGCTGTCCGTGCCTTGGATCGATGGTTCCGTGTCAGATTCGTTACCATAAAGGAGAGAATCAGTGAAGTAATTCTCATACCCTTTGAATGGTTGCTTATCTGCGACCACCGTCCTGACCCTTCCATCAGTGTCGACATATTTCAGACACTGATGTAGGGTGGAGGGAACTATAACATTACTATGGATCCAAGGCCGACCCAATAGTAAATTATAGGATGTCTCAGCATCTATTACGTAACACGTGACCTCCGTCTTCAGATCGCCCATTTGGCATTTTATTCGGATCTTCCCCAAAGGCCTTGACCCGCTGGTATTGAATCCATAAATGATTGTGCCTGTAGACGCCAATTTGCTGACTGGAATGCCAAGACTATGCATTAGGCGAAGCAGCATAATGCTCACAGCGAAACCCGGATCTACTTGGATTCGGTTGACCTCGCTGGAACCAATGTACCCGACAAAATACAATGGCCGATCATGGTTTGAATTCTTCGTCTGCATGTCTTCTTTGGTTTCTGTACCTCTTGGGGATTCTTCTCTTTTGGTTTATTCACCGGTTGTCGTAGAGCTTCTTTACCCGGTGTGGGACTTGCAATCACTCCCATCTCCGTGAGAGTTTTGGCTGGTCCCCGCTTGTTCACCCCCTGCTCACTAGGTGGCGGATAATTGTAGTGGTATTCATTTCCGCTCCGTGTCGCAAAAGCTTCTTGTTCTTCTTCAGAGAGCAGGAAAGTGGAGATTCTTTCGTCATCTTCCCCTGGGATAGCAGAGACTCCATAACAAGACTTCCCTTTTCCTTTAGACTTTCTCCTGGATGATGAACCAGCCCATTGTTCATCTCCAATCAGATCTGGATGAACCCAAAGGATTTCGCCATTTAGGGTTGTGTGCGGCACAAGTCCCTTTTGGCGCTGTCCGTGCGGATCGTCATTCACCGTTTTTATCCCGACTTTGGTGACGCGTTTTGGCTCGAACCAAGTTGTAGGCACCGACCTGAAACTGATTGACACTGCGTTTGCCCCCACATTCTTGGCTGGTTTCGGGGTTATGACCCCTACGTCGATTAACGCCTGGATCTTGTCCTTGAGGTGGTAGCATGATCTCGTAGGGTGGTGGACCGCTCTGTGGTACGCGCAGTACTTTGGATCCGTCACCTTGCTGGCTCCCTCTTGATCCACGATCGCCGGCAGCTCGCCTGGATCTTGTCCTTGAGGTGATAGCACGACTTAGTTGGGTGATGGACCGCTCTGTGGTATGTGCAATACTTCGGGTCCGTCACTTTGTTCGCCCCTTCTTGATCCACGATCGTCGGCAGCTGGATTTTGTTGTTCTCCAACAGGTATTTGAAGATCCCGGGAACTTCGTCATCCTTGAAGGAGTATACTTTAGGAAACCTCGGCTCCGCAGATTTCTGCTTCTGAGGCCGTTATTGCCATTGCCCTCAAGGTTGTTGTGGGGCTTGTTGCTGTGGTTGCTGTTGCTGAGGTTGCAATTGAAAGGTTTGATTAGCATCAACTGCATTAGTATGTGCCTTACCCTTCCCCCGTGGGGCGAAGTTTTGCTTTGGAGCACTTGTCGCCGGTTGGACTCTTTCTGCCTTCTTCCTCTTGAGGAATCGCTCAGCTTGCTCTCCCCGGACTTTCAAGTCCTTCCATGTCTTGGATGGTGCTGTCCCCATTGCTTCCAGCACGTCCAACGCGAGGTTGTTGTGGCAGGTCTGGAGGATGAATTCCTCGGTGATCGGGTCCCGGCAATTCATCGCCTTGTTCCGGAACCTTTTGACGAAGGTATCGACTAACTCTCCGTCCTTCTGCTTCTCATCGAGCAACGATCCGATAGATATCTCGGTGTCGTCGTCGAAGAAGTTGGCCAGGAACTTGGTCTCCATGTCATCCCAGCTGTTCACGCTGCCTGGCTTGAGGCGGCGATACCAATCGAAGGCGGCTCCGCGAAGAGTGCCGACGAATGACCGCACCATCAGAGGCTCATTACCAGAGATCACCCCCAAATGCGATTTGAAGTAAATCAAATGCTGGGTAGGTGAACCCATCCCATTAAACGGCGTGAAGTTAATTAGATTAAACTTCGCCGGATATGGGATCGATTCCCATTCTCTTGGGTATGGGCAAGGAATGCCTGTTTTCTTCATCTCTTGAGCGGAAATTAGTGTGTTGATTTTGCTCTCGAGGTTCTTGATCTTCAGACTTTCGCCTGTGTCTTCATTGGCATTCTCATTACCACCCCCTGCATTGACAGGATGATCATTGGTATTCTGAGCATTTGTATCCTCATCTTCCAGATTAACCGGGTTACGACGATTCTGCTCGCCTTGTTGGTTCGCCAATGCTTGGATTTGTTGGTCATGCATTTCTCTCATCTGCTGCATGGCCATCTCCATCTCAAACTTGAAACTTTCTTTCTGCTTAGCCAAAGCGTCTTCAAGCATCTTGGCCATCTGCTCCGCACTTATCATAAGTGCCTCGCGGGGTTGTCCCTCGCTGGATACCGTATTATCTGATGCAACCGCGGAGCCGGCATCAGATTCTTCATCTTCTGAAGGGCGTCTTGTCCGAACCCTACCATAGGTTGCTCGCTCGATGGTTCCGGACTGCAGACGGGTTCTAGGCCGGGAGGCTCTCAGAATCGACTCGAAATCATCCCGTGCCGATGTCCCTTTGCTGGTCATATTGGTGGTGACCCTCGGAAATTCTCCGTCTTCAATCACCCTTCTTCTTCGTTGGAAGCGCCTAGGCCTTGGTTTTGGCGTCTCCGCACTGAGTCTTTCAAAAACTGAAACTCTTTCGGGGACCGCCTTAATGCAATTGCATTCAGACAATACCGCCCGAATGAGTTTGGAACAGGGACATTGAATTTCCTGTTCTCGGGGACTCCTCTTCCTGGTTCTATTCGTACCCCCAGCACGATAGTACAACTCGTCATTTTGACAGTCAGAGTAACCTATCGTGTGCGGGCACGACTTCTCAGGTATAACACTATCATTATCAGATGATAATGTTTCCATCTGAGGTTGACTTGCCTTCTTTGGGCTTTCAAAGGTTACCCGCCTCAAAACATGCCTGTTTGGGCGTGAATTTTCGGCGTGCTCTTGGACTTCAATGCGCAAATTGGTGCGCGCAGCTGCCTTGAGCTCTTTGTCATGCTGGAGGTGATGGCGACCCCCAGTATGTTGAGTCGTTCTGGGCTTCTTCATCGGGCCCAAACGCTCGTGAATTGGAGCTTTGCCTCTCTCGTCAGGAATTGGACCGAGGCGCTCCATAATTGATTTCTTCTTGCGGGATGACTCTGCATGATCTCCCGGAGAAGTTATTGGGATTAACGGCGACTTTGGTTGACTCGCCGGAGTTTGACCTTCCTTAGAAGGCTGCACTGGTTGCTTTTTGGCCTGAGTCGCCACTTCAGACTTAGGCTTCCAGACTTGTCGTGTTGGTGGTGGCTTCTTCTCCACCTCCTTTTGCAGCTTTCTACGGGCTTCCTGAGCTTGAGCCCGTGCCTGCGCTGACATCGCGCGGCGCTTGCGAATGCGCTCCTCGAGCGTCGAACGGTTTCGTTTGACGCGGACCCATTCTTTCTTTGGCGGCTTGGAAGAGTCGCCATTCATTGGTGGTTGAGGCTGTTTGCCTCTTCTGTTCTTCAACTCCGCGTGGTAGCGGAATCCGTCCGTAGACTCCATCGCCTTAGCGAATTGCCGCGCAAGGCGTTGACGACGCCTCTGGCGGGCTCTCTTTGAGAGAGTCACAACGCCCTGAACAGTAGAGGCGTTGGCGGGAGTTGGGTTGACCTGATTGGAGGTCGGTGGAACTTCATTTGACGCAACTTCGGCGTCAGTTGGGTTGAGAGCTTCGTGGGCTTCCCGAGCAGCTTCAAACCAACGAGCTTTTCTCCCGGAGGAGAACTTCTTGGACTTGCGGGGGGAGATAGAGCCGGACGAGGACACGTACTCCTCGAACTTGGCTTGGTCGAACTCGTACTCGACCTCCTCCACGACCGGGATTGCAATCCGCGGCTGCGACGCATCGATCTCGTTGGCGAGATCGTCGGCTCCCACTGTGGTCGCCAGATTGTTCGCGTGGAAAACTGTTTTCTTTTTCATTGATATGATTGTCATCTTGGGTTACAAAGATCCGGTCTTTTATAGATCCGGTTACAACTAAATCAAAGAAAATAAAGAAAAATTACAACTCTCCTCTGTGAACAAATCACGAGCTCCTGTTTTGCGGTCGCTCGCTTTGGTGGGTTCTTTGCCTGCGCCGGGGTTAATCCGTGGACCACCGCGCGATCTAGATCCGGTCGGATCTACACGAGTATGCGGGTATTATTCCACGAAGGGAATAATAGCCGGGAGGGATTAATCCACCAAGGGAATAATCGCTCAGATCTCGAGATCTAAGACCAAGCTTAGATCTGGAGTGTAGTCTCGTGTAGATCTCAGATCTGTTCTTTCTTCCTCTCGAGATCCTGCCTTTTCTGACGTGGATGGTCGCCGAGGATCAGATCTGAATGTGCAAGTCTTCTGGTCTTCAAGCTCCGAGTTCACTCTTCAATCCGGCAGAGTTTCGGCTCTTGAAAGTTCGACCCCTGAAAATGAACATCTCTAGGCCTATTTATAGGCTCTCAGGACAGTGGCTGCAAAAAGGGAATTGTCGGCCACCTCTGGCCACTGTCGGCCACCTCGGGCCACTGTCGGCCACCTCGGGATCTTGATTCGATCGTGATTCGTCTGAGTCTGTTCTCGGTTGGATGACTCGTTGATTCTTTGACACTTTGGCTTGATTCCGAACGCGTATGGATGCATTCCGTCGCTTGCGTGCGATTCGTCGAACTCGTAGCCTCGTTGGTTCGTCGGTTTGTGCCGAGCTGTGCTAAGGGACCTATAAGCAATTTTATATGCCTACAGATACTCGGTTTACAAGCTTACCGAAAACGCTCATACTATGCAATCACACTTAAAACACTAAGTGTAGGAACCTAGCCCGTGTCCTCCTCCTCAAGTGCTCGGATGTAACCTCTCCCTAGGTTCGTCAACCGACGCCACTCCTATTAGATTCGACCACGTCTCTCGCCTCACACTTCTCTCGGTGTACAAGTGTATTACAAGTGATACTCACAAATAAAGATTAAATACAACAGTTTGTTCTCAACAACAAATGAGAACGCAAATGAAGCTCACACTCACTAAATCACATACCACAACCCATAATATATAGTATGGAATATTAAGCTCAATACAGTGTATGTGATAACAGTGAATGAAAAATATGTAACTCAATAAATATAGCTAAGATATGAAAATGAAATTATAAGCTATATGAAAAGATGAGTTAGGAAAACTTCTCAATAAATAAGAAGAACAGTAGAGAAATGAAATTATAAGCTATATGAAAAGATGAGTTAGGAAAACTTCTCAATAAATAAGAAGAACAGTAGAGAATGATGAGGATAGGATCCTCAGTTGAAATGAAAAGTCTCTTCTTGTTGTAGCAGACTTCTTTTAAAACAGATGATCAAAATCAGCTTAAACAGCTCTTAAACAACTCTTAATCTCTTGTTAAAGCATATGTAAAAACAAACTCTTAATTTTGAAAGAGAACATCAATGGGGTATTTTTACCCACTCAAAATATCACCCAAAATTGAAAACACCAAAATAGCCTCAGATAGCCGTTGCAGAAAATAGCCGTTAAAATGTAATAATGAGATCGGCGGTCGACCGTGGGAAACTCGCGGTCGACCGTGAGGCACAAAAAAGCTGAGTATAGGGTTTGAAAGCTGGCAGTCGACCGCGACGATCGATCGCAAAGGTCTCTGCATGGATTTATGGTCGACCGCGAGCACATAAAACCTATACTAAGAAAGTTTGCTGCTGGTGGTCGACCGTGACGGTCGATCGCAAACTGATACATGGCATATGACAGGTTTTGGGCTAATTTTGAAATTGCGTTAAAAATATCAAATCAATTCCAAAAATAGTAAAACTTTGAGAAAAGTTTTTAAATGATAAAACAAACATGTTAGGGAAGGAATTTTTGAAAAATCAGTTTTTGTTTGTGAAAACTCCCTGTTTTTGAAAAGTGTTTAAAAAAAGTATTTTTCGTGAACATGAAAATTGAGATATGACTTGTAAATACGTATATATATATCATGCATACATTATATATACATAATAAACTATGAATGAGCTATAAACATGAAATAAAAACTATTGTAACAAAGTTTGATGAAAAATCATTTATATGATAGAAAACGTCAAATCTGTGTTAAGTGTACATATATTGAGCTTACATATAAACATACGATATATGTAAGCAAACTAAACTTATACACATATAAACATACGATATATGTAAGCAAACTAAACTTATACCTAGGTGAATGCACACACATGAACTTGACTCTTTAATGCTTGATTGTCGTGTGTTGAATTACCTGTAAAGATAAAAACAAAACAACAAAAACTAGATAATAGATTAGTGATAAATTGTTTTGACAAATCATCATCAAAACTATAGGGCCAACAATCTCCCCCTTTTGATGATGGAAAACAATTTATTTAATGATATGAAATACATATTGATAAACCACATATAACATGAATAAACTATTAAACTGATCATGTAGATTTTCTCCCCCTTTGACAACATCAAAAAGGGAAAAAATAGAAACTAGGAGCAACGCTCCCCCTGCATATAAGCACATATAATAACCAAGTGTATGGTCAAAAGCTCCCCCTGTCAATTTGCATAAATGACATATAAATATCATATATAGGAGCTAAATAATCATTCATAAACATTTGAAATTTAAAGTCCAAACCAAGCGTAAAGCATCATTAGCAACATGTTTTCACAAAACAAGGCATAAATATTGTTTTCACCATACATTGTTCATGATTAAACTAACATAATCACAATAAATCAAATTAGTCCCACAAAATTACATTGTTTACCACACAAACCATACATGATTTGTTCCATAATAACACATAGTTTTTCACACAAACCATAGAGTTATTACAACTCAAAGCAAAAACATAAGTATCATGTTTTCGTTCACAGAAAAAACATAAACATAAACATAAAATCCAATAATCAACGAGTCAATCACCACCATCATCAGGAGCAAGGCCAGAGCCAGATCCCGAACCAGAGCCAGAAGCAGATCCTCCTTCAGAGCCCTCACCTGAATCAGAGTCAGAGCTAGAAGAAGGATCCAGAATCCCAAAAGACTGACGCTGATAACTGAGAATGGTCCTAACATCCTTCTGAATACTTGAGACCTGAGTCTCAAGACGATCCAATCGGGCACAAATATCAGAAGTGGAGGAGGTAGAAGCTCTAGACCGAGAACGGGAAGATGATGGCTTAGCAAGATCAGATAAGGAGTCAGTAATTTGCATACGGGAGAGAGAAACTCTATCAAAATATTCCTTACCCGGATCAACTTTGGGTTCGTTGGTAAGAGCAACACCGAAGTATTGAAGAATAAGGGTGATGAAGCTGCCAAAGGGAAGAAATTTGTAATGCTTGCATGCCATGTTCTTAAGAAAAACATTTGCCCAATTCACTTTTATTTTGGCAAAAATGGCATAAACAACATTAACCTTATCAGGAGCAAAATGATCAAAGCTACCGGTTTTGGGAATGAGATTTTGAGCAACAATACGAGACTTTAGCAGTAGGATTAAGTGATTTGTTGTTCATAGAATAGGTGCAACCAGGCTTAAACAAGATATCGTTCACAGCCTGATCGGTGTGATCGATAGACATAAGCTCAACGTCACTTGTTGGAATCTTAAGGATTCCCGCAAGCTCGTCGGCAGAAAATAAGATCTGAATGTTTTTAACATATGTGGTGATGGTTTGGAGACCATTAGTAGAAGAGGTGACAGACAGATTTGCATAAAACAGATAAATAATAAATGGGTAATACGGAACCTTACGTTCCACATCTAACAGTTTATCCAACCCAACAGCATGTAAAATATCATGAATATCATACATGGCTAGTTCCTCATATTTGATATATCTACTAGGCAGGATTTTTAGTTTACACAGTTCCCTATATTTCTTAATAAGAGGTTTGAACAGAAGATAATCCTCATAGTCAGAGGCAATGGAAGATGAGGAACTAGACTCAGACTTAGATCTCTTCTTAAGAGGCATTGTGACAGATATGATCAATTAGGGTTTGAATAGATATGAAATTAGACAGAAATTCAAAACCCTAGAAATAAAAATAGAGCACAAGAAATACAAATGAACAAACCCTAAACCGAAACTCTAGAGCAGGAAAAGAAATCAAAGATGAGAGAAGAGATTACCCAATCAATTTCCAACTGAAATTGAAATTGATGAAGAGATGGTCGCGGTCGACCGAAGAGGAGCTGCGGGCGACCGAGGGAAGAAATCTGATTTTTGGGGAAAATTTTCAAAATGAAGGGAAATTGGGGAGTCAGGTGAATTGAGAAGAAGAAGAACGGTCTGAATCAGCTCAAGGATGAAATCAACGGTGACAGATAAATCGGGTTTAGAAACATTATTAAACAAAAACCGAAACCCGATAAGAAATCTAATAGGAAACAAGAGAATCCTCTTGCGGTCGACCATGGCGGTCGACTGTAACGTCGACCGCGAGAAGAATAAAAGCATAGTCATATTAAAATCTGGATTTTGAGAGAAATGCAATTTGGACTTTAATAAAAATTTGTTTTATGTTTATTATATATATATAAGAATATATAAGAAGTTCTGAGCTATATAAAACATGAAATTATTTTATTTGTGCTTAAAAACAACAATAATTTTTATTCAAGCTTAAGAACTAATTTACTCAAAACAAAAACAAAACACACAACAAAAACAAATGACATGAGTCTTATTTTGGTACCCAAATCATTTTGGTACCACTAAAATTTGGGACATGACCCCGATCATATAAATCCAAGGCCCTAGAGTTATAAACCCATTTGGGCGTATTTTGTGCACCGATACGGTCAAAACAAAAATCATAAACATGACCCATACGATTGTAATTTGTGCAATGTAGAGGTTTGAAAGGTTTGCGTTGACCGAAATGAAATGCACGTGGTTCATTTGCAAAAATAGATTTTTCTTTGTAATTATTTTGCAAACGAGAATTTCTTTTCAAATCGAAACAAAACATGGCCAAATGACCAAAACGACCACAATAATCACATTTGTCCACATGAGCATGTTTATGATTTACACTATGTGTGTGTACATGTGTATGAGATGAAGAAGCTTGATGGGATGCACAATCATGAATAAGCTTGTTAATTTTTTATGCATTATGACAAAATTGGGCTAAATGACCTTTAAGACCGCAAATAGAACATTTGTGAATTTTGTCATACATGTGTGCATAGTGAATAGGTTTCTTAGAAGAATTAACATTGTATTTTGTACACAAGTCCATAAGCTTTTTATTATTAGCAATACAAGTGTTTAGTGTTGAATCTAAGGTGGATATATGTTTTCTCATTTGATTCAACTCATCATTGTGCATACAAGCATTGCTACTAGAAGTAGGATAAACAAGATTACTCATCATAGATTTCAACTTATCTACTTCTAACATAGCATCACGTTTTTCATGAAGCAAACTAGCATTTTCAATTCTTAAATTTTCATTGCATTCTTTAAGAATTATATTTTCATTTGTAATAAAATTAAACTTAGTGGCTAGTGTTTCATGAGTGGATTTCATATTTACATACTTACTCTTTACATCAATATAGTAATTGTGTAATTTTTCAAACTCAAGAGCAAGCTCATCAAAAGTAATAATATCATCGTTGTCAAGCTCGCATACCTCACTAGGGTTTTCACCTAGTGGTAGTGTACATGGAGATGAGGCTTCTTTAGAGCTTAAAGCGGGATTTTCCAACGCTTGTTGAATAGCCTCCAAGTCCCCTTCATGTGCTTCAATAAATTTCCATAAGGCGTAAACACTATCAAAATTAGCAAATTTGTTAGAAAATGAAGAGTGAAAAACGTTAAGCAAATATTCTAACAAAAGCTTGTTCATATTAAACAATCTTTTATCATTTTCACTCCATTTGGATTTTTCCAAAATAGGAACGACATAGGCATCCTCAATAATTTCCAGTAAATCGAGTTGTTTAGATTGAACAAAAAGTTTGAATCTAACACGCCATTGATCATAGGGAAAAATATCCAAATGAGGTACAATATTAATAGCATAACCTAGACTAGATGCATCATACATATCCATAATGATTATATGCAAGAAGTAAAAAGCAATCAACACTAGATTAGCACAAAAACGATAACTTGGATCTTTAACTCAAGGCGATTAGTCCTTAAATCAAAGAGCACCAAGTAGGGGGGGTGATTAGGGTCTTATGCTAATCTAATCCTGATTAACTTCCAATTAAAATTATATTGATTAATTTGTTCTTGCAAGAATGATATAAGATAGATATGAGCAAGAAAGATTCGAATAAGCACAAATAAAAAGTACGCTAAGCAAAACACAAAAAAACGATATGTTTACGAGTTTCGGTCACCACGACCTACGTCCCCGCTCCTCACCTCGAGGAGATCTCCACTATCACAATCTGGTTTGGAAGCCGGAACTTTAACACACTCGGTTTACAAGCTTACTGAAAACTCTCACACTATGCAATCACACTTTAAACACTAAGTGTAGGAACCTAGCCCGTGTCCTCCTCCTCAAGTGCTCGGATGTAACCTCTCCCTAGGTTCGTCAACCGATGCCACTCCTATTGGATTCGACCCCGTCTCTCACCTCACACTTCTCTCAGTATACAAGTGTATTACAAGTGATACTCACAAATAAAGATTAAATACAAACAAATGAGAACGCAAATGAAGCTCACACTCACTAAATCACACACCACAACCCACAATATATACTATGGAATATTAAGCTCGGTACAGTGTGTGTGATAACAGTGAATGAAAAATATGTAACTTAATAAATATAGCTAAGATATGAAAATGAAATTATAAGCTATATGAAAAGATGAGTTAGGAAAACTTCTCAATAAACAAGAAGAACAATAGAGGATGATGAGGATAGGATCCTCAGTTGAAATAAAAAGCCTCTTCTTGTTGTAGCAGACTTCTTTTAAAACAGATGATCAGAATCAGCTTAAACAGATCTTAAAAAACTATTAATCTCTTGTTAAAGCATATGTAAAAACAAACTCTTAATTTTGAAAGAGAACAGCAATGGAGTATCTATACCCACTCAAAATATCACCCAAAACAAACTTGAAAAGACCAAAATAGCCTCAGACAGCCGTTGTAGAAAATAGCCGTTAAAAGGCAATGATGAGATCCGGGCGGCCGCGTGGAAATCTCGCGGTCGACCGTGAGGCACAAAAAAAGCTGAGTATAGGGTTTGAAAGCTGGCGGTCGACCATGGCGGTCGACCGCGAAAGTCTCTAGGCACATAAAACCTATACTAAGAAAGTTTGTTGCTGGCGGTCGACCGTGGCGGTCTACCGCAAACTGATACATGGCATATGATAGGTTTTAGACTGATTTTGAAATTGTGTTAAAAATATCAAATTAATTCCAAAAATAGTAAAACTTTTAGAAAAGTTTCTAAATGATAAAACAAACATGTTAGAGAAGGAATTTTTGAAAAGTCAATTTTCGTTTGTGAAAACTCACTGTTTTTGAAAAGTGTTTAAAAAACCTGTTTTTCGTGAACATGAAAATTAAGATATGACTTGTAAATACGTATATATATCATGTATTATGTAAGCAAACTAAACTTATATCTAGGTGAATGCACACACATGAACTTGAATCTTTAACGCTTGATTGTCGTGTGTTGAATTACCTGTAAAGATAAAAACAAAACAACAAAAACTAGAGAATAGATTAGTGATAAATTGTTTGACAAATCATCATCAAAACTATAGGGCCAATAGTTACCTCATGGCCATTTCAACCATGGGGCATGGACATCATCCGGCTGATCATCCTACCGTCCACTAATGACCAACTATTCGTCCTGGCCATTGCAATTTACTTCTCCAAATGGGTCGAATTTGTTCTTAGAGAAGTTAGAAGCTAGGATATCTCAAGTGATTAAATTCTTGAGACATCTTGTGATCTACTGATTTGCCATGCCTAGATGAATCATTAATGACAATGGTCCCTAATTTATTAGTCAACCATTCTTCAAATTCTTCAACAAGTTTAGAATTCAAGATGTGGCTTTTATGCCATACAACGCAGCTGATAATAGTTTAGCTGAAGCTTTCAATAAAACCATCATTAAACTTCTGAAGAAGTTTATCTCCTACAACAATGATACTAGGATGAGAAACTCGAAGAGTGTTTATGGGCCTATCGAACAACGGTCTGCTCTCCTACTAGCTTTACGACATTTTCTTGGTCTACAGATGTGAAGCTGTGATCCATCTAGAAATTTAGATGTCGTCATTGAGAATCACCATTGCCGTGAAGATCACAACCAAAGAACATCATCAAAAGTGCCTCCAAGAACTAGAAGTGCTAGATGAAATGAGACTTCAAGCTTAGCAAAGAATCAAGGTCTATCAGTCACAGATTTTGAGAACCTTCAATAGGAGAATCAAAGAACGATCCTCAAAGAAGGCAATTTGGTCTTATCCATTCATTGACCCATGGTCATGACGCATAAGGCTAAAGGAAAATTCCAACTCAAATGGGAAGATATGTTTGTAATAGGGATAGTCAATTAAAATGGACCATATCGCCTAATTGACCAAAATGGTAATAGGCTCATAATACCAATCAATAGGAAGTTTTTTTTAAAAATATTATCCTTGATTTCAGCCAAAATTATCTCTCTATAGAGATCATGGTCACATTTAAGTTTCCATCTCTAACCAGAGATATTGATCTTTTGATCTAAAATCCAATCTTCAACGAGTCATGAAGTTAACATCACCTCTGCTTGACTGCGAATATCCTTATACTGTCATGTTAACATTACATCTCCAAATAGTATCAACTTGATTAAACCATCATACTAACGTTACACATCTGACGGTTTCTCATTTCAAATAATCTAACCGGTTAACATTATACCTCTGTCAGACCATTTCGTCAACCGGTTGACATTAACACCTCTATCGACCTATCTTAGTAAATTAGACCGGTTGATACTACATCTCTGTCAATTCGATCTTATCAAAAATTGATCAATTAATATTACACTTTTATTGATTTTCTAGCGTTAAGTTAACACTACACTTCCAAACAAAAGTTGTCCTTTGGACTCCCTTGATTTGACCGGTTAAAATTAAACCTCTTTCGGTCATTTTATTTGACTGGTTAATATCACACTTCTGTCAAATATCCCTATATTGTTATGTTAACATTACATCTATGGACAGTGTCATCTTGATCAAATTGTTATGTTAATACTACACCTCTACCGGTTTGATCCCAACATCACTCTCCCCAGCAAAGATGTCATTATGATACATTAACATTACACCTTTATCGTGCACACATCAGAGGAGACAAAAGTTCTTTTATTATCAAAAGAGTTAAAAATGGTTACAAAAAGGTCTTTACAGGAAAAACGGATAAAAAGTGTGTATCCGTGTAATACACTCAGCAATTTTGGAATCCCTAACCTCATGAGCACTCTTCTGGGCCTTCTCCTTTAAGATTTTGGGATTGATAGGAGCGACCTGAGATTTGATGACTGAGAGCTTTTTTGTTTCAACCTTAAGCTCTACAACCTGACAATCCTACTTCTTGGTCAACTCAGCTAGGTTAAGTTTAAGCTCCTCCTTCTAGTGTTAAGCTGCTTCCAGACACGCTTGAGCCATAGCAATGGTTACCTTAGCCTGGTTGATTATCAAATCCTTTTCCTGGATAGCATTTTGAAGCTCTGCATGGTGACCATCAACTAATGCAATGCTATCGTTCAAGCCTAAAACTTTGACATTGATCCACTCCATCTATGTACGAGTAGATTCTAAAGCCTTATGATGAGTAGTCAATGGACGATGGAACTCAATTTAGGCAATACTATCCAGATCAGCCGTACGAAGATCTTACAACTCTCGAAAGCAGAACTCAGTTTTATCAATTATCATCTTGAAGGGTTCAGTGCGAATAGAACCAACAACCATGTCAAAAGACTAAGCTGAACTCTCAACAATTTGAGGGTGCGAACAGATAAGCCTCTTTGCAGATTCAAGGTGGCCACAACGCTCTAGTTGAATAGCCTTAGCAGACTCTTCGTGAGGACCTTTTTATCTACCTCAAATAAATATTCGGGATCAGGAGATTGGTGAACCTCAACATAACTTGAAGGACCTACTCCTGTGGAGACCACCATTGCATCCGCGGTAGTTAAGTAGATAGTCGGTAAGACTTGTACCAGTTCGTTGCCCGACATAAGGAACAACAAGGGCATGACCAAGATGTACGAAACATCTACAGTAGATGGTGCTACAGATGTTACCATGGTAGACGAAATGGCAGCCCTCATAACCATGGCCCTGGTCATCACCACATTCATCGGTGCAACTTCAATACCTATGGACGAGACCTCCGGTTCATTAGAAGTAGCTACAGCCATATTCGTACCCTTATCAGAACAAGGCTTAGGGCCTAGTCGCGCTACTCTTCCAATCTCTGCCGGAATGGGAGAAACTAAAGCATCATCATAGTCGTTAGAATACTCGTAAAGGACCAGCTTCTGTCGCACTAACGAAATGTGTGCTGGTGCAGGAGCTTCAGTCATGTCAACAACAGATGTAGTTCCAAAACACCAGAGGCACCCTCAAAGTCAACCACGGGCTCAAAGTGACTGCCCGCAAGAAAGGACATAGGAATTGCTTCACCCATGGCTTAGAAGTCGAGATCATCATCTGTTCATTTTGATGAAACGTCAGTAGTCAAAATAAAGCGTCCACACAAAATTGACTAAAGAAAAGGTACTAGCATATATTAAGAGCCTCAACATCATTGTCAAAGCCTGCATCTTCAGATTCAGTCAAATAGGCGTTGTCATTTAGAGGAATGGGTTCTTTACCTACGCACAAGATCACACACAAGAAGCGTGCATCAGCTAAAAGGCACTTAAAAATGAGCGGTGCAAATATATAAACGGAAATCACCTGAAGAGCCAACCCTAGGTTCTTGCATTGGCATCACAAGAGATTCCTCTCTTACCCTTGAATAGTCTCTAGGCATAGGTTTAGGCTCAGGAGTCGCCAAATATTACTTCTTTGAATGTGGTGGAAAAGGAGGAACATGTAACGACAGCTTTTCTTTACCCTACCCTCAACCAGTGTTTCTTGGTGAACCACAGGTTTAGTCAGTTCCTGGATGTTAACACCAACCTGCCTTTGAGGTATAGAGTGTTCACCTAGCACTCCCTTGTCCTCATCTAGCACATCTTCTGGTAGAAATTCTTGGTGCCTAGGAGCTCTACTCTTTGCACTCTTCTTGGAGAGCTCCTCCCACCTCTGACTAACCCAAAACAAGGTAGTCTTGTCCACCTGAAATTTGGGATGAAGAACACTCACTTTACTATGCCATTTGTAGAACCTTGATGTCATGTAATAGTTAGGAATGTGATGAGGAAGTAAGAATCTAGCTCTTGTAACCCAGCAACAAAGTGGTACCAAGCGTGAGCCCCATCTATCAAGCTCCCTATATGCAGCAATCCCAGAATTGGATTTTTCACACACAACTGATCATAACCAAACTGGCGAGCAAACCGACAGGGCATGTAGGGGCTCTATGTAGCACTCCATACCATTCAACCTAGTAGTGAGGTGACCGAATCAAATATTCACCAACCAGTTGAAACACCCACTAGGTAAGCAGGTGAAGCGTTCGCTACTCATACCATCTTCAAACTCGTCCCTAGGGTTTACACCTTCAATTGAGGGAAAAAAGCAGTAAATATGATGATGGTTTTTATTCTGGAGAATCCTGCGAACCGCAACAAGGTATTAGGCTATCCACTTAGAATGCTCATACCTCTAAAGCAAGGCAACATTCGCTCCACTAGGTGTAGTAGCCGACATCAGTAGAGAGTAGTGTTGAGTAAATCATATCACTAGATTGTGTATATGGTAACTCCACCCTAGGATTGTGCACTTGATTCCTTGGGTAACGGTCTGCCTATTTCAAGTATTCGGTGGCCAATTTTCCTTGGCCATGGTGAATGCAGCTATATGCAATAAAAATTGCCTTTAATCCATATCAGAGAAGTTCAGAACAAAACTGCTAAAATCTCGCCCGAAATAGCAAAAAGGAAAAAAAACGCTAATGTCTCTCAAACCGGAAAGAATTTGGCGAAACGAATTAGAGCAAACTGAACCCTATAGGGTTGGTTTGGTCGGCTCCATCTCGTCGAGATAGTCAATTTTCATATATAATTCGTCCAATTCTGACTTACGGTTTGAAAGTTATGGCCTATTCTTCGAAGCATGTTCAATAGCTCGCCTAAAGGCTGAAGCTCGCCTATAAAGGCTGAAGCTCGCCTGCAAGGAAGTCCGTCTGCAAGGGTAGAGCTCGCCTAAAAGTATTGAAGTTCGCTCGAATGAGATTCACCTGTACAGCTTTGCCTGCACAGCCTCGCCTGCACAGCTTGCCTACACGGGCTCGCCTGCACATTAAACCAAGCTCGACTGAAGGCTTGAATCTCGCCTAAAGACTGAAACTCACCTGCTTGACTTAGGCTCGTCTAAAGGCCGAGCCCACCTGATAGCTCGAAGCTCGCCTGTTTGGCCGACTCGCCAGCACGAAGGTTCGAGCTTGCTTGAAGACCAAGCTCGCCTGACAGCCTGCACCTCGCCTGTGCGGACTAATTTTGCCTAACAACTAGAAACCCGCCAGCATTGTCAGCTACCCACTTGGAGTATGGGAACAGTCACATCAGTGGTCAAATCCTACGAATCAAAGGAGATATCATGGCGCTCCACACCTAGCAAGAATAGGGCGGCTGACAGGACCCCCTAAGTGGTCACATCCCACAGCTAGGGTGGCTGGCTCCCTCACCCCTACTAGTGGTCAAATCCCACAAATCAAGGGATGACCCATGCTATCCCTTGCCTATTTAAAGCCACTTTCAGCCAATGTGAAAAGGAGGGATTAGCTGTTGCTGGCTTGGCTGGCTAATCATTCAAAGGTTGAACCTTGGCTCATTTGCTAAAGGCTCCCTCATTTGAAGAGACTCGTCTGAACTCTCAGACTTGAGGCCCTTAGGCTCTTTGGAAGCTCTTGTGTGGTAGCTCTCTCCAAGCAGTCAGCCGACAAGCACAAGCTCCCGTTTGGCCTCGGGTATAGTCGAACTCGATCAGCACGAGTTCCTACTTCGTACTGAAGCTCGCCTGCAACTTCGTTCGAATCGTCCAAGGGAAGTAAACTCGGTGCGAGAATTGAGTGAGGTATCCTATCACTACCAAAGTACCCACATTAAACAAGGAGGGCATTCCCTCCGCTTTTGTTATAATTTTGATTCATTAGTTTGTAATAAGTAATTCTTATCAATACAAACGAATCCCCCATTTCGGGAGATCAAAATTTACGCCTACAATAGCTAACCATTGCTAATAGGAGAGCTAACTTATATCGAGAGGCCAACAACATAGCAGGATATGGCAGCTTGATGGAGATTCGATCCTTCGATCGAAAAGGCATGAGCAACCCTTCAACCAAATTGAGAAAAACTACACAAGAAACGCCAACTCAGATATCAGTTCCTTTGCTTAGTGATGAAAGCTTTCGAACTGATCACCTACACGAAACCTACACATGTCTGATTTAGTGATGTGTAATACGAGACTGTTCTTGAAGATACAAGTCCCAATCTCAGTATCCGTGGCTGGTGGACCCACATTTCCCTTCTCGCTAACGTTGGGAAATAGATATTTAGCACAAGGAATGCTAGAAATGGTAAAATCATGTCCGACATTTGCAGTAGTCCTCTGACAAATGAGGAAGTGGCAGACCAGTCTTGAAATGCCTCCGAAACTTGAGCAGTTTGTAAGAAAGTGTTCAACTCCTAATTAGTGGAGAAACACTCCCTATATGGGGGATCTCCCATGTGCAAACAAGATACTTCGAACATCTCGTGCAAAGCGATCCTGACCGCCAAAGTGAAGGAGGTATTGCTATCAGCGTTGTACAACTCTAGGATACCATACAATATGGGTGCACAAACCTCAGCACCATACTTTGAAGCTCTCAGTGTAGCACAGAGCCCCATCACCCACAATCTTTCCTCAAAGGTGACCAGAGCGTAGTCCACCAAACGGGCCCACCATTGGGTATCCATCGATCAAATCCAACCAGGGAATCTGGTATCCCTGTCAGGATATTGAGCATAAGTCTTGGTGAGCTCATTCCCTAAGGTATTAGGGACAACAAAATTTATTAACAGTGGCATCCTCATTCACAAAACTCGGACACAAGCCTATGATGTTGACTCCATAATGCCCTTCTTAAGAAAGCCACCTCCATGCTTCAAAGAGCCTATCTTGATGCTATATTCCCTATTGGTGAGGTTATAGCGCATGAGGCGAGGTACGACAAGGTGCTGCAAGAGCATGAAGGAGATCTGACGTTCTATCATTGGTAACGCAAATCGACGATCTCCCTGAGCGTAAAACTAGTACTCTTCTCAACAATGGAAAAGAGAGCTACCAGGGGTACTATCTCTAAAGGGAAATTGCGACTTCACTGATACATCTTCATGAGGGACTGAGAACTTTGCGTCAGTGATTATTTCCTATAAAGTTCTATTGTTGCCAGAAAGGATGGTCTTGATCTTCTCTTGGATACTACCTTCAAAGAACATAGGAACATTCCAGTCAAAAGCTTACGCCACCTCAGGGTCATGAGTTCCATCATGACCGAAATGATTATGATGCTCCATAGTGATCCGAATCATAGCACAACTTTACGGGATCCAGTTCAAGTTATAATTGGACTGGTTACTAGAGCACGAGCAAAGAAGTTTAAAGATGTACTCAATGGGCTGATTCAAGAGGTTTGGGCTCAAGCAAATTTGTGGAGACCCATTGAGCATGATCCACCCATTCAACAAAGATGCATCAACATGATTCAAGTTCTAGAAGAATTCGGTCAAGGTTGAGTATAAATTTAGCAAGTTAAAAATAGGCATGTTTTGGAATAATTTTGGGTCTGATTGAAAGGCTTGCATCCTAAGATATTTAATTTCTTTTTCTATCTTTTCTTTTTTATTTTGGGTAAAAGAAATTCGGCCAGACTGGCGTGTGTAATCGAATTAAAAATACTAAAGAACACAGAATAAAGAGAAAAATAAAAAGTTGAAAAGATAGAAAAACCTGAACTAGAACCTAGGCTCTAATACCAAATGATGTGAACCCCACCAAGAATGACTAGACCTGACAACGAAAATGATCCTAAGTTTGTTCTATGATCAAATTCAGATGATAGACCTTGATCCTTTGTTTACATAAAAAACAAGAACCTCTGTATAGATGACCTCAACCCGTTGTTTATTGTGAAACAAGAATCTCGGAGAAGGAAGACGCCGTAAACGGTGATGGAAAATTCATTTGGTAAGTCGATGGTGAACGCCACAGAAAATTCTGATAAGTTCCAATTTAGTTCTTCAATGAACCAAGAGAATACTCTCACAATTTTCTAAATGATCTGACCTTTTTCATTGCCTAGATGCCCATTAAAAGGACTAAATAATACAAAGAAAAGTCCTAAAAAGAGAAGGAAACAATCAGCCATATCAAGGTTGATCACATGTCCAAAATAAAAAAGGAAAGATAGAAAAGGAAACAAACAGCCATATAGGCTGATCACATGTCCACAATAAAAAAGGAAAGATAGAAAAGGAAATTAAATATCTTGGCATGCAAGTCTTTCAGTCAGACCCAAAATTATTCCAAAACATGCCTATTTTTAACTTGCTGAATTTGTACTCAGCCTTGACCGAATTCTTCTAGAACTTGAATGATGTTGATCCATCTTTGTTGAACGGATGGATCATGCTCAATGGGTCTCCACGAATTTGCTTGAGCCCAAACCTCTTGAATCAGCCCATTGAGTACATCTTTAAACTTCTTTGCTCGCACTTGCAATTGGTTTTATTAAGAGAATCTGCTGAGAAAATACAAAGTTATCTTCCAAGCAATCCACCTCTTATAAACAACAAAAGGTCCGTTGTCTTAGTCAGTGCATTAACAGAGTACAAGATCTATGCTCCATTGGCACACAGAAAAGAAACCACCCCGGGAAACATAAATTTTTCCTCTGTTTTACCCTTATTCTTTTTATTGTAATTTGTGTTAATTACAATATTATAAAGACCCAAATCAATGGTCAATCAAATCCTCACACTAGTCAAATCTTATGATTTGAACAAGGAATCACCATAGGTGACAATTTTAGATGGAGGATTACTCCAACTCTTTGCTTTTGTTAAAGAAGCATAACAAGCGCTGCGAGATGCTTTAAAGTGAACCACTAAAAAGGTTCTAGACTATTGTCCAAAATGAGAAGGCATATGAAAAGGCATATGAAAGCCTTGACTGTCAGTTGAGGTGAAAGTCGATGCTTCTCTAGTCTAGGTGAAGTTAGTCTGGCTACTAGCGAAGCCAAGACTGTTATTAGTAAGGGTCACCTTCTTTGGAGCATGGGTCAAATTTGACACTATTTTTGTACTACAGTGAATCCTACAACACCTTCTAATAGTGATCATGTTTGATTTGGTAGAGAAAATAAATTTGCTGAATTTCTCTTGGTCAAATTCAATGACCTACAATTCAGTAGAAGACCCTACGACCTTAACGTCATACTGCAACATAATCTTCTAACACAACCTTCTCTTCGATCGAGAACGTAGTCCCTAGCAGACTCACCATACTATTTTGAGTATTTTGAATTACAATGAACATAGATTATAATTTAAAAGAAACTACAAGTGAACAAGAAAATTCATATATATCTAGGTTCATTTTCGTGTGCTGATGGATCGTCGATCTGATACTTCATTGATGGTCTGACTAAAAGTGTTAGGTCTTCTACTAATTGACGGTTGCCAAGTCCCTTTTTAACATTGCTGAAATCTTCTTTGGATGATGAGAAACTAGCTGTCAAAATTATTAAAATCCAATGTGCCAAAACTATGAGCCATCTCCCATCCTCTTATTGGCTAAGAGAGAAAGAGAGTTAATGACCAATAAATTAGATTTAGTGGCTATTAATTTCACAGATAATGGAAAGTATTGTTTCCATAAAAATAGCCTTTGAAATAGTCAACTGTGAGGTTCACTCGTAAAGGTCAAAGGCCAAGCTCGCTGAGCAATTTTGGGTCAAAGTTTGTTCTAGCAAACTTCATCAGAATATGGGCAACCCACTTCCTTTGGGTGTGGAAGATGTGGCCCATGAAGGTCCTTTAAGCAAATTTTGTGTGAGTCATGGGTGAGCTTTGCTATTGTTTGGATAGGCTTTGTCATGGGCTGTGCTTGAGCTTAAATAAAGTATTTAGCCTATGGGCGTCCACTTCTTAGCCTTAGGCTAAGCATTGATCCAAGATAGAGTATATTTTAAGTGTCTACTACTTGATAGTTGAAGTCATGCAACTTGCATATTTTTATTCTAATCAAACTTTGGTGTTGTTGCCATGGAAGATGCTTGTAATTAGGATTTTTCTATTTTAGTTCTTCGAGTTGTGTGTTTCTTTGTGAAGGACTAAACAACGCAGATAAGATTGAAGATTGAGGATTGAAGAAGAAGATTTGCTTGAAAACATGAGTTTTCTTTCTACTATTTTTAATTCCATCCTCTAGTTTGGCTTTTCACATTTGAGGCAATAGGAAAACAAAAAATAAAAAAATTTCTCTTGTTGACCCAAATAAAATCACCCCCTACTTGAACAACTAGTAATAAGATAATAAATTCAAACAAGAGCTTGTAGGTAATAAAAATTGCCTTTATCTCAAAATCAAAAGCTCGCCCGTAGGACCTCGCTTGTGTAATTAAACTTGCAAGAACAAGCTTGTTCTGCTTGCTCGCCTGCATAAAGAAAGGGCTAAGCAAAGCTCGCCTAAATACTTAGCTCACCAGCATGAGTCAAGCTCGTCCAAATGACTTAGCTCGCCAACACGAGTTTTTAGCTCGCCAACACGAGTCAAGCTCTCCTGTAGGAAGTTTGCCCACACGAATCAAGCTCGCCAATAGGTTTAAGCTCGCCTAAATGCTTAAGGGGTTCACCAGTCAACCTCGCTTGTTCACTAAGCTCACCTGCATGCTCGTCTGAGCATTCAACTCGCGTATGAGCTCACCTTGAAGCCTGCCAAGATCGCCTTATCGGTTAGCAGCTGCTTGCCTGCCTTGTGGGAATGGGCATACCCACTTCCCATGACTTAGGGGATGGAGCATGCCTCTTATAATTTGAGGGAGGGGTCATGGCCCTCCTCAACTATAATTATGGGAATAATCGCTTCTTACAATTTGAGGGAGTGGCCATGACTCTCCTCAGCTATTTATAGCCATATATTCGGCTACATGAGAAGGGGCTTGGCTTTTAGAGGAGGGATCTAGAATTTTGATCCTCTGAGATGTTTATTTTGGCTCTTTTGCAAACTCTTGCATTTTTTAGCCTTCTTTGTGCATTCGGCCTTGATACTCATCAAGCTTGGGTATTCGAATTCAATCACACGAGATTCTACCACACGCTGAAGCACAACCGCAATTTCGATCGGATCGTCCAAGGGAAGTAAACTCAACACAAGCAATCGATGGAGGCATCCTCTCGCTACCAAAGAACCCACGTTTAAACAAGAATTGCTTTCTCTTCGCTTCTGTTGTAATTTTGATTCTTGGTTTGTAAATTGGCATTCAATTAATACAAATCTTCTTTGAGAACCAATTTTACATCCTACAGAAGATGGCGACCACAGTGGAGGAAATATTTCTTCAAATGATATGGTGGTGGCACAATTTGATGACATTGTGGAGGTGACCTCATGATTAAGTTTGATCATGCTAAGTATGAGGAGTACTTATCTTTATCCTCTTCTGGCGACAAAGCATCTCGCCGATGTCGCAGAGTTATGCGTGTGGCCCAGCCCCAAGTCGCTAAGGCAACAACGCATGAAAGCTCTTCCCGAGCTATGGCAGGGGGTTCTATTTCCCCCAAACCAGACAAGGCCAAGTCAAAAGCCAAGAATGAAAGCCAAGGGGCTACTCGTTGTGTCATCAAGCGATCCACGTAGGCCCCTGTGCAAAAGGAGACTATGATTCGTGTCGGTACGGACCATGCCTTCGTCGTTAACATAAACACTTCTCTCTTAAAGGGAGCTAAATAGTGGCGACGATGAGCTCTCGCTCACCAAGAGGCGCAAGCCCCCATCTCCTATGACGGCTTGAATTACTATTCAGGCCTAAAATGAACCAAACAAGAATGTAAAGTTCTCAATCCTGGCGAACTGTGACAGCCAGGCAAACCAGCCTATTCAAGCGGGCTTCACTTCATTGGCAAAGTTCATAAAACTGATGAGCTTGGAGTTTCAGGAAAGCCTAGTAATCCAGGTGAACCCCACTCTGTGAGCAAAGTTCTAATCCTGGCGAACTGAGCAAATCAGGCGAGCCTCCCAAATCAGGCAGGCTTTGCTTTACGGACCATGTTCCCAATTCTGGCGAAATGTGTCGATCTATCGAGCCCACCTACTTAGTCGGGCTTTGGCCCATTGGAAAAGTTCCTAAGAATGGCGAACTACCCAAAGTAGGCAAACTGAGTAAATCAAGCGAGTTGAAAATAGCAGGCGAACCCCATCGGGCTCGCCTAAGAACAAAACCTCGCCCACAAGAGGACCTTCGCCAAAAAGGCAAGGTAGTGGTTTGCCAAATAGGCGAACCTCACCTAACTCAACAAGCATCCGAGGTTTGCCAGCAGGCTGAAGCTCGCCCGACCAGGCAACCTCGCCTGTTGAGAAGAGCTCGCCAGAATTCAGCACTTGTGAATTTCCCAAGTGTTCTCACTTGTCTTCTTTTGAGCCTTATTCACATGAGTGTTCATCTGATCCCTCTGACACTGGGGGTTGTCACCATCACCCAACAAGAGATCTTAGGGAGCATTTGACTCGCAAGCACACAATTCACGAGGTGACCCCTCAGTGCCACTTTGAGAGGCTCATTACAGCAGTACTCGCCGACTGTCGGTGTGCTGAAATGCCGAAATCATTGGTGTTTGAGAGGCTCTCCCAACCACTAGAGTCAAGACCTCCTCGTCGAAGATGCAATCATCAGAAGAGACGAGTTGCTGATGACCTGAATCTCCCAGCTGCAACAATCAATGTGACAGAGAAATCCAAGGCTAAGAATTCAGATACTTTGGATCTTTAATTCTCACCGGGATTGAAAAGCCTCCCCACTAGGCGTAAAGGTGTTTACCAGCACACGTATACCCAAATGGGGGTAGCTATTCCGTTTGATTACATAAGCCTAGCGCTCGCTTCTGACGATGATGATGACGATTACTCAGCAATGGCAACATCCCACGCTTTGAGTTCAGTTTAGGGCGACCACACAAAGGTGCATATGGCCGAAGTTCCTGATGTAGTAACTAGAAGACTGGGGGAACAATAGGCTTCAATCGCTATGCAGCAAGCAACAATCAACTCTATAAAGGAGATGTTTGAGCAGCTCCTAAGCGAGAAGAAGAAGAAGAGGGCTTCGCGGGCTACCCTAAAATTCTTGAAGAACAAAGAGTAGGAACCTACTCCTCCCTACACAACAGAAGGAGAAGATAACCTCGAGTCATCTTCAGATTCCTCATCCAAGTCGTCAGGAGGAGCATCACGTGCTGGCAGCACTCCCCGAGACAAGAGGCTCGACGAGTTCCAAAGCCAACTCGACGCCTTAAAACTTCAGAAAAGCATGAATGAGTTGGGGGTGGTCAGACCGTATGCAGTTGAATGGGATGTGGTCCCCTACCCGACAAAGTTCAAGCCCATGAGCTTGATCCAATTTGATGGTAAGGGGTTTCCCTCACAATACATCTATTACTTCCTATCTCAAATAGGTTTTCTTACGGGGAATGATCCTATCACTCAACTATTCATTGGAACTCTGAAGGGGGTAGCCTTCGAATGGTTCCACAAGTTGGAACCAGGCTCCATCAAGTCATGGGCTGACATGGTGAAGCTATTCGTAGCCTGTTTCTTTGATGATGACAGAGAAGCGTCGATGGCCACTTTGATATCTGAAAAGCAGAGGACAGGGGAGTCTGTCAATGACTTCATGAAGATATTTAGGATCGGTCACTATATTGCAGGGACCATATCTTTGAAAGCACCTTGATCGAGATATGCCGCGATAATCTCTCGATCAATATTTTGTCCAAGGTTGGTGCAGTGAAAACCCGAACTTGGAAAAAACTTATTCGCCAAGGTGAGCAGGTAGAAAACATGATCAAAAGACTGGAAGCCGAAGAGCCTCAATCCAAAAGTGGAGCTTCGGAACCAAATGCATCCAGAAATTCCCCTCGGTCAAAGGGGAAAGAGATCATGGCTATTGAGGGTAATCCATCCCCCAAATCAATTCGAGACAAAAGTCTAACTCATCCAAGCCGCTCCCTCAGAGACAATACAACTTCTAAAGAGGATCAAGTCGTTGATACTTTCGAGACCCTCGTCAAGAGCAAAAGGATAAAGTTGCCAGAGATTAAGAAGCCTGAAGACTTAAACAAAATGGACGATCCAAACTACTGTGCATACCACAGGATGGTTCATCATCCTACCTCTAGGTGCTACATCCTCAAAGACATGCTCTAAGCCCTTTATGACGTAGGAGTCTTAAAGAAGGAGAAGGTGCATAAGAAAGTGACTACGAATATGGTCACTTTGAAATTCGAGACATACCTTCCTTAAGTTTGTACACCGGCAGGGGTAGTGCCCATCCCCAAGGCGAAGCTTAAGATCATCAACGTTGATCCCCACATCAGATAGAGAAGGGTTTGCTACCACAGACATTGTCGTTAGGGAACGTAATGTGGGTTCACCCTGATCTCCTCGACGACGAGCAATGGACTTCTAAGTCTTCAAGGAAGTCCTAGGGTAAGACCAAACTTTGCAATGTTGTTTTTGTAATTCCTGATGAAGACAAGATAGGAATGGTAGCCCCTACCGACTCAGATGATAAGGTGGACGCAGTGGCTACCTGAGTAGGGAAGGACTTTACTAAGAACTACCCTTCAATCGCAAAAAGTCTAGCAAGGCCATCTGTAGGACCATTTACCTGTAGTCAAATCCTGACAAGCCGAGTTCAAGTAGTCAACCCTTTCGGTTCGATGTACTCACGCGGCTGAAGAATATTCCAGCTAGAATTACCTTGTACGAACTCTTGCACCTATCCAGGTCTACCCGGGAAGCTCTACGAGAGGCACTAGCTGACCTAGAGGCTTTTGCCACACTGTTCTCACCTACTCTAAAAGAGGACATAGAAAAGGGATGTCCGCAATGCTACCAGATATCCAAACAGCCGGTTCTATGTATTACCTTCACTCCTGATGATATGCTCATCAAGAGTACATCTCATGACCGACCCTTGTACTTCACGAGGTATGTCGGTTCCTATAAGGTAGACATGATCCAAGTGGATCCAGGGTCTGCACTAAGCATTGTCCCCCTAAAACTCATCAAGCACTTAGGAGTACCTAAAAACGATTGTCTGTAAATGACCACCACCATCTTTAGCTTTAACGCCACCAAAACCTAGCCACTAGGGAAGATTCGCCTCAAATGTCGGCTGTGTGACATGAAGATAGAAGTGACCTGCTACATTATCGATGTAGAGCCTTCCCACAATTTGCTATTGGGTCGGCCATGGATCTATATCAATCGAATAGTCCCTTCCACGCTACATCAGTGCATGAAATATATGGATAACTATGATCAAGTGAAGACAGTGTACGCTGTGGGATGAATTGGAAGAAGACGAGCCCGCCCCTCAATTCTCGTACTACGATCAGATAGCAATATGTATGATGGAGACCATAGGTTATGATTTCACCCACAATGTGGGCTTAAACTACGATAAAGGCCGAAAAACACTTGTGTGGTCTGTGTACGTGCCCGAAGGTAAGCCCAAAACTTACTACGAAAGAACTCAAAGAGGGTTAGGCTACATCTCTTCTTCATCAGAGTTATATTATGATTTCGACGAAGAATCTGAGCGAACTCATTCCAAAGGTTCATCGTTAACATCATCAATGTGGGATTTAGATGTTAGCGTGGGAGATCTATTCAAGAACCTCAAAGTCAACATAGCTACAACTAATCCCACTGAAATCAAAGATGATGACCAGATCCTACTTTACGATGAAGCATGGGATCATCATGTTAGTGCCCAATGGAGTGGTCGGTTTGAACAACGAGAATCACCCACTGAGAACAAAGTGCTACAAGTGAATATGGGGGATGAGGCTAACCCTAAGCCCATATTTATAAGTGACAGCTTACCTCCTTCGAGAAAGAAGACCTTATCTCCCTCATCTGGGAATATATTGACGTCTTCACATGGAACTTGTGGACATGCCTGGCTTGGACTCACAAGAAGCCATGCATTATCTTAATATCAAGCCGGACGTAAAACCGATCAAGCAACAGCAAAGACTGTTTTGTCCGCAAATCATGAAGGCGATCGAAGCTGAAGTGAAGAAGCTGATCAATTCATGCTTCATCCAAGACGAGCAACACCCAGATCTCTACATCGACTTCAGAGATCTAAACGCAACATGTCCAAAAGACGAGTTTCCTTTACCCATAAAGGTTGTTGTCATAGACAATACGTGCGGCTTTGAGAGGATGTTCTTCATGGATGGGTTTTCCAGGTATAATCAAATCAAAATACACCCTCAAGATAAAAACATACTTCGTTCAGGACTCCAGTAGGGACATAATGCTACACAGTGATGCCCTTCGGACACAAGAACGCAGACGCGACTTATCAACGCACCATGAGCATAATCTTTTGAGATCATTTATGAAAGACGTTCGAATGCTATGTAGATGACTTAGTCATGAAGAGTCATAGCAAAGACGATCATCTTCACGACCTGAAAGTGAAATTCAAACATATAAGGTCTCATCAATTGAAGATGAATCCTACAATGTTATTTTTTGGAATGTCGAGCTGCAATTTCCCTGGGTTTGACATCACGACCAAGGGAATCCACATAGACCCCGATAAAGTGCGAGCTATCAAAGAGCTACAACCACCCAGGAATCTCAAAGAACTAAGAGGCCTACAGGGACGTATGGCTTATATCCGTAGATTCATCACAAATCTTTCGGGTAAATGCCATCCCTTCTCAAAACTGATGAAGAAGGGTGTATCTTTTTGTATGGGACGAAGCTTGTCAGAAAGCATTCGATGAGATCAAAGCTTATCTCTTGAACCCTACCTGTTTTGGCAGCCCTGATATCAGGGAAACCTTTCCTAATCTATGTGCAGGTAATGGAGCACTTTCTTGGCATCCTTTTAGCACAAGATGACGACGTCGGCCATGAGCAAGGCATCTATTACCTGAGTAGAACCTTATAGGGAGCTGAATACCGATACCCTATGGTCGAAAAGGAATGTTTGGCCTTGGTATTCGTAATTCAAAAAATACGACATTACTTGGTCAGTCAAACCATGCAGGTCATCTCCTGAAGGAATCTCATCCGGGTCATCATGACACAACCTGGGTCCCTAAATTGGTGCATGGCGAGATGGGCATTTTTGCTGTCCTAATATGATATTCACTTAATGCCATAGAAATCTGCCAAGGGAAGATGATCTACGATCTCATGGCCAGTCATCCACTAGAATCAAAGACTGGCTTGTTCGTAGATATGCCGGATGAAACCCATAGGGTCAATACAACCTCACAGGAAGGAGTTTGGCAATTGTTCTTTGACGACGCGTCTCGTGTAGGCTCAAAAGGGTCTATCATCGCTGGAGTAAGGGTAGTCTTGGTCTCTCCGCAAAACCACATATTACCTTGAGCTTTCTCTTTAACAGAGCTATGTTCGAATAACGTGGCTGAGTATAATGCATTACTCATTGGACTCGACCTTGCTAAAGAAGTAGGGATAAGACTGTTGACCCTAGAGGGGGGGGGGTGATTAGGGTCTTATGCTAATCTAATCCGATTTTATGTTAATTAAAACTAATTCAAATATTATTCTTGCAAGATAGATATACAATATGATATGAGCAAGAATATGCAATATGAACAATGAGATATATCCTATATGATAAAAAAATATGCAAGGATATATAAACTAACACAAGGGTAATATAATCAAACTACAAATGTGATAGGGTAAAATATACAAGAGTAATAGACAATTGGTGATATAAGATAAATGCATAAGTAAATACGCCAATGACAAACTCAAACACACTCAAATAATCACGGAGTTCGGGCTTTCCGTCCTACGTCTCCGCTCCCAACTCCTGGGGAGAAATCCACTATCACGATCGGGTTTTCTACGCTCACCCGAATAACGTTTACAACTACACTATGTCGGTTTTCAACGCTCACCGATCAACGTACACAATCACTCACAATGTCGGTTTTCAACGTTCACCGATCAACGTCCACTCCTCACACTCGGTTTTCTAGCTAACCAAAAACTTTACAATCTCACAATTATAACTAATAATAAATTTGTTCTCTACAATAGATGAGAACTCAATATAGCTCACTCTCAATTGTTACAACTTCCCACAACCCAAATTATACTTATGAATATAAATACAATAAGCTCAATGGTTGTGTGTGTAAGCAATGAGAAAATAAAATCAATTCTAAACTAAATATAAAAACTAGCTTTAAAGAATGATAATCAAATAACTAAGCAAATGTAAAGCTAGAAAAGAGTTTAATGATAATCAAATAACTAAGCAAATGTAAAGCTAGAAAAGAGTTTAGAAAACTTCTCAATAGATGAAGAGGTAGAGGAAGAGTAGTTGGCTAGAAAAGAGTTTAGAAAACTTCTCAATAGATGAAGAGGTAGAGGAAGAGTAGTTGGATGCTCAAACACTAATAGATAATCTCCTCAAACTCTTGTGAAAGTTATCTTCACAAAACCAAACTTCCAAATGCTTAAAAGCTTTTAAACAATCTTAAACCAAACATAAACCCACTTAAACACCCTTATAAAACTTGTTTATAAAACTTGTTTGAATTGCTAAGAGAATTGAGATCAATAGGGTATTTATAACCTCCTAAAACCTCAGCCAAAAACTCCAAACAAAAGACCAAAAAGCCCACAGAATCAAAAATCAGATTCTGTACAAAAATAGCCGTTGGAGTGAACGGCGGTCGACCGCGACCAGAGACTTCGGCGGTCAACCGTGGCGGTCGACCGTGAAAGTTGCTGATGGATCCGCAGGGAAAAACAAAGGCGCGGTCGACCGTGACGGTCGACTGTAAACTGACATATGAGAAAGTTGATTTTCTGATTTTAAAACCCTGTTTAAAAATATCAAATAAATTCCAAAAATTATAAAACTTTGGGGAATGATGTTAGACATGATAATAAATATACTACAAAGATTGGTTTTCAAAAAGGACCTCCCAAATGAAAAATATCATGATTTTACAAAATAGTCCAAAACATAAAAATGTAAACATATGAATTTTAACATTTTGACTAAACCATGTTTTAAAACAATAAAAAATGATTTTGTAGACTTAATAAAAGATGTATATAATTGTTATTAAGTCTATAAACAAAGAATACAATATTTTTACAAAATTGCATATTCTATGCAATATATACGAAAACACAATAGAGTATGAAATATGTAATTTCATATATATAAACATAAAAACCCAAAATACATGTATGTATATATATAACTATATATCATGTATGGAAACCAAAACTTATGTGTGTTGTGTGTGTGTGTGTGTGTGTGTGTGTGTGTGGTGTGTATATATATATATATATATTTATATATATATATATATATATTATATTATATATATATATGATATATTATATATATTATATATATATATATATATATATATATATATATATATATACTATATATATATACTTATTACTATTACAGATATCTAACTATATACTATATATATAGAAGAAACATTAAATGTTGTTGTTTAGATGATTGAGCTTAAAGTACTAACACACATAATATAAAACCTAAACTATATTACCCAAGCTTGATCTTGATCTTCATTGTAGCTCAACTTGGTAATCTTGCGGATGAAGCTTGAACTTGGATCTTTAACTTGAAATGCAAGGCTTCACTCCACAATTCCTCCAACCTCCATTGGATATGATCGTGAATGCGCAATTCCATCCATCCACTAATACGTTGTTTGCCTAGAATAAATACGAAAACACAAATACTAGACAAACAACATTAGGAGTAAATTGTTTGTTAAACATCATCAAAACAAGAAGGCCAACAAAGACATCTTGAAGTGTACAGTGACTCTTAACTCATCGTCAAATAGATAACAGGGGAATACGAGGTCAGGAATGATGACTTGATCCTGTGTCACAAAGCAGCCATCAAATTAACCGAGTCATTTGAAAGCTTTCACATTAAGCATGTGCTTCGCTCTAAGAACACACATGCGGATGCATTAGCATCGTTGGCAGCTAACTTAGTTCAACCGCTAGGAACAAGTCAACATATCACCATCACAAGCCGACAACTCTTTCCACCGAAGGATGCTTTGGAAGTGAATGTAACACACCAGAGCACGAGTCAACTTGAACCGAGAGATTAGTGTTTCCCAATCATTGACTACGTCTTATATGGCATACTCCCCGAAGATGTCAAAGAGCGAGAGTCTGTTCACAGGCGCGCACCAAAATTCTACTACGATTCAACAACAAAGGCATTGTATCGTACGTAATATAACATCATGTTGCTTCGGTGTCTCTCAACGACAGAAGCACGAGAAGACTTATGGGAAGCCCATGATGGTACCTGCGAAGCTCATCAGCTTGGACCCAAGCTTTAGGATCGCTTGCAAAGAATGGGCTACTATTGGCCCAGGATGGTCAATGTCGCAGTAGCTTATGCTAAACGCTGCCACGCATTTCAGATTCACGCCAATTACTTACACCAACCACCCGAAGACCTACACCCGATAGTGACTTTGTTGCTATTTGAAACATGGGGGATGGATATCGTTGGACTAATATCTCTGCCATCAGCAAAAGATCATCGCTTCTTCCTAGCGATAACTGATTACTTCTCTAAATAGGCCAAACTTGTTCCTTTAAGAGAAGTAAAAACGAGTGATGTGATCAAATTCGTCAGGCATTACATCATCTACAGATAAGACATTCTCAGACGTATCACTCATGACAACGGGTCGCAATTTGTTAGTAATGCATTCACTCGGTTCTGTGACAAGTTTAGAATATAGAACATGGCATCCACTGTTTACAATCCTTCAGCAAACAGATTAGCCGAATCTTTCAACAAGACGATCATTAAGATCTTAACTAATCAAACGATCGCTAGCAAACGCGATAGGAACGAGAAGCTCGGTGAAAGCTTATGGGCGTACTGCACTACGGTTCGTACCCTAATAGGCACCACGCCTTACTCATTGGTATACAGATGTGAAGCCGTATTACCTCTAGAAATCAAAATCCCATCTCTACGCATCGTGCTTGCTACAAGGATGACCACTGAAGAAAGTCATCAACGACAACTCGCAGAATTAAAGGCGTTAGATGAAAAGCGGCTTGAAGCTCAACAGAATATTAAGTTCTATCAAGCCCGAATCCAGAGCTTTTGACAAAAAAGTCAAACACTGATCTTTCAAGAAATGAGAGTTGGTCCTCATTGTTTGACGACTAATGATACTCAACTCCAAAAAGAAAGGTAAATTTCAACCCTAATGGGAAGGACCATTCGTAGTAGAGACAGTCTATTCGAATGGAACTTATCACCTCGTCAAATCGAATAGCGATAAGATATTGATGTCTATTAACGGCATGTTCCTGAAGCAGTTCTCCCCATAGTCTTCCTTTAAATCCCACAAAGCTATCATGTTAACAATCATCTCTGATAGCTGATCTCTTCCAAATTCCCTCGTCGATCCTCTACAATAGGCGACAGGCCCATGCAAAGTTATCACGTTAACACTCACCTCTGATAACTAATCTCCTTCTGATTACGCCCACCAATCCTCTTCATCATGATGGTGGGTGTATAAATTCCGATCATGTTAATGGTTACCTCTGATAGTCAACCTCGTCATTTCCATAAATAACGTTGCTCGATGATAGTAGCCTATCATGTGACGTGCTACTATTCTAATCAGTCATCATACTCCTACGTCCTTGAACGGTGATCTCTGGATTTTAGTGATAAATGTACAACCCAAATTATATGAACAAGATTAGAATGGTATAAAATGATACTGCTAAAACAAAAAGATCCAGACAATTTAATAGTTAACTACAGAAAATTTAACATGATCCAAGAAATGTAGGGTTTAAAGAACAATTAACCCTACATCTATATGATAAGTAAAATTAATGATAAATCAAAGAAGTTGTTCAAACTATTAATGTTCTACTATTCCAATCAGTCATCATACTTCTACCAGTTTATGAGCTTTAAACCCTACATTTAAAACTACTCTAATAAATAAGTTTTGTATCTTCTGGAATCGTTTAAAGCTCCCAAAAGCTCGATACCTTGAAGATGTCTGAAAGAACCCAACTGTTGCCATTTATCACAGAATGCTAGGGTTGATCCCCTTCAGTCGACACTATCTTGGGGTTGCATGTACTCTTAATATTAAGGCTATGAATGCTTTGATCTGTGGACTTACTCCAAATAAATTTAATAGAGTATCCACTTATGCAACCACGTATGACATTTGGGAGAAACTTTGTGTGACTCATGAGGGAACTCCTCAAGTCAAGGAATCTAAAATATGTAATCTTATGCATGAATATGAAATGTTTAAAATGCTTCCAAATAAATCTATTGATACTATGTTTAATCGTTTTACTAACATTATAAATCAACTGCATGTTCTTGACAAGGTGCTTGAGAACCAAGATAAGACCTACAAGATCCTTCGTTCTCTTACACCGACATGAGAGCCTAAAGCAACGGCGATAGAGGAGGCAAGTGATCTCACAAAGCTCTCCATTGATGTCTTCATTGGGAAGCTTAAACTTCATGAGATGAAGATCAAGGAGAAAGAAGATGAACCCCCACGAGTAAATGAAGATCCCTCTCTAAAAAAGAAATCAATTACGCTCAAAGGAGCAATCGAGAATGATTCTTCTTCCTCCGATAGCGAAATTGAAATTTTGAAAGAAGTGGAACATCTCTCTAAGAGGATGTCAAGATTGGTAAGGAGAAACAAAAACTTTCAAAATAATCTTCCTAACAAGTCTTCATCACGTGTAGGAAAATGCTTTGAATATGGTAAATCGAGACATAAGGAAAGAGATTTCCTCAAGATAAAGGAAAAGTACATGAAGTACAAGAAGAAGAGACATATGTATGCGAGATGGGAAGAATCTGATCCTAGCGATTCGGATAATGATGAAGAAGCGGCTAGATGTGCCTCCAAGGTGCAAATATGCTTCATGACTCACGATGATGAGGTAATGTCCGATTCCGAACACAAACTCCTTTACCATGCAATGTGAATTAGAAAAGGCACTTGTTGAATTAAATTTTGAGTTTAAAAAGTTAGCTAAAGAATACTCTTCTTTTAAAATATTGCACAATTCTTGTGATTCAAAGATTGAATTATTACAATCTTCTATGAATGATGCTATTGTTTTAAAAGATAAGATAATTGGAGATCTTGATTTTGAAAATAAACAATTTAGGTCTCAAATTGAGAGATTGTTCGATAAAATTGGTTTGTTAAAATCACCATGCTCACCCTCATTTTGGTAGAAAATGGTTTCATGAATCACATGCACCCTCTTACAAGAGGAATTTTATTTGTACCTATTGCATGAGACATGGTCACATCTCCACTCATTGCAGAATTAGAAATGCTACTTATGCTTATGGGTTGATATGGGTACCCAAGGGTACCAAAAGTACTAATGTTCAAGGGCCCAAGATTTGGGTACCTATAGTATCCACTACATCTTTGCTAGTAGGGAACATCTCGTACAAGACATAAAGAAGTATGGTACCTTGATAGTGGTTGTTCTCATCATATGATGGTCAACGAAGATGTTTTTGCAACCCTATCAAGAATGAAAGGAGGCAACATCTCTTTGACGATGACAAGAAAGGTAAAATTGTCGGTATTGGTATTATTAGTAAGAAACATTCTCCCATTATTGAAGATGTTTACTTAGTTAAAGGACTAAATCATAATCTTCTTAGTATTAATCAACTAAGTGATAAAGGTTATGACATTATTTTTAAACCAGATAGATGCATTGTTAGCCTCAAAGATAAAATTATTTTTGTTATCTTTAGAAGATTTAACGTGTATATTTTTGAGATGAATGAGCTTGTAGATTAAGATGTAAAATGCCTTGCCGCGATGGATGGTGATCCTTGGATTTGACACAAACGGCTTGGACATGCAAACATGAAGTTAATTTCCAAGCTATCAAAGAAAAACTTAGTAAGAGGACTACCAAGCTTAAACTTTGTTAAAGACTCCCAATGTGAAGAGTGCGCCAAAGGTAAACAAATCAAAAGTTCTTTTAAATTTGTTAACGAGGTATCCACCACTAAACCTTTACAATTACTTCATCTTGATCTCTTTGGTCCTATGCGTGTTGCCTCACTAGGAGGAAAGCATTACGTTTTTTTGTTTGTTGATGATTTTTCTCGTTTTACATGGGTCATATTTCTTGCAAACAAAAATGAGTGTTTTGATGAGTTTTCACATTTTGTAAAAAGGGTTGAAAATAAAAATAATTTGAAAATTATCAAAATTCGTAGTGACCATTGAGGTGAATTTCAAAATAAGTATTTTAATGATTTTTGTGGTCATCATGGTATTGCATATATGTTTTTCGCACTAAGAATACCGCAACAAAATGGTGTTCTTGTGCGAAAAAATCACATCATACAAGAGATGACACACACTACGATAAATGCCTTTGATTTAGCAAAGTATTTTTAGGCTGAAGCTGTTAACACGGCTTGTTACGTTTTAAATCGTGTTTTGATTAGGCTTACTTTCAAGAAAATCGCTTATGAGCTTTATTTTGGTAAAACATCCAACATAGGCTATTTTCGGATTTTTGGTTGTAAAAGTTTCATTTTGAATACTGAAGATCATCATGATAAATTTGATTCTAAAATAGATGTTGGAGTATTTTTAGGGTATGCATCAATGATTAAGGCTTATAAAGTTTTTAATAGACGAACACTCATTGTTGAAGAGTCTATAAACGTTACCTTTGATGAGTCTAATATTGGTTTATAAGATTTTGTGCTTATCAGGGATGATGGTGACATTGAAGGAGGATCGGAACCATTGCAAATTAGTAACCCCCCTTCAACGGTTGTATCAAGGACACAAGAAAGAAAGCTTGATAATAAAGTAGAAAATGACCAAGGAGAACCTCCCAAAACTTGAAAGTTTGCACCGGATCATCCTAAGGAACAAATCATTGGAAGCCCCTTAAGAGGAGTTATGACTCGTTAAAAAGCAATTAGCGAATGCAGTAATGTTGCCTTTCTATCTCAAATTGAATCTAAATGTATTGATGATGCTGTAAATGATGAGTTTTGGGTTTTAGACTTGCATGATGAATTAAACAATTTTTAAAGAAATAATGTTTGGAAACTTGTTCCTAGATAAAACAATTTTCAAATTATTGGAACTAAATGAGTTTTTCGAAATAAACTTGGGCTGCGTTTGGTAACTTGGATTTGGGCCCTGGATTTAAAATCCTGGGTATTTCAAATCCAAATCTCTTGTTTGGGCCTCAAATTTGAGTGAGATTTTAAATCAAATGATTTTAAAGTGGTGATTTTGAAAGCCCAAATACCCGATTTAAAATTCCACCCTCACCCTTCGGATTTACCAAATCCAGATCCGGACGACGACTCCTCCCCCGATCCCGACGAAATTCCACCCTCACCCTTCGGATTTACCAAATCCAGATCCGGACGACGACTCCTCCCCCGATCCCGACTCCTCTCTCTCGTTTCTCAGTGGCGATCTCAATCCAGATCCGGACGACGACTCCTCCCCCGATCCCGACTCCTCTCTCTCGTTTCTCAGTGGCGATCTCCTCCCCCGATCTTGAATTCTCAGCGCAGGTATCTCCCCTCTCTCCTCTCTCCCCTTCTCCTCTCTCCCCTTCTCCTCTCTCGTCTCAACACAAGGATCTCTCTTCGTATTTTGAAACCCTAGATCTGATCTGAGTTTGCTTTTCTCTGTTGTAGCTTGTTTTTCAAGGGGAAGGAGGTATAAATTAAGCAACTGACGAATATCCTTTATTTCCTTATTATGGCCTCTTGACAAATTTCTCCTTTTTATGTAGGGATTTCCTCTCAGCTTCATGTCCTCGTGAAGGAGTTATTATCGGACAATGACCCTGAGAAGATCGTCATTGTAGCTTGTTTTCTCCTCTCTTTCGGTTGCTCTCCTCAAACTTCTGCAGTTTCTAATTGGAATTCAAGGTATGACTTCAATTTTTGCTGTTTTTTAATTTTTAAATTTTTTTGGTTGTTTTTTTGGGGATCTGACGATGTGGGTATCATTTATCTCAAACCTGTGCTGGTGTTGTTTGATAGAATGTCTGAGTAGGCTTGATTTATGCGGTGACTGTAGCAAATCACTGTGTGAATTAGCTTTGGTAATGACTGTGAATTAGTTTGCCCTTGTAATAAGGGATGCAGGATACCCGGATCTGGCGAAAGTTATAGTTGATGACCTTGACTGCCTAGAGCATGATCTTCAGATGTTTCGCGAGCTCCGGGATGCAGGTGCCTCCTCATTCATTGCTGCCGAGTTGGATTCTCGCTTACAGTCATCACGCGAGTCGGGTTCTTGCTGAGCTCGAGATTTAGATGCAGCGGGGCCGAGTAGATCGAGTTAAGACGAGTCTTGCTACTAAATTATCTTCGCTTGCCGAGCCATGTTCTGCTTAATCACTAGTTCAGAGATGAGGGTCCAGTCTTAATGTTGTCCCTGGAAGCACTAGCTTAATCACTAGCACTGTGTGAATTTGCTCATTCCTGTTATATGCATCTCTTAGAAGAGTGTTGCCAGAGATAGAACAACTGCAAAAAAGAAAAAGAAAATTCTGAACCCAGTCTTCTGCATTTATGACAGTAAAATACAGGCTTTCGTCTTAGAAGATTTGCATTGAACTCCAACTACTCATTATGCTAGCATCATCTTTGAGTTTTTTACATACTCATCCAAAATATACTCATTATAGTAGTGGGAAGAAAGCGCCTATATTGTGATAGCGGCAATCAATATCATAAACCTCTTCAGAATGATCCAAGACTGTAGTGTCATTTCTGCCAGTGTGCTGCTCATGTGCACTGAACACGACATAAATCTATCCATTATTCATTTGATGAGCCTTTACCGACTACCGTTTGAGTCGGGCTAGCATGCGGATTGTTTAAATCCGTTCGCATGCAACATTATGCTCGGAGATTGAATTCTCCGAGACTTTATGCTATGATGTCGAATACATAGACTTCGCCATTGTTACTGTAGTGTCATTTCTGCCAGTGTGCTGCTCATGTGCACTGAACACGACATAAATCTATCCATTATTCTCTATGTACCTGTGATGGGGGAAAAATATTGAAGAAAGACGTTACAACAGTGCCAAGGGTCGAAGAAAGATTATGAAAGTATTTGAGTCCCATTCTATTAGGAGGCATGCACTAACTGCTGAGCAAAGAAGGATGTCACGGGTTTGACACTATGAGCCGACCTTAATTATTGTGGTTATAACTACTCTGGATGACTGTCAAGATTAGAATAAGCACAAAGTTTGTGGCTAACTATCCCTTCATTAGTAGTGTTTGAGATATTACTTATGTGCAAATTGACCTGATCTATGCTGACTTACTTGCAAATACAATACGACAGATAGCTGATTCACACATTCGAATCTAGAACAAGAAATTTGTGAATAATCACTGTTAATACAATACGACAGATAGCTGATTCACACATTCGAATCTAGAACAAGAAATTTGTGAATAATCACTGTTATTGCTGCTACTTCATAAGTTACTGCTATTTGGGAGAATATGTATTGCGTAGAATAAAACTGATCATATAAGTAATTTATGCTTGGTACTAGGTCCCTACATTTTTATTGAAAGGTAATTTTCTGTGCTTCTTGTACTTTCATTAATGTGTTACCTGCATAAAAATATACAGACATCATATGCTTAGTACACGTAAGAGTTTTGAATCATGACGAATCTAAAGATGAAGTAAACACCCTCATAAGCAATTAGGCAATATAAATCCTTTTCTTTTGTTCTTTAGGACAGACAGTGTAAGTAAAGATAGACATCACGTATGCTTACACGATATGCAAGGCATTATACTTGCGCGTGGCTGTGGCTGTTTTCGCTGCTGCTGCTGCTGCTGATTCTTTGAATCAACAAGCACGCCTGAGACCGGTGACCCAGGAGAATGGAAATCAGAATTCAAGTCCGGCGAAACTGAGCTAGGTTTTGAATTGTGTGTCAAACCTCTCCCTCTGCATCCGACTTTGATGAACAAATAAATATCAGTTTAGGCAGCATGCAACATAGCAGAACCTGCAGTTTGTGTATTGGATCATTAGAAGGCAAGTGGCACATAACATTACGTATTCTCATGCAAATATGCAATACCTAGGGAACATGAAATCCAAACAAGCCAACAGCCAACCAAAATTGCAAAATGAAAACCAGACAATATCACAGAACAGTTAACATATTCCAAATTCTACAAGTATTTCCAATGATCTTCTACCTCTTAGATCTCTGTCTGTGATTATTTAATTAGCAGCATTTGGATACTTGTTTAGACCATTTGCATCTGTCTGTGATTATTTCATTAGCAACATTTGGATTGCCTTTATCCATTGCTCTAGCTTTATCACAACATTAGCTTGTGACATTGTCCATGGATAATGACATGCAAATTTTATGTGTCACTTTAGAGTTTGCTAGTGTTTGCTAGTGTTTCTTTCTGATGACAGCTACTTATTTCTTTTTATTATTTCATGCATTCTAATGATGGTCTTAATAATCCTAATAATTACCCTTGTACCTATTTTGAGTAGCATTTTAAATTTGCATCTTGCTAAATATATATTCAGGATATATGCGTAATCTGCTTGTATGTTCAACTTTTAATGTGATAGGTTAAAAATGGTAAATGATGAAAGGGATTCAAGGATCCAACTTAAACGTACAAGGAAAGAATTTGAGAGGAGAGAGGATGATGACATTATTATGGTAGTGGTCAGTTTTATAGTTGCTGCCATTGGTGCTTGGTACTATACAAAGCACATGTTGAAGGAGAGTTCAAGAACACACGAAGAAGAGGATGAAAGGACATACCTTAGAAAGTCTTGGATTCGAAATCTTATTTGCAATGCAAATAACTGTGTTGAACAACTAAGGATGAATCCTCAAGCGTTTAAGAGGTTATGTGATGTTCTATGTACTAGAGGGGGATTAGTAGCATCAAGAAATGTCACGATTGAAGAAATTGTCGCTATGTTTTTGCATATTTTAGCTCATAATGTAAAAAATAGGACAAGCAAGATAGATTTTTATTGTTCAAATGAAACAATTAGTCGGCAGTTCCACAAAGTACTTCAAGCAGTCATGAAGATAGGAAGCCTCTATATTAGACAAGAATATACAAATCCTAATGAGAGAGACATAGAGAAGTGGAAATGGTTTGAGGTAACTATGACTTCTTTTATTAAGGTTTTCATGTTTAGTACTTTTGTTTAATAGAACTAATTGTAAGGTTGTGCAATTTTAGGATGCTATCGGGGCACTTGATGGGACTCATATCCAATTAACTATTCCTTTGGAAGATCAAAGTAGATATCGAAATAGAAAAGGAGAGAACAGTACAAATGTACTTGGTGTTTGTGATGCCAATTTGAGATTTTCATATGTGCTACCTGGTTGGGAGGGTTCAACATCAGATTCTCGTGTTTTGCGTGATGCTTTGCGTCGGCCCAATGGCTTAAACTTCCCTCAAGTAGGAATATAATTCTTTTAATTATTATATATGTATTGCTTCCTAGTTTTTACATTGTTGTGACTGAAGATTTTGATTTTGTAGATAAATACTTTCTTGTGGATGCTGGGTATACAAATGGGCCGGGGTTTTTGGCACCTTATCGAGGGACTCGCTATCATATAAAGTCTTGGAGAGAAAATGGTCCAAGAAACTACAAGGAGTTATTTAACCAACGTCATTCCTCTGCTAGAAACACAATTGAGAGAGCATTCGGATTGCTAAAAAAGCGATGGGCTATATTACGGACAGCTAGCTTTTATAGTGTTAAGGCTCAAATTAGGATCATTAATGCATGTTGTATTCTTCACAACTTTTTACGTGAACAGATGAATGAAGACGACTTGTTGAATGATGTGGATCGAGAATTAGAAGATTCTCCTGTTTTAGAAATTGAGAATGTAGATGATGAGCGTATCACCACTGTGAGAGTTACAGATGAATGGAGCAACTTTAGAGATAATTTAGCTATGCAAATGTGGGATGAATACCGACTTTAAGATAATTTAGCTACAAGATGGAAATGAGGGTGACGAGTATGAAGAAGATGATGAGTGGTTGTGAGATTTTTATATATGCAGTGTAGTTTCTATCATTTGTTAAGTTCAGCATTAGACAACAGGATCTAGTTCTCGCATGACCATGTGATGATAAAGTTGTCAACTCAATTCTGAGTATAAACAGACTCAATTCTAGATAACCCTTTAGACACTGAGATGGATTCAGGTGAATATATACTTAGTAATCTGAGTGTTAACTTAGATTATATATGTCAAAATCAAGATTTTAGAAGTTCAATTGTGGCTAGAGTTTGTTCGCTTGGTTGTAATTGTGATTGTAATGCAAGAGTTTGTTCGCTTGGTTGTAATTGTGATTGTAATGCAGGTGGCAATTGGATGTGATCATTTCAATTGATCTATTTGTATGCAGGTCATTGATCTATTTGTATGTTACTTGGTACCATCATTAAGTTGTTCTAAGCTGAAGTAAAGTAATGTTATGTCTATATTGTTAAAAGAGAGGAAGACTAGAATCCATTACATCTACCAATCCTGAATCAAGGCCTAGAAGATCACTGTATCAGTTTCTGGTACTCCAGGTATACCTCCAGGTATATGGGTTAATTGCAGACTATGGTTGTATTAAAGACCTACGTTGCATACATATATCTTTTGCACGATTAAGATTTAAATTTTTTTTCGCTCCAAGATACTTTCTTTTCATTTTAGTCATAGGGATCAAGCACAACTCTGTTATTACCATTATTCTTCATCCTTCATTACTAATCAACCTTCAATACTAATTCTGTGTCATTCACTTTGGTATGTATTAGGATGACAAAGAAAGGGAAACAAATTGCATCTCATTCAAGATCATATGTTGTGTGGAATCGTGATATGGACGCAGCTTTAGCCAATGTGTTGTACGATCAAATGAACCAAGGATTAAAAGTCGATGGTACTTGGAAGCCTCAAGTGTATCAAGTTGCGGTTGATGCATTAAAATCATTTAATAGCAACTTGAACAAAGATAACGTGAAAAATCGACTCAAAATTTGGAAAACCCATTATAATGTTATCTATGACATTAAAAATAAAAGTGGTTTGACGTGGTGGGATGATGAGAAGAAAATGGTGATTATACCCGCTAGTGAGCAAAAAGTATGGAACGATTATGTTGCGGTAATATTGCACTTTATATTTATTAATTTGAATTATTAGTTTGTTGCATATATCTAAAAAATATTTGTGAATGTTCTTATATTGCAGGCTAATCCAGATGCAAAAGGCTACCAGAATCGTTTGATTAAAAATTAGGATGATATTATGGTGTTATGTGCAAAAGATAGAGCCAACGGTGAAGGTGCAGAAACTTTTGAAGAGGCTGCTAACACAATGCAACATGATGAATCTGTGGCACAATCTGAAACAAACGAAGATGGAAGCTCTTCAAGGAAACATCTTCCTGGAACATCAACTAGTGGTGAGACAAGTTCAAAGAAACAAAAGAAGGGGGATAAATTGGTTGATTCACTTGCAGTGATGACAGCTTCTGTGACTGAGTATTTTAATGAGAGAAAGAAGGAAGTAGTAAGAAAACCACCAACCGGTGAGGAGATTCATCACGTGGTCTCAAAAATACCCAACTTAAGTCGCATTCAAGTGTTCAAGACATTTGAGAAGCTAATGGATAGCAATCCGGAAAAATTTTATTTGTTGAAGTCACTTCCTGATGATGAAAAAAAAGATTTTATTCTCTTTATTCTTAAGGAGTAGCTTCTAGTTGGATGGCAAGAACCCCCAAATCTTTGAACCCATTCGAGTAAGTTCTCTCTTGGATTTCTTTTTCTTTTTTAGGCATATTTTAACTCTCATTATTTTGTCATTTATGTTAGGATGCAAACTTATAGTTGTGACTTTTGGAGTGAGTGATGCTGGCTACGGGGCTTATCGGCTTTTATTCTTCTACAGGTTTGACCGTCCAAGATCTTTGAAGCTTGGTAGTAGATGGTTGATCAGCCTGCACCGTCGGACTTTAGCATTTTCAGAAGCTTCATCTGATTATGTTGGTATTCAGTACTTATAATATTTTCGCTTTGCTGGAATTATGTTTTCTTTTCCGAGGACAAAAGTTTGGTGATGATTGGAATTTCCTAGTGAGCAAATTTTGTAGCATGTTGAAGTTTTTTATTTATCAAACTCGTTTTTAACTGTTGGTCTTGAGCAGAAATGTGGGTTGGTTATTTTGTTGCTTGCTGTTGATGTTTCTTCCAGTGATTTAATAGTTCTGAATATCTTTTCTGATTGTGATTGCGGAGTTATGGTTTCTTATTATTATAAAATTATGAAACTTAAATGACTTGGTAACGTGTGACGTTGAAAAATGTTCCAACAGGAGCTGGAATGAAATGACTTGCGGTGATTTTCAGCTTTAGCATGGAGTAGGAGAGCATAAATTATTAAGGAGTTAAGAGAGAGCATAAAATTTTTTAAAACACCAATTTCAAATCCAAATTCATGTATAATAAAGTGCATCCAAACATCAGATTTTAAATCTGTGATTTCAAATCCTTGCATTTAGTGATGACATCCAAACAAAAGATTTTATCAAATCATGGATTTCAAATTCTAGATTTGAAATCCCATGATTTTAAATCAACTTCTCAAATCCAAATCCAAGTTCCCAAACGCAGCCTTGATGAATTTGGTATAGTAACTATGAATAAAGCTAGTTGGTCACCCAAGGACACAATCAAGAGGAGGGCATTGATTATGACGAAACTTTTGCACTAGTTACAAGGATGGAGTCAATTTGTATGTTTTTGGCATTTGCTAGTTTTAAAAATTTCAAATTATTTCAAATAGATGTTAAAAACGCTATTTTAAATGGTTTTATAGATGAAGAGGTTTATGTTGAGCATCCCCCGGTTTTATTGATCCTTTTCTTTCAAATCATGTTTATCGGGTTCAAAAATCTTTATATGGTTTAAAACAAGCTCTGCTCGCCTTTCTAGTTTTCTTGTCAAAATTTGTTTTTCAAAAGGGAGAATTGATAATACTTTGTTTGTTAGAAAAAGGAAAAATGATTTTATCTTAGTTCAAGTCTATGTCGATGATATTATTTTTAGGGCTACTAATGAATCTTTGTGCAAGAAATTCTCAAAAGTTATGCAAGAGTAATTTGAAATGAGCATGATGGGAGAGCTCATGTTCTTCCTTGGACTCCCAAGTCAAACAAGGTAATGATGGAATTTTCGTCTCACAAAGCAAGTATGCAAGAGAGTTTGTGAAGAAATTTAGGATGGGAAACTCCAAGCACGCACAAACTCCAATGAGTACCTCCATCAAGTTGGATATGAATGAAAGTGTTGAGAAAGTAGACCAAAAGATGTATGGATGTATAATAGGTAGTTTATTTTATTTATCTCACTGCTAGTAGACCCGACATAATGTTTAGTGTTTGTGTATGTGCATGGTTTCAAGCTTCTCCTAAAAAATCTCATTTAAACATATTATTAAGTATATAAAAGGTACAATTTATCTTGGTTTGTTTTATCCAAAGCATATTTCTTTTGATTTTTTTGGTTTTTGTGATGCCGACTTTGCAGGATGCAAGGTTGACTGCAAGAGTACTAGTGGTACTTGTCAATTCTTAGGTAACTTCCTAGTTTCTTGGTCATCCAAGAAGCAAAATTGTGTTGCCTTATCCACTACGGAAGTGGAATATATTGTCTTCGGCTTATATTATGCTCAATTATTATGGATGAAACAAAATTTGATTGATTTTGACTTACATTTTCATGATACAAATTTTTTTGTGATAATACTAGTGCTATAAATATTTCAAAAAATTTCGTACTTTATTCTAGAACTAAACATATAGATGTTTGTAGGCATATAAAATTGCTTATAGGTCCCCTAGCATAGCTCGGCACAAACCGACAAGCCAACGAGGCGCGAGGGTCGACGGAATGACAATCGCACCAGCGAGCGGAGAATCCCCCGGTAGCACGATCAGCTATGCGTTGAGGATCACGAGTCCCAACTGGAGCGACTCGGCGAATACGCACATCAAGACAAATTCGATCGAACTCAGAAGCGGATTACGCCACATAAGGAAAATTTACCGCAATAGATCATCAAATATAGCTCAGGTCAACCCGAACAGTGACAGACAGACAACGGAAAACGACTCAAAAAGTCGCAAACCCGCCCGCGGGGGCTCTCCAAAGCCAGCCACCCGGGTGCTCGGGCACGGCGGAGCACGCCAAGGTGGCCTCGCCAAGGCAGAGCACCCAAGGTGGCTCGGCAAAATGCGAGCCCTCGGGGTGTGGTGCCTGCGGCACCTTTCGGGGGTGGCCTAAGGACAATACCAAGCAGCCACCGAGGCTAGGCACGTGTGCAACCCGAGGTGGCCCGAGCAGTGCCCGAGGGTCGACAGTGCAGAAGGTTGGGCCGACAATTGCCTTTTTGGCGCACTGTCCTGAGAGCCTATAAATAGGGGCCTAGAGATGTTCATTTTTCAAGGTGGAACTTCAGAGCCGAAACTCTGCGGTGAAGAGTAACGAGCTTGAAGACCAGCAAAGACTTGCCATCAGCATCTGATCCTCGCGACCTCACTCAGAAAGGCGGATGCCAGAGAGAAAGAACAGATCGAATCTACACGAGACTGAACAACACCAGATCTAGCTTGGTCTTAGATCCGATCATGGCGATATTCCTTGGGATTAACTCCGCTATTATTCTTCGCGGGAAAATACCCGATACCGTGTAGATCCGACCGGGACTAACGGCGTGGTCCACGATTAACCGACGCGCATAAAACCACACAGCAAGCACGCAACAGGAGCTTGCGATGTTCAAGAGGAAAGCTTTGTAATTATTTGTTTCTTTGATTTTAGTTTTGTTTTTAAGGCGATCATAAAAAGACCGGATCTTGAACCCAAGATGACAATCCATGTTCAAGAAAAAGACACAGTTTTTTCCACCGAGAACAATCGGCGACACAGCGGGAGCCGACGATCTCGGCCACAGATCGAGTCCGGAAGCGCGATGTGGCATCCGCGTCGTGGGAGGAGGCGAGTACAGATTCGACAAAAGCCAGTCGAGATACGTGCCTCGTCGGCTCTATCTCCCCCCAACGCAGTCCCAAGAATTCCCCCCCCGGCGAAAAGCTGTGGTGTTGACAGCGCTCGTGAACCACGAAGCCTCAACCCAACTGACGCGAATTGCGCAAATGAAGTTCCACGACTCCAACGATCACCCGACTCCGCTCAACGCCTCTACTGTTAGGCGTGTGATCTCTCAAAAGAGCCGCAAGAGCGTCGTCAAAACACCTCGCGCGGCAAATTCGCTAGGCGTGGAGTCACGACGCATGCTACACTGCGGAGTGAGAACAGAGAGGCAAACAGCCTCAACCAACCAAATAAGCGCTCTTCCAAAAGGCGCCAAAGAAAAGACTGGTCCGCGTCAGACGCAAGCGGTTCGATGTCGAGGACGCATTCACAAGCCCGCGAGATGCGCGAGGCACGGGCTCAAGCCAGAAGCCGTAGAGCTGCAAAGGGAGGGGGTGGGGACATGGGTGTTGTTGCGCGGGAGAATAACCACCACCAACGACAAATCTGGAAGCTAGTCTGGGTGTCGCGACTCCAGTCCAAAAACTCAACAGTGAGGTCCTAAGAGGTCAACTCCGCAGTCCACCAAGTCCCGCATAAAACTCTCGGAGACCATGAGAGTCATCCGCAAGAAGAAACAATTTGGAGCGCTCCAAAAGGTCCAATTCTGACGAGAGCAAGTCCATTAGAGCGTATTGGGCCCGATGACAGAACCAGAACGACTCAAAACATACTGGGGGTCATCACCTCCAGCATACAAAAGACCCAGGCGCTGCAAACCCCCAATTTCGCATTGGTCCAAAGGCACGCGATTCACGCCAGAAGCCTTGTTTTGAGGGGTAAACTGTGAAAGCCCGAAGAAGGCAGTCCCTCAGATGGAAACTTATCATCTAATCGGATAGGGTTATCACCTGCGAGCGTGCCGCACACGATACCGGTTACTCCGACTGTCAAAAGAGATTTCTACGTCGGCTAGGTCGAATAAACCAGCAGAGGAGTCCCCGAGAGGGAAACAATGTCCTGTCCAAACCATTCGGCGATGTCGTATGGCAATGAATAAGCTCCCGAAAGTTTTCAGTTTTGAAAGACAAAACGGAAACGCCAAACAAAGGCAGCGCTCCAACGAAGAAAGGTGATGAAGACGAGATTTCGAGGTCACCAAAACAACATCGACACACAGGACATCGGCGAGAAGCAATTTCAGTCATTGAAGCTTCCGCGCAGACCCGTCTGCAGTCCGTATACTCTTAGAGCGTTTTGCAACTTAGATAGGATTTTCGGTGAAATGAGGCCCTTCACAAAGAGAGAATCTGACCGGCCCGAGGTGGCATCAAAAAGATACACAGTATGCCAGCGAGGACACCCGGGCCCCTGATAAGCTGCGAGCAGATGCGCACGAGCTGAAGAGCTTGCTAAGATAAGAAAGTTTCAAATTGAGACGGAGGATGGCCATAGCAGCAGATGAGGACGAAATGCAGACAACCAGATCCAAGCATTGGCCCGAACAAAAAAGGGGCGAGCGATCCGTACCGTTAAGTGGAAGATGAGATACAAATGCTCGTAACACGAATGATCCTCCGTCCAACGCAGGGGGTGCTGAAATAGAGAATGCGGGAGAAACGGCGAAAAGCCGTGAAATCAAGACCGCTCGAAGCAAATAACAGCTAATTCGCTCAGAGACGACCGAAAGAGGCATTGCTTGCCCATGACCAAGAGAATAGAATCGAGGCCATATAGGCGATTAATCTAAAATTATCACGCGTTAATGGGATTGTTCACCTACCAGCATTTGATTTAGTTCAAATCGCATTTGGTGCTCCGTAGGCCTTCCTGATGTGAATAGCTCTCGGCTACTCTTCGGGGCG
>NC_033797.1:119014196-119015085 GCF_001876935.1 Asparagus officinalis
GAGAGCCTATAAATAGGCTAGGCATTGCTCATTTTCAAAGGTTGGAAATTTTGGAGGCGAAGCTCTGCTGGATTAAAGACTCAAAACTTAAAAAAGATTGGAGCTTTGGGACTTCGAGGACTCACTCTTCCAGATCTGGTGCTCAGCGATCGTCAACGCCAAAAAAGGCAGGTGTTCGAGAGGACCGGATCTTAGATCTACGCAGGCGTACTCCGGATCTAAGCTTGGTCTTAGATCCCGAGACTTGGACGATTGTTTCCTTGGTGAATCAATCCTCCCCGGCTATTATTTCCTTTGTGGAATAATACCCGTCGTACTGCTTAGATCTGACCGGATCTAGATCTCGCGGTGGTCCACGGCAAACAACCCCGGCGCAGGCAAAGAACCCACACAAGCGAGCGACCGCAAAACAGGAGCTCGTGATTTGTTCGACAAACAAGGAAATAAAGTTGTAATTTTTCATTTCTTTTTATTTGATTTTCGTTGTAACCGGATCTAAAAAAAAGACCGGATCTTTGTAATCGATAAACTATTACAAGAGTGTACAATGGAATCAATGATGAAAGCAACAATTTTTCCCGCGAACAAAAAGCAAAATAAAACAAAATGTCTTAACACGGTTTCAGATCTAATAGCCTAGTCCAACAAACTAAAGGATGTGAGCTCTGCTTTAGCCGTGGCGACCCTTCTCGCGTGGTCCTCCCTGGCTTTGTCTTCAGCCTCTTTCCGGGCCCGATCTTCAAAAATTGACCTAGCGGCAGTATCTTCTTGGCACAAGGCTTGGAGGCTGCGAGTTTCCTCCTCAGCAGTCTTGCTAACCTTTACGCTCTCGGATTGAAGCCCCCTCAGAGTCACCTCCGCCTGCTCCAGTTCAACCCTCAGGCAAGAT
>NC_033797.1:119015170-119016671 GCF_001876935.1 Asparagus officinalis
AGGGTACCTGCAGCCGCATCAACCTCGGCGGCACCCGAAGAGGACGCCTCCTTCCTCTTCTTCGAGGCCACTCTCTTCACCTTTGGCGCCATTCCGAGTACAACGTGAGGAAACTCAAATTTTCTCCGAAGAAGACGACAAAGAAACTGCAACCTCCCTTAACAAGGAGGAGGGGTATTAAATACTCAAGCCAAGACGGTTGCCCACCGCTCGATTGGACCGTTCAGAGCCAAACAGTAGAGAGTAAGGCCGAACAATTCGGAATCTCTCACGAGCGGCCAGGATCTGGCAGTTTCTAAGCACGATCTTCAACTAACGGTCCAAATCGGGCATGGGGAACGAAGAGGCCCACTACGCCGACTTTAATGCGAAGCGGCGCGCCCACATCATCTAAACTAATGAGCGTATTAATGCTTAAGTTGACACATGGCCCACTTAAAGCGGAGCACACCCGCGGGTCAAATTCTTCGTTTAAACTCATAATGCCCAAGCTCATCTGACGTGTGAGCCATTCATGACTCGCGTACCACCCCAGAAGTCGAGTCAGCTGTGATTTCACCTACAGATAAAAACACGTCTGCACCTGGGATTCACCGACGATTAGTATCCTCCTGCAGCTAGGATTCCTCTGCGGACCCATGTTGAACAAGGGCAAAAGCAACAGAAAAGTGGAGCGCACACAAAAGAAGTAATGACTAGAAGCAAAGGATAATTTCATTCATTAAAGGAAATTCTGATACAACGGGGGGAATCAAAGGAAAATTACAAAGCTCTTAACCGCGACTCCGCCTCACGAACCTCCCCTGCGTGACGGAGCTTGAACCTCCTTAGGATCTCCCGGCGAAGATCTTCCTTAGTGCACGAGACCAAGTCTTGGATGGTATATTGGGCCTCCTTGAGGACTCGGTCCTTTTCCTCAACGGAACCAACGACCAGTTACCGACGAGACTCGATATCCTCTAACTCCTTTAACAACTGTTCGCAAGCCTTCTCTTGAGTAGTTAGGGAGGCCTGTGCTTTAGCAATGACTTGCTTCAGCTTCACTATCTCCGAAGTCAAGCGAGTGAGACGGGAGTCAGCCTTTTGTTGCTCAAGGCTCAATCGTTCATTCTCGGCCTTGACACGCTCTAACTCTTCCGACAACCTTGCCTCCAACAACATGGTCTCGTTCAGTCTGCGGTCGTGCTCCTCCAATGCTGCTTGAACCTCGCCGGATGCGAGATGAATGATCTCAGAAGTCTTCATGCAAAGGACAAGCAACTGTTGGATAGCCCGCTCTACTTCTTCCAAACGCTTGAAGTACGGCTTAGCCACGGTAGCAACAAGCTTCTTGATCAGGAAAACCATATCATGATCGAGGTCATCCTTGAACTCCTTAAGGGGGTAGCTCTCTTCCAGTGTGAGCTTGATACAATCTGTGAGGGTGTCTTGGAAGTTAGCAAGGGTCCGAGCCACCTTTCTCTGGTGCAAACGCTCCAAAGGAGAAAGGGTAGCCTCATCT
>NC_033797.1:119016775-119059758 GCF_001876935.1 Asparagus officinalis
ACCGAGCGGGGATCTCCCCTTGGGTCTGAGACTCCTGCGGCGGTGGTCCACCCCCAACCAATGCTTCTCTAGGAATAGAGCTTTCCCCTTGCTGGCCTGTCATATCTTTGCGAACCAACGCTCCTCCAGGAATAGGGCTTTCCCCTTGCTAGCCTGTCACATCTTCGCAAACCAACGCTTCCTCCTCGCTCGATATCGCCTCATGAACCGAGACGTCATCATCCGCCTCTGATTCGCCCATCTCTCAAGGTGAATGGCCCACCCAAGAATGAGGATCCTCTTTGCTAGTGAATTCATGGGCAGGATCGACTGCGAATGCAAGAAAGGGGTTAACAAATGCCCCTCGAGAGGAGCCCCATCGACGGTTTAGTACAGAGGAGCCCAACAACTCGAGGACCTACGCTTACCTGAGCCACCAAGCTCTTCTTCGTCTCCAGTCCCCTCCTCTTCGTCAGAAGGAATGGAGATCACTCTCTTAACTGTATCTGCATAAATTCAACACAAACGTCAGGGGGTACAGATTCGACCTTACACCCGAGGGTGCTGCACTAAAGGTTACCTCCTGGTGCGGACGTAGGAGTCGTTGAAGCCCCTGCCTGTGGCCTCACACCAGACTGTGGAGGAGCATCCCTTGAGGTCGCCGGAGCTGCCCCCGATGCAGCAGCAGGAGTGGGCAGAACAGCTCTAGTCCTAGAGGCAATCACTCCAGGAATGATCACCTGAGCAGCATCTTCCTGACCTTCCATCGTTCCGGCGGTCTTAACCGTTTCTCCACGACGGGCCTTCTTGGACTCTTCCGCGCTGGAGCCTTCGGCCGCTGTCTGCCACTGTCGCTTAGAGAGAAGCGAGCTACTCAGAGATAGGAGGGGCATCCCCATCCGTCCAGCTATCGTGCTTCGGGCTTGTTCCAGATGTTCGCCCGCCCGGACTAATTCGTCAGATTCTCTCTGCTCACCAGAAGGATCCAACGAAGGACTAGGGGAAGGAGCACAAGCCTCGGGCGCCCCGGATTCATCTGGACCCACATCAAAACCCTCAGCGTCTTCAGCTGGATCTTTTGAAAACCACTCTCTAGCAGTTTGGCGGCCCCTCCGCCTCGAGGTACGAGGAGCTCCTCTGGGGTGACGTCCGTGTTCCATCAAAAAGGAACTCTGGAACCGAAAGCCCTCAGGATTGGCGCTGGCGCCCCGATACCACCGGCAGTACAGGAGCGTATGGTGCAAATCACGATCCTTCGCAGGTAGCTCAAAATGGGCATGGGTATCGCCAGCATGAGTCTAGAACCATCCCTGAGCACCATCCACTAGTCCTCCCTTGAAGTACATGTGGGATTGATGTTTCCCACGTATAGTTGGTCGTACCCAAACTGGCGGGCAAACCTGCAAGAGAGGTACGGCTCGAGGTAGCATACAGAGCCTGTTCGAAGGATATGATACCCTGGTCGGATGTTCACCAACCATCGGAAAGTGCCGCAAGAAAGAACGGTGTGATGGTCCACTATCGATACATCCCTAAGAGACTCCCCGTATCCTCGTTCGCTGAAGTAGGGGAAGAAACAGTGAAAGTTATAACAGCCAAAGTGTGAAGCGTCTTCCGTGCGTCGGGGATGTCTTTACACTTCCAAGAGCACCTTTCCAGGCGCTGGACGAATGGAACAAACCCGTCCACTTGAAGAGTCACTAGGGCACTCATCAAGCACTCGCAGTAGTATACAAAACACGCCATTAAGTAAGTGTACGGCAGCCCCACTCTAGGGTTAGTGGTCCTGACGATTTCCCCTTCCCCTCCGTCGATGGTCGACACACGGCACAATTGGGCCGTCAATGTGCGAAGTCCCCGATGGATGCACGCCACCAAAGCCGACACCAACACGTAGGACCTTCTGTGGGCTAAGCGAACCGTGGGATACACGACCTCCACCAGAAGCGCCTCGAAGGAATGAGTGGGGACTACACACCTCTTCAACCACAACATGAGGTACCCCGCGAGCAGAGCCTTCCTGGATATAGGGGACTTGGCCTGGTGGTGAAACGAATGGAAGACCGTGCCAAATTTGAATCCGCCCTCATCATGCTCAAGGGTCACGGTAGCTCCTCCTTCGGCTGTCCTCCTCTCCACTTCAGACTGGTCACACTCGCCCAGCGGAAGAGTAGGCCTTCCTTTGATGTCGTTCTCCGGGAATAAGTAATCAGCCCAATTCTTATGGCTGATCCCCGGAGCCCTCTTCTTCTTGCCTTTGTGGTCTACCACCCCCAAGGTATTAAGGCATATATGATAGTGGCAGAGCAATTCCCATAATGTCTCGATCACCAAGGGGGAGCGGTCTGAAAGTTGGTCAATCTCATCTTGACCAGGGACGTACTCTTCGTAAGGGAAACTTCCTAAGGGCAGCCCTGACACGTCGTACATCTCATGGAGGGTTATGCCGAGTTCACCATTTGGGGTGCAGAACGTGCCACTGTCCGCACAATACAGTTTCAAGATGCTGTGGAACTGAGGGTGTTCACGGGGAAAATCGTTTTCTTCATTGAATTCATTGTGATCTCAAAATAACAACTTTTTGTGGTTACAAAAGATCCGGTCTTTTTTAGATCCGGTTACAATGAAATCAAAGAAAAATAAAAAAAAATTACAACTTTCTCCTTGTGAACAAATCGCGAGCTCATGTTTTGCGGTCACTCGCTTTTGTGGGTTCTTTGCCAACGCCGGGGTTAATCCGTGGACCACCACGCGATCTAGATCCGGTCGGATCTACACGATTTGACGGGTATTATTCCACAAAGGGAATAATAGCTGGGAGGGATTAGTTCACTAAGGAAATAATCGCTCGGATCTCGGGATCTAAGACCAAGCTTAGATCCGGAGTGTGATCTCGTGTAGATCTCAGATCTGTTCTTCCCCTCTCTCGAACTCCTGCCTTTTGTGACGTGGATGCTCGCCGAGGATCAGATCTGGATGTCCAAGTCTTCAAGTCTTCAAAACTCTAAGCTCGATCTTCAATCCGGCAGAGTTTCGGCTCTCAAAAGTCCAACCTTTGAAAATGAACAAAAGGGGGCCTATTTATAGGCTACCCTCACTGTGCCTTGGGCACAGTGCAGCCGGCCACCTTGAGGTGGCTCGGCTCTGGGCCGGCCACCTCAAGGTGGCTCAGCCACCGAGCCACCTTAGGGTGGCTCGGCTTTGGCCGAATCCTGATTTGGCAGTAAATCCGCCTTGGCGTTTGAGTTCGAATCCATTCTATGGTTGAATGACTCGTTGACTCCCTGAATCGTTGGCTTGATTCCGCACGCGAATGGATGCATTCCGTTGCTCGCGTGCGATTCGTTGACCTTGTCGCCTCGTCACTCGATGGTTTGTCGAATCATCGCGCCGAGCTATGCCAAGGGACTTATAAGCAATTTTACATGCCTACAGATACCCCTTCCAAAGTATTTCAGCCTCGTTCTTTTATAGAAGAGTCTGGAATACTTTGGATATGATTGTCCCAACCTTCAGTCGGCGTAATGGGACTTTGGAATGACTTCCGTTCTTGATTCCTTCAATCTTCCAGGCTATTCGGTGCTTTGTCGAATGTCTGTAAGAGTTCCGGTGCTGCATTTATTGTCTGACCGTTGTCGGAATTTTTAAACTTGAAGTCGATTCCTGACTTTCTAATCTTTAGCTGACCATCGATTGTTGGCGTCGAGTCTTTATCTGCAACGTGTTGTCCGGCGTCGTGTTGTTGAGTTATCCTTAAGAATATTTATGAAAACATTCTCCAGGAACTTCTCAACGAAAATTAGGGAACAGTTTATACTCATATACCTTATTGGAGTACTTTCTGTGCCCAAATGGGCTGAACCAGCTTGATAATGAGCTAAAAAAGGCAGTAATTCGGCTCAAAAAATCTTCTGATTTTTCCGAACATGTGGGAGAGGCAAGAATAATTCAAGGACTGAATCCTCTAACGATTTGAAGTTGTTTCGATGCTCGATTCGGCTTCAATTTGGATTCTGGTTCAAACCCGGTCTGGTCCGGTTCAAGGCCGGTTTGGTTCAAGGCCGGTTCACCCTACAAAAGGGGTCTTTTTTCTTTTCTTTTCCCTCACCTAGGGCCGGCCACCTCTCTCTCCTCTTTTTTGAATTTTTCTTCCCTCGAGCATCCGTTCTCCCTCAAAACTTGATATCCGTCTTAGATCTAGCATTCCTTTGGATCTTTGACTGAGAAATCCCTCGAAACTTCCATTTTTAGAATTTCTCTCAGGCCCCTCGAGCGCGTGGTTCGAGCACTTTTCAAGATCTGATTTTTATTGGATATTCGAGCTTTCCCTCAGGTATATCTTCCATAATTTTAGCATTTTTTATGCTTAATTTAATTTATGAACTTGTGGGATTGCATGCGAGGGTTAGGATTATGATTTGGCGCCTCGAGCTTATCTTTCGGGGGGGTAGAATTGCAATAAAAGAGGATTTTTTCTAGATCTGACCTCTTGATTTATTTTGTAGGTCATTATGTCGCGAGTCTCGAGAGGTCGTTCCCCTGCTGCATCGGCTGACGGCGTGCTTCCTTCATATGCTGGTGAGCTATTTTTTGCATATTCGAAATTTTACAAACTAGCCCTCTTTTTTCTGAAAATTTACAAATTGGTCCTTTTACCCCACGTTATTCTCCTTGGTGAGGCAATCGGGAAGAGCCTTGATTCTCCTTGGTGAGGATCGACGCTTTAAAGATAGAAGTTTTACAAATTAACCCTCTTTTTTTTCTGAAAATTTGCAAATTGGTCCTTTTACCCCACGTTGTTCTCCTTGGTGAGGCAATCGGGAAGAGCCTTGATTCTCCTTGGTGAGGATCGACGCTTTAAAGATAGGTTTTGCTTGGTCAAAACCATATCTCAAAATAAAGGGGGCGTTTTGACGTTGCATTGTGTTTTATAAGGCAGGGATATATTGTCGATATGCCTTATCTTATGAATGCACAATGTGGCCAAATCGTCTCACCCTTTATAAGGTAATGACTCTATCTTACCGATTTGTAAGATGAGTTCAATTTCCTTTTATACCTGAAAGTAACAAACACTTAATTGCTTGTTTTCAGTGGAGTATCCTTCCGGAGCCTTTTCATCGCATGTGGTGAATGGACGTCGTGACGAATATTATTCGACGTCTGATGATTTTTCGCCGATTCCACTTGCTTCCCAGTTTGTTCCGGGCACGTCGACAGAGGTTGCCCAAGTGGTGAAGGAAGGTGGACATCGAGCCCTTCGTCAACTGATTACAGATGCGCCCCTCGTGAAGGATGCTAGTTCCGTTCAGTCTCTCAGGAAGACTGATTTCTTGTTTGGCGATTCTGTCAGAGATCCCGATGCAGCATTTATTGACACCGAGCAGTGGCTTCATAAGACTGGCAATGGCTTCCTCTATTTACCGAAGATTCCTCGGCACTGTTCCTTGACTGAGCTCAAGCGTCAGGCTGTGAAACGGGAGATGTCATGGCGCTTGACAGAGGAGCATGAGAGCGTTCACTGCGGCTACATTACTCATCAGGCAGTTCCTAGTTCGAGCAGGAATCATATTGTTGGACTGCGTCCTGGAGTACTGGGACTAGATGCACCGCCTCGTAACGAATTCCTTGCCTCTGCTTCTACTTTGAGGAATCGCCTCGCTAATTTAGGACGTGAGATGCCTGCACCGCGCCACAGATTCTATGGTTGGGTCCATTCTTTGGACAAGTTTTGGTGGGCTCGTATGACGAAGTACGTCTTGAGTCGATGGAGCGAGGAGTTGCATGCTTGCGGTCTTTATGCAGCCATTCGTGCCACCATGCACGGTTTACCCGTTAGTGCGAGGCATTTCTTTGCCTTATGCGAGCTTTATAATCCGGATTCGAACACCTTTCTGACTAGGCACGGAGAGTTGGGTTTGGCTCTTCATGAGATGCATAAGATTTCTGGTTTGCCCATGGGTCAGATGTTATACCAGGAGTATTTTCCTTCCAACCATGAACTGAGTCAGCTGAAAGATCGCATGCCCGGCCGCTACGAGACCTTATGGGACCTCACTTGTCATTATCACATTGCTTTGGCGCAGTCTAAGCCCCTAGCGAAGAGGACCAAATCAAATGTGAGCCTGAAGCAGTTCGCATCATATTTGTTCACGAATCTGGAGAGCCATTCTGGCAAAACTATTTGTGAACTGGCACCGCTGACTCCTTCAGAGGTTAATAAGCTGCTGAAGAAGACTGACGCCCGCTCCTATACCATTAGCAGTACTGAGAGTGGCTTTCCTACAGGGACTAAATTCAAATCATTCTTATGCTATGCGACCGCACCGATTCGTCCGATGACTCTTCTTGCCGGCTACCTCGCCATCTGGTTAAAGAAATGCGTGGTCCCGTATCAGTCCGGTGACGCTCTGCCACTGGAAGTTCTCTACCCTGCGGTTCAACTTGCTTACAGAAAGGAACTTTCACTTCTTCCGGTGATGGTGGCTAACATTCATCGAGGGCTTCGACAGATTTCCGGTGCTTTTACACGGAAGGAGGGTGAATCGCCGACTCAGATTCCCACTACTAAGGTGGAGCTTCCGTATGTTTATTTGATGGCTTGGTTCGTCCTTCATCGTTCTGACATGATGTCGGTACCGCATGCCATGGACCACTCTGTTCCCTTACTACAGCTGCTTGAGAATGGCGAGTGGGAAGGCCGAGGATTCTCTGATATCAGGAGGCAGCTACAGGTCCACAAGTGCTGGGCGTTCTCTACTTGTTTTCCGCAGTTCTCCAGCCGGTATGGCGAATGTTTGATTGATGAGGAGAAGCCGAGGGAGTATCGCACTTATTTAGATATCGGCTGCTTTAATTGGCTAGTGAACATCAGGCCGGGCTACTTGACTTTCCGGGTGGGGAATCAGTGTTTTATAGAGCCGTATCTACCTTGCCGATTCGCTCGCCAGTTTGGTTATGACCAGCTTTATGTCGGGAACCCGCGCCAGCAGCTTCGGGCTCATGGAGGTTTGGTGGACGGTCTTCGTGCATGGTTGTGGACCGTGACAGGCTGCACTGGTGCTAGGTTCAGTCTCCCGGGTGCTGAGCGACAGTTGAACCTCACTTTCTTGAGCTGCAGGTGGTTGTTAGCAGCTAATAAGACTGTCCCTGTGAAGCCTATTGAAGAGTTGGTGGCCGAAGAAGCCTCTCAGATTGATTCTCATGTGATCCGAGACGGTGCTCGGTCACAGAGGGCGCGGGGCAAGACCCGCCGACTTGATGCAGAAGGTCACAGGGCCTTTAGTTCTGCTGGAGAAGTTTCAGGCGGAGATCCCGAAAATTACGAGGCAGATTTGGAGCAAGGTTAGTCACCTATCTTTCTTTTTCTCTGCATTTCCGAATTGCTAGTCCTGACCACTATTTGATATTTCAGGGACAGCGACCAACAGTGAAGACGAATTCCATCCTTTTACCCGGGCAAGACCTTCGATTGCTGTCCGTGCTGATAGGCGGAAAAGATTAGCCCATAAGTCGCATGCAGGTTCGCGAGCATCTGAGATGGATCTGGCTGGCGATGATCCTGTTAGTGGCGGAGGTAACATCTATTCTATAGATCATTCCCTTGATCGTTTAGAATTTCAGGCTCATGCTTTCCCATCCTATGCAGGATATCGTGAGGAAGGCGAGATGAGTCCCGATGATTGTGCATCTCCTGGCGAGCCTGACTCACCGCACCAGGTAGAACAGCCTGCAGAGACCGCCCATGTTGGGGAGCCAGTCAATGAAGGACCCAGTTCGATGAACCCAGGTACATCTTCAAGAGGTAACTTGTCTTTATTGGCCATAGTTTCCTTCCTCTTCCCTCATACTTATATCTTTTTATGTCAGATTTTTCGATTGATGACTTCGATGGGGAGGGCCTGCCTATGGACACTTCTATGTTCAGCTTCATGTATGACTCTCCTCAGATCGATGGCCAGCCGCCTCAGGATATGTTTCCTGAGTCTGTACTCCCTCAGACTCCCGGGAACGGTTATTTTGAAGGTGCGTGCCTCTTCTCAAACTAAATATAGGACTAGCCAATTCTTTGACTAATGCAAATATGATGTTTCTGTTTTGTGCCTAACAGGGGCTTTTGTTGAGGCTGACCCTGTTGAGCCGGCTGTACGACCAACTCCACCAGTCGATGCAGCTACAGTCCTTACATCTCCACCACCCCCAGTGACTCGAGGGGGAGGAGGTATAATTTAATTAACTGAGCAAAGCCATTCATTTCCTTATTGAGGCTTTTGACGAATTTCTCTTCTTTGTGTAGGGCTTCCTTCTCAGCTTCATGTCCTCGTTAAGGAGTTGTTATCGGGGAATGACCCTGAGAAGATCATCATCAGCGTAGAAGTCCGCTCTTATTTCTCCTCCCTGACTGCTATAATTGGCAAACTCCTCCACGACGGACTTTCTCTTCGCCAATTTAAGCCCTACCTCGATTCCAAGATAAATTTGATTAGGGACATAGGATGTCCGGATCTGGCGACGGCTATGGTTGATGACCTTGATCGCTTAGAGCGTGAGCTTCAGATGTTTCATGAGCTCCGGGATACAGGTGCCTCTTCATTCGTTGCTGCCGAGTTGGATGCTCGCTTACAGACATGGCGCAGTACTCGGATGGTTGCCGAGCTCGAGATTCAGGTGCAGCGGGGCCGAATAGATCGAGTTGAGGCTCGACCTTAGCCACTAGATCATCTTCACTTGATTGAAGCTTGATTCTCAGATAGATCGGCTCCGACGAAACTTCGGCGAGAAGGAGGACCGCGAAGATGCAAGATCAGCAAGCACATGCCGCTTTATCTGATGAGCCTGAAGTCTTGAAGCAGACACTGGCTGAGACAGAGGGATTGCTGTGAGGACTTTAGCCGTGAACGAAGAGTCTGTCAAGAGCTGAGTTCAGGAGGAACTTAGGCGAGCTTATAATGAAAAGAAAAAGCCTGTCTGAGTTCAGTCAGCAGGTTCTTAGCCATGGGCTTGATGTATGATTTTATTTGCTGAAAACTTGACAGTTGATTCTCTTTATGGAACTGATTATCTTTATCTTATGCATGATTCCTCACTTTCGTTTAAATGATTTGACCATAATACGTTTGAGTCGGGCTAGCAACCCTCAGCCCTCAACGGATTTGATTAGCCTTTACCGACTACCGTTTGAGTCGGGCTAGCATGCGGATTGTCTAAATCCGTTCCGCATGTCACGTTGTGCTAAGAGAATGCGCTCTTAGTGCTACGATATTGAATACGTAGACTTCGTCTTTCTCACGGGAATAGACTACCCGGCGATGCGTGTTAGGCATTGGCTTTAGGATTTTTGGCTAACCCCCAGCCTTTAACGGATTTGATTAGCCTTTACCGACTACCATTTGAGTCGGGCTAGCATGCGGATTGTTCAAGTCCGTTCCGCATGTGACGTTGTGCTAATGGAATGAACTCCCTTAGACTTGATGCTACAACTTCGAATATGTAGACTTCGCCATTGTTATGGGAATAGGCTACCCAGCAACGTGTTTTAGACACTGACTTATCCCTACTTAGGCTTCGGGATAAAATTCCCCAGAATCGAACTCTGGTGTCTTTTTTCTACGGAAAAAGACTAAACCGGCGACGCGTGTTAGGCGTCGGCATATCCTTTCTTAGGATTCAGGATGAAATTCCCCATGCGTGTAAGGCATGGATTTTGGTGTTATTAATAACAACCTGCCACAATGTTGAATATGTGAACGGGTGTTCTTTTTAACGGTTAAGAACTAACCGGCAGCGCGGATTAAGCGCAAACTTATCCTTGCTTAGGTTTCAGGATAGAATACCCCAGAATCAAGCTCTGGTGTCTTTTTCTACGAAAAAAGACTAAACCGGCAGCGCGTGTTATGCGCAGACTTATCCCTGCTTAGGATTCGGGATAAACTTCCTAGGATGAATCCTAAATTGACAAATTTTGGAAAGATCGGTGCGGGAAAGGAAGACTTTTATATTCTATTTCCCGGTCTTCTTTTAGGGTGAAGGCGAACCCGAAAACAAGGAAGGAAGAATTTTATATTCTGTTCCTTGATCCTGGAAAGGAAGAATTTTATATTCTATTTCCAGTGCAGAAGAAACTAGAAGTGGGATCTCCACTCCGAAAATCTGGAAAATCTAGATAAACTTGTCTTTTATAGGATTGGTTATCTAAACTGAAAAAAGAGTTCTTTGTTTATCGAAGTGAAACTTCAACTTCGGTTATAGCCATGGGAAGGCTTAACCGAAGAAAAAAGAATGGAGTTCTTTCGTTTATCGAAATGAAATTTCAACTTCGGTTATAACCATGGGAAGGCTTAACCGAAGAGAAAAGAATGGAGTTCTTTCGTTTATCGAAAGGGGGCTCCGAACTGAAAGGTGGACCTCTTGTTCATGGAAAGAGTCAAGAGGGCCAGAAAGACACTTTTGGTGGACTCACTGTCAATTGAAACTGATCAGTGAGGGATTTTGGTGGAGAAAAATTATTTTGGGTTATCCTCTAGAATATTAAGTGTAATATTCTTCAAGGAACTTCCCGGTAAATGAGTTATCCTGAATGTACTAGGGATAGTATTTTTTCAGGAACTTCCCATTTATTGGCATTAATTGCCTGGCGCCCTCTTGAGTAATCAGGCGATATGCGTCGTTTGAATAGACTATGTCTATTACAAACGGTCCTTCCCATTTGGGTTCGAATTTACCTTTCTTCTTGGAGGTGAGGATTATTCGTCGGCGAGCAGCGAGGACCAGATCTCCTTCCTTGAAGCTTCTCTGTCGGACTCTTTTGTTAAAAGCCCTAGACATCCTAGCCTGGTAAAACTCAATTTGCTGTTGAGCTTCCAAGCGCTTTTCATCCAGCCTCTCAAGCTCTTCGAGACGCTTCTGATGCTGTTCTTCTGTCGTCATCTCTGTTGCGAGGGCGATCCGAAGGGATGGAATCTGAATTTCCAGCGGTAGCACAGCTTCACATCCGTATACCAGCGAATACGGGGTGGCACCTGTGGGCGTGCGTATGGTGGTGCGATAAGCCCAGAGTGCTTCACCGAGTTAATCGTCCCAGTCTCGTTTATTGGTCTTCACGAGCTTTGACAGGATCTTAATGATCGTTTTGTTAAACGCTTCAGCTAATCCATTCGCAGCGGGATAATAAGCTGTCGACGAAACATCTTCAATTTTGAACTTGTCGCAGAACCTGACGAAGGCGTTGCTTATGAACTGCGGACCGTTGTCATGAATGATCCGTCTTGGCACACCGTGTCTGTATATGACATGATGCTTGATAAAATTGATGACGTTGTTCATCTTCACTTCTTTAAGCGGAATCGCTTCAGCCCACTTTGAGAAATAGTCCGTGATTGCGAGGATGAATCGATCGCCTTTGACTGAAGGGGGAAAAATAGGACCGAAAATATCCATACCCCATGTCTCGAACGGCCAAGACGTAACTGACACGTGCAACTGCTCTGGTGGTTGATGCATATAATTTGCATGTATTTGACATGCATGACACTCTCTGGCATATTCGTCGATTGCGTCACGAACCATTGTTGGCCAAAAATATCCCATTCTCCTGATGCGATCATACAGTTTGGGACCGGGCTGATGCGCACCACATTCTCCTTCGTGTGCTTCCTTAAGAACTTCTTCTGCTTCTTTGTTCGAAAGGCATCGGAGTAACAAACCATCGTACCCTCTACGGTATAACGTATGGGTCTCGGTATTATAGAAGAATCTTGGTGCTCTTCGGCGGATTGATTCTCTTTCTTTTACATCCTCTGGCAAAATACCGTATTGGACGTAGTCGATGATAGGAAAGCGCCAATCTCGGGACTCAGACCCAATTTGAGTTGAATTCACCTCTTTGGCGCTCATATTTCTATCATCTTCCTGTTCAATCTCCATACTGTATATGGGTATGCAGAGTTGATGCGTCCTCACCGTGACCAAGAGTTCAGTTTCGGGAGGTTGTGCAAGTGATACCGCTAACGCTGCCAGTGCATCCGCATAAGCGTTCTGGAGGCGAGGGATGTATTCGATAAATAATTCTTCAAAATATTCTGCCATTCTGATGGCTTCCTGGTGGTATGGGATCAGGTCTAGATTCCTGACTTCATACTCTCCGCGAACTTGGTTGACTATCAGTTGAGAATCCCCAAAAGCTTCGAGATATTCGACCCCCAGCTCCTTGGCAAAACTGAGTCCAATGAGAAGTGCATTGTACTCTGCTACGTTATTGGAGCACGGACTAGTCAATGAATAAGCCCGAGGCATCACATGTTTTCCCGGGGAGATTAAGACAACCCCAACCCCAGAGGAAACAGCAGAACCTCCCGGGGTTATTACCTTATTAACTGCCCTTGAAGCACCATCGAAATATAATTGCCATACTTGTTGGTGTGACGTCGTGTTAACCTCGTGGGTTTCATCTGGCAAGTCATCGTATACATTTGTCGTATCTGTGGTCGGGTTTGCCGCCAGAAGATCACAAATTGCTTGTCCTTTGATCGACTTCTGTTGTTTGAAGTGCAAATCATATTGGGACAAGAGAAGGGCCCACTTCGTTAACCGCCAATTCATAGAGGCCGGTTGCGTCATAAATACCCGTACTGGATTAACATTGGAAATGACGTAAATCGTCTGTCCAACCAAGTAATGCCGCATCTTTTGCATCGCGAACACCAATGCGAGAAATGATACCCCTTTCTTGTTCAGCTTAGAGAACGGTTGGCACTTCCCAGAAAGATTTGAGATGAAACGCCGGATATAAGCTAAACGCCCTTGCAATCCTCTGAGTTCTCTTAGATTTCTAGGGGGTTGCAGTTCATGTATCGGCTTCACCTTATCGGGATCGATATGTATACCTTTAGTGGTGACGACGAATCCAAGGAATTTTCCGCTGGACATTCCAAGGAATGATTTAGTGGGGTTCATCTTCAATTGATGACTCCTCATGAGATCGAACATCGTCTTCAAATCCTTGATGTGATCTTCTTTGTTACGGCTTTTTACAACCAAATCATCAACGTAGCATTCGACTGTCTTCCTGAGATGTTCTTGGAAAATCTTAGTCATTGCTCGCTGGTATGTGGCGTCTGCATTCTTCAGACCGAATGGCATCACCGTGTAGCAAAAGACACCGAGAGGCGTTCTGAACGCTGTATGCTTCTCATCATCTGGGTGCATCTTGATTTGGTTATACCCTGAGAAACCATCCATAAAAGACATTCTCTCAAATCCGCATGTATTGTCGATAATGACATCTGTGATTGGGAGAGGAAAGTCGTCTTTTGGACATGCCGTGTTCAGGTCCCTGAAGTCGATACAGATCCTGATTTTATCGTTCTTCTTCATGACTGGAACGATATTGGCTAACCAATCTGGATGTTGCTCCTCTCGGATAAATCCTGATTCGATCAGTTTCTTAACCTCTGTCTCAATAGCTTCCATGATCTGCGGACGAAACCGTCTTTGCTGTTGCTTGACAGGTTTGGCATCCGGCTTGATATCAAGGCGATGCATTGCTACATTGGGGTCGAGCCCTGACATGTCTTCATAGTTCCATGCGAAGACGTCGATATATTCCCTGATGAGAGCCATCAATTCTTCCTTCTCATCTGGGGGAAGACTGTCACTGACAAATATGGGCTTTGGGTTGGCCTCATCACCAATATTGACTTGGATTATTTTATCTTCAGTGGGGGGTTCTTTCTGCTCGAACCTATCACCATACTGCATGTTCAGATGATGAACCCACGGGTCTTCCCATGTTGGCATCTGATCGTCGTCTTCCATTGTGGATGGGTCAGCTGTAGCCATGTTTGCCATTAGGGCTTTAAAAGATTCTCCCAGACTTGTATCGGACCCCTCAGCCGAAGAATCAGAAGATTATCCTCTCTTAGTTCTGTTAGCAATTTGATCGATAATTTGCCAACCACATTCATCCTCAGACGAGGAAACATAACCTAAGCCTCTCCCGTATTTATAATAATCGTCGGGCCTCCCTTTTGGTACATATGCTGCTTTGGCTGGAATGCGAGGACCTCGATCGAAGTATAGACCTTCTCCGAGTGTGAAATCGTATCCCTGTTTTTCCATGAGCTTGCGTGCTTCTGGACTATACTTAGATAGATGTCGACCAGGTTTGTCATCATCTTCATCTTCGCTTAAGAAATGGTGTGGTAATGGGGAGCTTTTTCCTTTACCGTAAATCACTTCTTTAGCGCCTCTTATTTTGTTCGGGATGACCATGGTTGTTCCGAAAGAATGCTGGAGGCGTTCCTTTGTTACATAGGACGATCGAATCGGCATATACAACTCAGGATTATCATACAGCTCTTTTATCACATCATCAAGAGGCAAGGAGTACTCTAAATCATCTTTTATTTCAATATCGGCAAGTTGCCAGTTACAACCTCCATCTGACGATTGTTCATCGTCAAGATTGATTACAAAGGGTACAATGTCATTTAAAACAAAACCGCCATTGTAATCGAATCCGGCTTCAGAATCAGCTTCTTCTCCGCTGTCTGTGCCCTGGGCCGATGGTTCAGTATCAGATTCGTTACCATAAAGGAGAGAATCGGTGAAATAATTCTCATACCCTTTGAATGGTTGCTTATCCGTGACCACCGTCCTAACCTCATTGTCAGTGTCGACATACTTCAAGCACTGATGGAGAGTAGAGGGAATTATAACATTACTATGGATCCAAGGTCGACCCAATAGTAAGTTGTACGAAGTCTCGGCATCGATCACATAGCACGTGACTTCTGTCTTCAAATCCCCCATTTGACACTTTACCCGGATCTTACCCAAGGGTCTTGACCCACTAGTGTTGAATCCGTAAATGACCGTGCCTGTGGACGCCAACTTGCTGACTGGAATCCCGAGGAAATGCATCAAGCGAAGTGGCATAATACTCACAGCAGAACCCGGATCCACTTGGATTCGGTTGACATTGCTGGAGCCAATGTATCCGACGAAATATAACGGCCGATCGTGGTTCGAATTCTTCGTCTGCATATCTTCTTTGGTGAAAGTAATGCAGGGAAGGTTCTTAGTCGCTATGTTGCACTGTTGACTCAGCGGTTCTGGCTGTTCAGGTATCGGCTTGACTTGAGTCAGAAATACCTCTGCATTGGCCAAAGCTTCTTGTAGGGCCTCCCTGGTTTCTTTGGATAATGTTGAGCCATTATATCGAAGACTTGTGGAGTCTTCGAGCTTTCCGGTTTGTCTTTTCCAATCGGCCGACAGAAACGAGACTGCTTCAGATTCTGAATTTCCTGGGGATTCTTCTCTTTCGGTTTATTCACCGGCTGTCGTCGAGCCTCTTCGCCTGGTGTAGGACTTGTAATCACCCCCATCTCCGTGAGAGTTTTGGCTGGTCCCCGTTTATTCACCCCCTGCTCACTAGGTGGCGGATAATTATAGTGGTATTCATTTCCGCTCCGTGTCGCAAAATGGATCTTGTTGTTCTCCAGCAGGTATTTGAAGATGCCGGGAACTTCGTCATCCTTGAAGGAGTACACTTTAGGAAACCTCGGCTCCGCAGATTTCTGCTTCTGAGGCCGTTGTTGCCATTGCCCTCAAGATTGTTGTGGTGCTTATTGCCGTGGCTGTTGCTGAGGTTGCAATTGGAAAGTTTGATTAGCATCAACTGCATTAGCATGTGCCTTACCTTTCCCCCGTGGGACGAAGTTTTGTTTTGGAGCACTCATCGCCGGTTGGCCTCTTTCCGCCTTCTTCCTCTTGAGGAATCGCTCAGCTTGCTCTCCCCGGACTTTCAAGTCCTTCCATGTATTGGATGGTGCTGTCCCCATTGCTTCTAGCACGTCCAACGCGAGGTTGTTGTGGCAGGTCTGGAGGATGAATTCCTCGGTGATCGGGTCCCGGCAATTCATCGCCTTGTTCCGGAATCTTTTGACGAAGGTATCGACTAACTCTCCGTCCTTCTGCTTCTCATCGAGCAACGATCCGATAGATATCTCGGTGTCGTCGTCGAAGAAGTTGGCCAGGAACTTGGTCTCCATGTCATCCCAGCTGTTTACGCTGCCTGGCTTGAGGCGGCGATACCAATCGAAGGCGGCTCCGCGAAGAGTGCCGACGAATGACCGCACCATCAGAGGCTCATTACCAGAGTTCCGGTTTGTCTCTTCCAATCGGGCGGCTGAAACGAGACTGCTTCGGATTCTGCACCTCTTGGGGATTCTTCTCTTTCGGTTTATTCACCGGCTGTCGTCGAGCCTCTTTGCCCGGTGTAGGACTTGTAATCACCCCCATCTCCTTGAGAGTTTTGGCTGGTCCCCGTTTATTCACCCCCTGCTCGATAGGTGGCGGATAATTATAGTGATACTCATTTCCGCTTCTAGTGGCAAAGACTTCTTGTTCTTCTTCGGAGAGCGGGAAAGTAGGAGCTTCATCGCCATCCTCCTCGAAGATTGCGGATGTAGCATTGCAGGATTTGCCTTTGTCCTTTCTTCTCGAAGAAGTCGCCCACTGCTCATCTTCAATAAGATCAGGATGAACCCATAGGATTTCGCCGTTTGGGGCTGTGTGTGGCACAAGTCCTTTTTGGCGCTGTCCATGTGGGTCATCGTTCACTGTCTTCATCCCTACTTTGGTGATGTGCTCTGGTTTGAACCATGTTGTGGGCACCGACCCAAAACTGATTGACACCGCGTTTGCTCCAACATTCTTGGACGGCTTCGGGGTGATAACGCCTACATCAATTAGCGCCTGGATCTTGTCCTTGAGGTGGTAGCACGACTTAGTTGGGTGATGGACCGCTCTATGGTATGCGCAATACCTCGGATCCGTCACTTTGCTAGCCCCTTCTTGATCCACGATCGCTGGCAGTTGAATTTTGTTATTCTCCAGTAGGTACTTAAAGATGCCGGGAACTTCGTCATCTTTGAAGGAGTACACTTTGGGAAATCTTGGCTCTGAAGACTTCTGCTTCTGAGGCCGTTGTTGCCATTGTGACTGCGATTGTTGTGGCGCTCGTTGCTGCTGCCGCTGTTGTTGTTGCTGAGGTTGCAATTGAAAGGTTTGATTAGCATCAACTGCATTAGCATGTGCCTTACCTTTCCCCCGTGGGACGAAATTCTGTTGTGGGGCATTCGTCGCCTGTTGGCCTCTCTCCGCCTTCTTCCTTCTTAGGAATCGCTCGGCTTGCTCTCCTCGGACCTTCAGATCCTTCCATGTCTTAGACGGTGCTGTCCCCATTGCTTCCAACACGTCCAGTGCGAGTTGTTGTGGCAAGTCTGGAGGATGAATTCCTTGGTGATTGGGTCCCGACAGTTCATCGCTTTGTTCCGGAACCTCTTGACGAAGGTGTCCACCAATTCTCCGTCTTTCTGTTTCTCGTCCAGCAACGACCCGATGGATATCTCTGTGTCGTTGTCGAAGATGTTGGCTAGGAACTTGGTCTCCATGTCGTCCCAGCTGTTCACACTACCTGGCTTGAGGCGGCGATACCAATCGAAGGCGGCTCCGCGAAGAGTGCCAACGAATGACCGCACCATCAGAGGCTCATTGCCGGAGATAACTCCCAGGTGCGATTTGAAATAAATCAAATGTTGAGTGGGTCTTTTTCATCTCTTGAGCGGAAATCAATGTATTGATTTTGCTCTCGAGATTTTTAATTTTCAGATTTTCATTTGTGTTTTCACTAGCATTCTCGTTACCACTCCCTGCATTGACGGGAGGATTATTGGTATTACGAGCTTCATTCGTATCCTCGTCTTCCAGATTAACCGGGTTACGACGACTTGGCTCGCCTTGCTGGTTCGTTAATGCATGGATTTGCTGGTCATGCATCTCTCTCATGTTTTGCATGGCCATCTGCATTTCGAACCTGAAGGTTTCCTACTGCTTAGCTAAGGCGTCTTCAAGCATTTTGGCCACTTGCTCTGCGCTTATCATCAGTGATTCGCTGGGTTGCCCTTTGCTGGATACTGTATTGTCTGAGGCGACAGCGGAACCAGCATCAGATTCTTCATCCTCTGAAGGGAGTCTTGTCCGAACCCTACCGTAGGTTTTTCGCTTGATGGTTCCGGATTGCAGACGAGTTCTAGGCCGGGATGCTTTCAAAATCGATTCGAGATTGTCCCGCACCGATGTCCCTCTGCTGGTCATGTTGGTGGTGACCCTCGAAAATTCTCCGTCTTCGATCATCCTTCTTCTTCGTTGAAAATGCCTAGGCCTGGGTTTTGGCATCTCTGCACTGAGTCTTTCAAAAACTGAAACTCTTTCGGGGACCGCCTTGATGCAGTTGCATTCAGACAATACCGCCCGAATGAGCTTGGAACAGGGGCATTGAATTTCCTGTTCTCGGGGACTCCTTTTCCTGGTTTTATTCATTCCCCCAGCACGATAGTACAACTCGTCTGCTTGACGATCGGAGTAACCTATCGTGTGTTGGCACGACTTCTCAGGTATAACATCATCGTCATCAGACGATAATGTTTCCATCTGAGGTTGGATCGCCTTCTTTGGGCTTTCAAAAGTTACACGCCTCGAAACGTGCCTTTGTGGGCGCGAGTCTTCAGTGTGCTCTTGGACTTCGATGCGCAAATTGGTGCGCGCAGTTGCCTTGAGCTCTTTGTCATACTGGAGGTGACGGCGACCCCCAACGTGTTGAGTCGTTCTGGGCTTCCTCATTGGGCCCAAACGCTCGTGAACTGGAATTTTGCCTCTCTCGTCGGGAACTGGACCGAGGCGCTCCAAAACTGGCTTCCTCCTTCGGGATGATTCTGCATGATCTCTCGGAGTAGCCATAGGAATTAACGGCGACTTTGGTTGATTCGCCGGAGTTTGACCTTGCTTAGAAGGCTGCGATGGTTGCTTTTTGGTCTGAGTCACCACTTCAGACTTCGGCTTCCAGACTTGGCGGGTTGGTGGTGGCTTCTTCTCACCTCCTTTTGCAGTCTTCTACGGGCTTCCTGAACTTTAGCCCGTGCCTGTGCTGACATCGCGCGGCGCTTGTGGATACGCTCCTCAAGCGTTGAACGGTTCCGTTTGACGCGGACCCATTCGTTCTTTGGCGGCTTGGAGGAGTCGCCGTTCATTGGTGGTTGAGGCTGTTTGCCTCTTCTGTTCTTCAGATCCGCGTTGTAGCGGAATCCGTCTGTAGACTCCATCGCCTTGGCGAGTTGCCGCGCAAGGCGTTGACGACGCCTCTGGCGGGCTCTCTTTGAGAGAGTCACAACACCCTCAATGGTGGAGGCGTCGGCGGGAGTAAGGTTGACCTGGTTGGAGGCCGGTGGAACTTCCCCTGACGCAACTTCGGCGTCAGCTGGGGTGAGAGCTTCGTTGGCTTTCCGAGCTTCTTCGAACCAACGAACTTTTCTCCTGGAGGAGAACTTCTTGGACTTGCGGGGGGAGGTAGATCCGGACGAGGACACGTACTCCTCGAACTTGGCTTGGTCGAACTCATACTCCACCTCCTCCACGACCGGGATTGAGATCCGCGGCTGCGACGTGACGATCTCGGCAGCGAGATCGGCGGCTCCCACTGTGGTCGCCAGATTGTTCGCGGGGAAAATCGTTTTCTTCATTGATGTCATTGTGATCTCAAAATAACAACTTTTTGTGGTTACAAAAGATCCGGTCTTTTTTAGATCCGGTTACAACGAAATCAAAGAAAAATAAAAAAAAATTACAACTTTCTCCTTGTGAACAGATCGCGAGCTCCTGTTTTGCGGTCACTCGCTTTTGTAGGTTCTTTGCCTGCGCCGGGGTTTATCCGTGGACCACCGCGAGATCTAGATCCGGTCGGATCTACGCAGTACGACGGGTATTATTTCACAAAGGAAATAATAGCCGGGGGGGATTAATTCACCAAGGAAATAATCGCTCGGATCTCGGGAATCTAAAGACCAAGCTTAGGATCCGGAGTTGATCTCGTGTAGATCTCAGATCTGTTCTGCCCCTCTCTCGAACTCCTGCCTTTTGCTGACGTGGATGTCCCGCGAGGACAGATTGGATGTCCAAGTCTTCAAATCTTCAAAACTCTAAAAGGCTCGATCCTTCAATCGCGGCAACAGTTTCGGTTCTGCAAAAGTCCAACCTTCTGAAAATGAACAAAGGGCGGCCTATTTATAGGCTACCCTCACTGTGGCCTTGGGCACAGTGCAGGCCGGCCACCTTTGAGGTAGCTCGCTCTAGCCGGGCCCTCAAGGTGGCTCGGCCACCGAGCCACCTCAGGGTGGCTCGGCTTTGGCCGAGCCACCTTGAGGCGGCTCGGTTTTGGCCGAGCCCCTCTGGGTTTGCTGTTTTCCGTCGTTTTGCGCTGTATCCGTTTCTCAGTTCTGTCCGTGATTCGGTTGACTTAGATTCTGATTTGGTTGGTCTGATTTGGCAGTAAATCCGCTTCTGATTTGGCAGTAAATCTGCTTCTGAGTTCGAGTCCGAAACTGATCTTGATTCGATCGTGATTCGTCCGAGTTTGTCTTTGGTTGGATCACTCGTTGACTCTTCAACACTTGGCTTGATTCCCAACGCGAGTGGATTTATTCCTTTGCTTGCGTGCGATTCGTCGCCTCGTTAGTTCGTCGGTTTGTGCTGAGCTGTGCTAAGGGACCTATAAGCAATTTTATATGCCTACAGAGGGGCGTTAATTTTCAGACCATGCCGAGTGGCCCGAATGGCTACATACAACTCTGAATCCATGAGGTCAGAATTCTCGGCCAAGATATAATCAGTAATCTTGGACCACCAGGTATTGCTACCAGACACGGAGTAGACCCACCCGGGGCTCTGAAGTCCTTTGGGGGAAATCTCCCGCCAGCTTGAAAGAAACGATGACGAAAGGTCTCCGCAACCGCTGTCGTCTCCCCAGCGGGCAATTCATTGAACGGTAGGCCAGGACGTAGGGCAGTCATACGTTTGCAAGAACTGTCCACCCCATACCTAGCCGTGGAGCCCGTAAAGGCACCACAAGTCACCCCGTCTTAAGTTGGGGTCAAATCCCAGTTCATCACTCTTGGGACTGCGAGGGACCACAACTCGACAATCGAGAACCCTCTCGGCATGCTGGGAAGATAATAATGAACCCCGTCCACTACACTGAGCCATCTGCTCTCCTTGATCAACAGAGCGGAAGGATCGGTCGTAGCATCACGGAACAAAAACTGAGGCTTCTGTAATTCTGTCCTGGCCTCGTCCGTTAACACCACGTCGGTAGTCAACTCACATAATGTCAAAGGATGCCCGTCGGTGACTCTCTTTATCAGGCCATCCGGCTTATCAGTGGCGAACACGGGCACCAGGTCCAAGAAAGGGAATCGGGGAGGCACCGTATAGCCTGTACCTCCGGCGAGACCGATGGCCATGCCCTTTAGAAGAGCTTCGTCAGAAAAGGTCGTTGCAAGACAGAATCAAAGAATCAGGATAGAATCCGCCCTAGAGGCAAATCCGCCGATCAAGCCAAGGAAGGCAAATGTAAATCCGCCTGTCATAAAGTGAAATCCGCCTGACAAGAACGAGATCTGCCTGTATAGGCCATAGTCGCCTTTACCAGACAGAAGTCAAACTTGCCCGTCAAAAAACGAGTTCGACTTCACCCGATAAAGGCCAATTTTGCTTGTAAAGACGGAAATCATCCTCTGCGAATAAAGGTAAAATCCGCCTGAAAAAGGCCGATTTTATCCAAATCAAGGAAATTGCTAAAAATGGCAGGGCCCGCTGGGGAAGACGAGGGACACTCATCCTCCCAGCCCAACGCCGATAACCAACACGAGATCGTCAGATAAACCTTTTGACTTACCCAAACGCGTCTCAGGCAAGCTGGCGGGTGCGCCGGCGGCGAGACGATCGGAGTAGCGTCCGGGACCTCCTCCCTTTGCAACTCATTTCTTAGATTTCGGCGCCATGTCTAGGAATCGGGGACGAAGCGGGGATTCTTTCTCTTTGGGAAAATTTCACGCATAGTGGCTTTTAAAAAAAGGGGGATGAAGCCTATTTAGAGGTGGAAGGGCTCGCGTGGCCACGATCGTGCTCACAAGGCGAAACACTCGCGGTTAAGAGACATGGCCACGATCGAAATCGACGGCCCAGATTGTACTCCGCAATTCATTTTCTTTTACAGTTACGAAAAAGCCATCGAAATGGGAAATGGGCCGGTCAAAACCCAGTACCCGAACCGAAATCCGCGACTGAATATAAAACCACGGCCACGATTCGTCATGGAGCGAGGCGTACGAAGCTGACGTCACACTGTCGAATCACGATTAACGCGACCCGACGGGACCATGCCGCCTTAGCTGGAAAGCACGGAGCCCCATCGGCGGACACGTGGTTCGCCTCCTGTCAGGTCCAATTCCGCCAAAAGGAAGGGTCTCGCCTGCGAAAACTTGGCTCGACCCCGTAAGTCATACAAAATTTTGCCTCTGAAGACGAGTTTTGCCTGAACGATTCATTCGCCATTGGAGACAAATTACGAACAACGCCGATGGAATGGCCTCACTTAAACCCATGCCTCAGACGGCTAAGGGTTAGAGCAGAAATCTTAGCATTAAGCCTAAGGGAAACTACTCAACAACTCATCATACTGAGGGGAATAGTATGACTAGCCCGATTCAAACGGTGATCGGTAAAGGCAAATCAAACTCGTTGATAGCTGAGGGTTTGCTAAAAATCCTAAAGAGAACCAAATACACCTGACTCACCAGGAACTTCTTTATTCAAAGTATTCCAGGCCACACACAAATTGGTTTAGGTCTGAAAACTTTGAAGGGGGTCTTGTAGACGGTAAAAATTACCGCCGCAAACTTGTACATGAATTTGTAGACGGTAAAAATTCCCGCCGCAAACTTGTACATGAATTCGCCTGCGAGATAGAGTCACCCACCCAAATTAAGGGCAAGGTTCGTCTATGGATTTAGACTCGCTAGCGCAAACCCAAACCGCACGAGCCCCGAATTCGCCCGCGATTGTTGATCAAGGATTCGCCGGCACGAGTCGAGAGTGGAGTTCGTACCCGACGACCGCTACGCCTCACATAGGGATGGGCCTTCTCATTTCCCACGATGTGAAGGGAGGGAGCACAGTACCCCAACCCATCGAGTAGCTGTTTATAGTACGAGCAACCAGTCAAGTCCGTGCAGTCATTAAATCCGCCTGCACACTCACGATTGGAGTTCACCTCGCCAGCACGAATCAGGAGATGAATTTGCCCACAAACAGCAAGCTGACTGGGCACTTAAGTACTTGACAGCCGCTACACTGCGTACAGGGATGGACCTTCCCACTTCCCGCACGACGTGAAAGGAAGGAGCACAGTACTCCAAGCCCATCAAGTAGCCGCTCACAGTACGAGTGACCGGTCAGTCGCCAAGTCCGCCTGTAGAAAGCTCGCCTCGTCTGCACGAGTCAAGAGCTGAATCCGCTTGCAAACGGCAAGTCGGCTAGACCTACTCAAGTACTGAGCAGCCTCAACTCCACTCCTCACGACGTGAAGGGAAGGAGTACAGTACTTCGAACCCATCACGCAGCCGCTCACAGTACAAACCCAGTACATGATCATATCCCATGATTCAAGGAGCGGCCATGTCATCTCTCCTCTATTTAAGAACTTCTTCCGGCCACGAAGAAGGGGTTCAGCATTCTGCGGTCCAAAGGTTCAGTAGTTCGCTCATAGTTAATCGATTAGTTCGATCGGTTGACTGAACCACTAGCTCTCGACTCTCAAAAAGAGTCGACGACAAGCTCTTTGCATAATCTCTGCACTGTAACACCTTCTCCTAATTCCGGGCCCTGATTGCCACCGAACTTGGAGATCCAAACTCTACCAACTCGAGCTTCTACTGCGTACTGAAGCTCATTAGTAACCTCGGTCGGATCGTCCAAGGGAAGCAGACTCGGTGCGAGAACCGAGTGAGGCATCCTATAGCTACCGAAAGTCCCCACGTTAAATAAGGAGGGCATTCCCTCTGCTTCTGTTGTAATTTTTGATTCATTAGTTTGTAATAAGCTATTCTTATCAATACAAATGAAATCCCTATTTTGGGAAATCAGAAATTCACACCTACAACTACTGAAGCCAATCCTCAATCATCACCTGCCAAGGGTAAAGTGTCGAGTCACCAAAGAGTACCTAAGCAATACTCCTTCAAAGAGTAGCATGTGGTCTCTCTATTCAAGCTACTTTAGAAGAGTGGAAAGCTGAAACTCGCTAATGTTAAAAAACCTAAAGAAGTGGGGAAGGTAGACGATCCAAACTACTGCCTTTACCATAGGATGTTAGGACATTTGACAAAGAGGTGGTACATCTTCAAGGATGCCCTGTAGGCTGGTTGATGCAGATGTACTCAAGATGAAGCCATAATAGAAAACAGTGACCAACAACATGGTGTCAATCCAACTCGGGAGTTTTCCACCCATTCAAGCTCTAATCGGTGTGATCCTGATCCCTAAACAGGAGCTACACCTGATAAACACTAACCTGCATGGTTAGAAAGATAAAGAGTTGGTACCCCTTACTACTCCAAAAGGAAAGATAATATGGGTCTATCTCGATCTACTTGACGACCAGCAGTGGACAAGTGTGTTAGGAAAAGCTAAGAAAAAGAATGCTTAGCCTTGGTGTTCGCCGTCTAGAAAATACGATACTACCTAGCCGGACAATTAATCCATGTCATATCCAAGGTAAATCCCTTGAGGATGCTCATGACGAGACTGTCTTTATTGAACTATCATCTTACAAGATGGGCCATACTGTTATTGCAGTATGAGATACGATTTATGCCCTAGATGGCTGTTAAAGAACAAGCCCTGATAGATTTCTTAGCTGACCATTCGGTACCAAATTCTTCTAAGTTATACGAAGATCTCCCAGATGAGACAACAAAAGCTTGCATGAACCAACAAGTAGAAGCCAATAAAGTATGGTAATTGTTCTTTGATAGTGCATCAAGAGCACGACCTAACAGAAGAATCACAGTTGTAGTGGGAGTTGTACTCGTATCCCCAATTGGTCATGTGATCCCAAGAGGATTCTCCTTAATCAAGCCATGCACTAACAATATAGCATAGTATAATGGTTTGCTGTTAGGGATGTAGTTGGCCTAGGAAATTAATATCCGACATCTCGAGGCTTACGATGATTCTCAACTCATCATAAATTAAGTTCGAGGAGAATATGAAGTGTGTAATGAGGACTTAGTTTCTTACCACTTTGCCAAGTGTTAAAGTTAGTCAAAATTTTTGAAGGCTTCTTTATCGGATACATTCCACATCAACAAAATGCATTGCAGATGCTTTAGCCTCGTTGGCAGTAGAAGCAAAGATATTTGTCTCAAGTCATGACTTGTATCACCCTAAGTTTCCTCTAGAAGACTGTACAGAGGAGGCAACAACAGAGATCATCTGTGAAACTTCTGCAAGACTTGGACCAAGGGATTGGCGATTCACATTCATCGATTATGTCTTGTACAACATACTTTCCAACGATCACCAAGAAGCGGCTACCGTCAAACCGAAAGCCTTTCGATTCTACTACAATGTGGGATGGAGTTTTGCTTCACTGTCTTTCTAGAAAAGAAGTGCAAGAAGCTCTCAAAGAAGTGTTTGATATCATGTCCCCATGATATAATTTTAATAATAACAATTTATTCATAATCTGAATCACTATGTGTATTATTGTGCACTAACATTTCAATACAGCTATCAACATGAACAAGTGCAAGATGAGTTCAATGTATCATGAAGTAAAGAAGATGAACAGCTTATACATCAATATAATTTTTGTATTTTCTTTACTTAGAAAAATTATACAAGCCTTGATTACTCACACATACACACACATAGAGATTAGAATACATTAACATAGGCTTAATGTGTTGGTTAATAATAAAAATACCTTATGTTAACCATTAGAGTATTTAGCTAATAAATGAGTCTAAAAATATTTCATACATAACTTTTTTACCCCTTAGTAATCGGCCAATAACTTCTTATAGTCGACTACTGAAGTTCAAATCAAAAATATAAGTTTTTGTCAAATTATAGTGTAGTCGACTACTAGACTATATAGTCGACTACTAAAAGTCAATTCAGTATTCTAACTTTCTGTTGTTTACAGTGTAGTCGACTATTACACATTATAGTCGACTACTCAGCTTTGAATTTGAGTTTCAGACTTTCTGTCATTTTCAGTGTATAGTCGACTAATGACCAGTGTAGTCGACTACTAAGAAAAATCCTGAATTTATGGAGTCTGTTTCAACCTAGTGTAGTCGACTACAACAACTACTAGTCGACTACAATGACTGTTTCCTGACATTTCAAAATTTGAATTATTGACTGTTTAAAGTCGTTTTCATCCGTTAATTGACTTTAAAACTTGTCTTTTCAAGCGCTTTAAATAGGTTAAAAGTTCAGATATTTTGTCAACTAATTTCAATCTATAAGATTCAAATTTTGTGCATTTTCCAAGAGTTAAAATATTTCCAGATTTTCACTAAGTATTAATGTAAGGACCGTGAAATTTTAATACTAGTTAAAATAATTTTCTAGTATTTTAAAATATTTAATTATGATTTTTTAAAAAATATTTATATTTTTCTTGAATTTCTATGATTTAAAGTCTAAGTTTTATATTTATTTAAATGATTTAAATATTTATAAATTTATTTTAGTGTAGTAAAAATTTTTGAAATTTATCTGTTGGGTTACCGATACTATTACGTATCATTTTGGATAATACGTGGTATTATTACGATTATTACGTATATTTTCAAATAACACATACTATAATTCATTATGTATTTTTGGTATAATTTGTTATATTATTTTTACTATTACATATTATCTATTGTATTAGTATAACTAGTACGTTTTACTGTATATATAATTATCCCCTAATTATTTGATTTTAAATGTAAGTAAATATATTTTTATTAATAATTATTCTCGCTTAATTGTACAATATATGTATATTTTGACTATTTCGTATCAACTGTTGTATTAGCACAACATGTACATTTTTAATTATAAATAATTATTTCATATTTATTTTGATTTTTAAATATCAGTAGTTATTTATTTTTAATTAATTTCATTTTAAATTAATTAACCCTAAACCCTAATTTTATATATATATATATATATATATATATATATATAACCGCTCCTCCCCCCAACGCCGCCGGCCCAACGAGCCATCGACCGTAAACCCTCTTTCCTGGACGAACCAACTCGGCCACTTCTCCAACCTTCGCCAAGCCCCAAAACACCCACCTCATCAACCCTCTTCCCAATGTCTCTAACACACGCCTCCTTCCGGCCACACTCTGACTCACCAGAAGCCCACACGCCGCTCTCTCCAAGCTCGAAGACGGCGATGAGCAAAATCTCGCTCCTTACCCCGACGCAACTCGTCGCTCCGCCCTGTTCGCCGCCCCGCGCTAACAGCCCTGACCAGGCACCGTCGGCGCTCAAACCTCCACCGCTTTGCAGCCTAACCCTCCTATACCTCCTAAACCCGGTACCCTCCCTAGATCACACCCACCCGAATAGCCTCCTCCACCTCCCAGTTTCGACCACACGACGCCCCTTCCCTCAGGCCGTCGCTAGTCGCGCCTCAGCGCCGAGCCGCTACAGCCCCAGCTCCCCATCACTCCACCACTCAATGCTCCTCAAACAGCCCCTACACCCGTTGATCCCCTCCGTCGACAGCCCACGCTATAACCTAAGCCCGACGCTCCGACTAAGCCCCGGTGCACAGATCCTCCGACCAGTTCGCTGCCAAAACACATGCTCATATGTAAGGGGAGCTTTCGCTCTCTTCATTCTTTGTGTTTTCCCCTTTTTGATGTTGTCAAAGGGGGAGAAATATTGTGAGTATAGCCTTTCTTATTTATATGCATGATAATTATAATTTACAATATTAATTTCCTTTCATGCATATATCTTTTTGTAAATTGTTTATCATCATCAAAAAGGGAGAGATTGTTGGCCTTCTTGTTTTGATGATGATTTACAAACAATTTACTTCTAATGTTGTTTGTCTAGTGTTTGTGTATTTCTATTTATTGTAAACAAACAACGTATTGGAGGATGGATGGAATTGCGCCTACACGATCATATCCAATGGAGGTTGGAGGAATAGTAGATGAAACCTATGCAATTCAAATTGAAAATCCAAGTTCTAGCTTCATCCGCAAGTGCACCAAGTTGAGCTACATTGAAGATCAATCTAGCTTGGGTAACATTTAGTTTAGGTGTTATGTTATGTGTGTTGATACTTTAAGCTCAATCATATATACACACACATTTTATTGGTTTCTATGTATATATATAGTTATATATATACATACATATTTTTTTGGGTTTTTATGTTTATAAATATGAAATTATATATTTCATATTTACTATTGTGTTTTTGTTTAACTACATAAATATGAAACAACAAACAAAATTATTCATATTTTTATTTCTTTTATATTCTACTGTATTTTAGAATTTATTGCATAGAATTTTCAATTTTGAGAAAATATTATTTTCTTGGTTTATGGACTTAACAATAATCATATACATCTTTTATTAAGTCTACAAAATCATTTTGTAATGTTTCAAAACATGGTTTAGCCAAAATGTCAAAATTCATATGTTTACATTTTCATGTTTTGCATTATTTTGTAGCATGTGTATTATCATGTCTACAATCATTTTCCAAAGTTTTACATTTTTCTGAATTTGTTTGATATTTTTAAATAGGGTTTTAAAATCAGAAAACTATTTTCAAACCTGGAATATCTTTAATATCAGTTCGCAGTCGACCGACCTTGGCGCTACGGTCGACCGGCAAAAGTCCAAAGATTATGCTCTATTTTTCAACAGCTCACGGTCGACCACCCTTGGCATTGTGGTCGACCGCTAATTTTTCCAGAGACTGCTTTTATTTTTTATAAGATCACGATCGATCGCCCTTAGCGCTGCGGTCAACCATAGAAAATCCAGAGAGTCAGCTTTGTTTTTTAGCTGTTCGCGGTCGACCAAACTTGCCTCTGTGGTCGACCATGACTTTTCCAGTTTGCCATCCCAACGGCTAGTTTTTCCCGCGGTCGACCGCCAGTGGCTCTGCGGTCGACCGCCAATCAATAACGGCTATATTTCTATACTTTTTAGATTTTTTGGGATTTGGTTTTTTGGTCATTTTTCTTGGGTTTTTACTGATGTTTTGGGTTTCTATAAATACCCCCTTGCTCTCATCTTTCAAAATAACTAAGAGAATATTTTAAGAAGGTTTAACAAGGGTTTGAAGTTTTATTTTGTGTTTGTTTAAAAAGCTTTTAAGTGTTTGAGAGTTTGTTTTGTGAAAACAATTTCATAATGGCTTGAGGAAGATCATCCATCGCTGTTTGAGCATCCAACTCTTCTCCCTCACTCTCTTGATCCATTGAGAAGTTTCCCTAAACTCTTTTCTAGCTTTATATCTATTTGTTTGATTATCATCTTATTAAAGCTAGTTTTATATTGAGTTTAAATTTAATTAATCTCATTGTTATACACACCCACTTGAGCTTATTGTATTTGTATTCATAATATATTTGGGGTTGTGAGAGATAGTAACATTGAGTTGTGCCTAATTGAGTTTTCGTTCATTGTAGAGAACAAATTATTTGTTGTTATTGTGCTTAATTATGAGGATCACTTTGTAATACACTAGTATACCAAGAGGAGTGTGTGGTGAGAGAAGGGGTCATCCCAAGAGGAGTGGGGTAGTTGGTAATGCCTAGAGAGAGGTTGTAATTCCTAACACTTGAGGGAGACACGGGCTAGAGACCAACACTTGAGGTGGTAGTTAGTGTAGTTACATTATGTGTGTGGATTGTAAAGTTTTTGGTTAGCTAGAAAACCATATTGTGATGTGTAAACGTTTTTCGGGTAAGCGTAGAAAACCCGGTGTGATAGTGGAAATCTCCTGAAGGTGAGGAGCGGGGACGTAGGTCGTGGGGACCGAACCTCGTGAACATATCGTTTGTTTGTGATTGCATTGGCGCACTTATTTTTTATGTTCATATCTTATATCGTCTTTGTATATTGCTCATTGTTTATATATGTAAAACCCCAAAAATTTTAAAAATATTATGATAAATGATAATAAATGAGTTTTATTATGATTGATGATCATTCTGGGATGAATGGATCATATTGGAATCGATTTGAGATCGATTCGCAGTTTCAGCCTCGGTATCGCGAGTCTACTAAAACCTGATACTATTTTATTTTTAGTAATTTTTTTCTATTGATCAGATGGGCATGAAATTTATGCCATTGATGCCGAGACTGTGCTGTGGTTAAAGTCTCATTATGTTTTGATAACGGAGACTGACATACTATTTTGAGACGGTATCAAGTCCGTTAGCATTTGTCATATTTATATTTTTAATAATTTTTTCTATTGATCAGATGAATATGAGGATTACACCATTGATCATAGAATTTTGAGACAGTCCCGTGGATAAATTTTCATTGCTTTTTGGAAATGAACTCTGAAATCATATTTTTAAATAATATAATATTATTATATAAATTATTTTCCCTAACCCTGTGCCACCAACCCTACCCTATGCCACCAACCATTTATATTTTTTTATTATTTTTTTATATAAAAAGGGGAGGGGAGGAAGCTCTCTGCACACTCACGAAAGAGAAAGAAAGAAGAGAGAGAGAAAGAGAAAGAGAGGGAGAGAGAGAGTGAAACAGAGAGGAAGAAAAGAGAGGAAAAGAGGGAAGGGATTTTGTCAATTCGAAAAACAGGAATGGATAGGGATTCTAATTTCAGAGATCAATAAAGGCAAGTTCATCTCTTTCCAAACTCATCCCTAGTAAATTTTGATATTGATGAAAAGACATGATATTGATAAAAATTGATGAATATACATGAGATTGAAGAAAAGACTTGATATTGATGAAAATTGATGAATAGAATATAAGACCAAATTCCTAAAGACATGATATTGCTAGCTAGAACTATACGTACATGTCTACCGCTGAGAATACTATTACTATTTTATACGTATGGTACTATTCATACGTATGGCACTATTCATACGTATGACACTATTCATAAATACCGTTACTATTCATACATACTGTGGTACTATTCATAAATTTTGTACTGTTCATACGTACGGCACTATTCATAAGTACTATTACTATTCATGCATACTGGGGGTACTATTCATACGTACTGTTATTGTTCATACGTACGACACTATTCATAAGTACTGATACTATTCATACGTATGGGTACTATTTATACATACCATTACTATTCATGCATACGGTACTATTCATATGTACTGTTACTATTCATGAGTACGGATACTAGTCGTAAAGTACTGTTGCTATTAGTAAGTACTGATACTATTCACAATTAGTTAATACAGCAGATAGTCGGGGTTGGTAATCCTAATCATTTACTGGACAGTTTGGCCTAGTTTTATTTTTTGGAGTTTGTTTGCGCCGTTTGTGACGCAATCGCGGAGTTTGAGCCGCTTGATGTTATACTTACAGTCATGAATATGACGAAATACGCATTTGAGTATCCCACGGGGATTATGACGAATTGAGATCTATTTACTTGTGAGTTAGTACACCGCAAATGAGACTGCGATGATACCTATTTGTCGATCCGCACGGTGATGCGATGATACCTATTTGTCAATCCGAACTATGATGCGATGATACATATTTGTCGATCCGCACTATGATGCGATGATACCTATTTGTCGATCCGCACTATGATGCGATGATACCTATTTGTCGATCCGCACTATGATACGATGATACCTATTTGTCAATCCGATAAATGATGCGATGAGTTGGAAGAAGTTCAGAATGATAATATTATAAACTATTTACATGAGTATTTGGCGGATGCGAAAAGTGTTTCTACTCATTGTTGAGATACTTTGCTATACGAGTACACGAGATACATATGCTGCTGTCTATTATGATGTTTTACTTTCCAGTTATATTTTGATTGCTTAGTTCAGGCTTAATATTTAGTTATTTACTATCTGAGACATACAGTATATACATGAGGGTTTCCTTATTTGGATTATTTCGCTCGACGTACTACGTCTCAAGTTGTAAGTTTCTAAATATTAATTCCATTAGATATAGGGAAAATGACCTAGGTAGACTATGCTTAATAGATAGAGCCTCCACTTCATCATCTAGCAGCCCTTCCCCTGGGGGAGGATGGAGGTGAACTTGCTGTAGCGCTCTGACGCTCTTGTTGTTGTTCTTTTTCTTTTATTTTATTTCTCATTTCAGGTGGCTCAGAGCATCGGAGAGACGCAGGGTGACGGAGTTCTTGCATAGTCGCCGTCGCATATTTTTACTAGTATGGACTCCACAGTGATCTTATGTTTCCATTTAGTCATTTGAGTTTGTACTCATATTGTTAAGGCAATATGCCTTAGTACGATTTCTAATCGATTCATGTTGAGACATATCATGTTATTTGAGACTCCAGATGTATATCAGTTGTATTCAAGTTTAGTTTATTTGGGACATGATTTCATTTATGAGATATATCTTTCCGTATCATGTCTATAGTATTTATTTCCCTTATTTGCCTGTTTTGTACCTTCATTTATATTAGTTTCCACTAGAGGATATTACTGTGATTGGTGAAACATGTTGTTGCACAGTGGAGGTGCATAACAGGTTTGACATCTCTGGGTTCACCTTGGACTGTAGCCAAGTGTGAAAACAGGGGCGTCACAATATAACCCACTATCTAGTTTAGTTTGTTTACCCTTGAGTGTTTTGTATATCATTGCATATATCTCATAGTATATCTTATTGCTAGGATATAGCCCTTTATTCATATTGCATATTCTTGCTCATAATTAGTTGTATATCTATCTTGCAATAATATATTTATTAATAAGCTTTTATTGGCATTTAAATCAGATTAGATTAGTATAAACCCTATTCACCCCCCCTCTAAGGTTCTTTCCTAGTGGCAATAGGGTCTAACAATTAGTATTAGAGCTTGGTGCTCTTTGATTTAAGGTCTAATCGCCTTGAGTTAAAGATCAAAGTTATCTTTTTATGCTAATCTAGTTTTGAGATTTATTAGTATCTTGCTTGCACATATATACATTATGGATATGCACGGTGCACCTTATTTAGGTTATGCTATCAATATTGCTCCTAGATTAGATAATTTCCCCTATGCCTAATGGTGTATTAGATTTAAACTTTTTGTTCGATCTAGACACTTCGATTTATGGAAAATTATAGATGATGCTTATATTGTGTCCACATCGAAGAAATCTAAGTGGAATAAAAATGATCATCGTATGTTTACCATGAATAAGCTTTTGTTAGAATTTTTACATAATGCGTTCTATTCATCTATGTCTAACAAGCTTGATTCTTTTGATAGTGCTTACACATTATGAAAACTTATAGAAGCACATCAAGGGAATTTGGAGGCGATCCGACAAGCTTTGGAGGATTCGGCTTCTAGTTCATGTGGAGTTTTATCATCTTGCCCACGGCCACTAGGCGATAGCTCTAGTGTAGTAAGCGATTCAGAATCCGATAGTGATATATCCATTAATAAACTTGCTTGTTTCTATGAGAGATTAATGAATGTCTATACTAAGTTGCATAATAATTTTATTAATCTTAAAAGCAAGCATGTTGCATTAAAATTCGATCATGAGGAGCTAGTGTCCAAATTTGATGTCATTGCAAAAGAAAATACTATGCTTAAAGAAAACAATGACTTGTTAAATTTAAAAAATAAAAAAATAATCTCATCCATCACTAGTTTATCTCATGCTAAACATAATGCCATGTTTAAAGTGGAGAACATAAAAAATGATATTGCCTCTTTCATAAATGACTATTTATGTTCTACTTCTAATGTTAACGCATATGTGCATATTGATGAGTTGAACAATGTTAAAAACTGTATTTCTTCTTTAGATTCAACTCTAACTACTTGCATTAACAACCATAAGAAGCTTGTGAATATGTGTGCCAAGACGAAGTTAAAATCATCCACTCATTATGCACACATGTATAGCAAAACTTATAAGTGTTCTATTTTTGGCCGTAAAGGCCATTTAGCTAAATTTTACTATGATGCACACAAACATAAGAATGCTAATGCTCCTTGTGCATCTCATGTAGCTTTATCATCTTGTACACTTACATATTCACATGTTCATTCTCACATTGCTCATCATAAGCATGCTCATGTGTATAGATGTGATCATTGTGGTCGGTTTGGTCATTTGGCCGAAAATTGTTTTGATTTGAAAAATAAATCTCATTTGCCAAATGTTTCTAGTAGACCACATGTTTTTAAATATGATGTTTGTGGTAGGTTTGGACATCTTATAAAATTTTGTTATGATATACAAAAAGCTTCTAAGTTGTAATATGTTCCAAATAGACCTTTGTTTAATAATGTTTTTCATTTGCAAAATAATTTTAAAAGATAATCTTTATTTGTAAATGATTCCCGTGCACAAGCTAATGGTCCACAAAAACAAATGGATCTCTTTCATTGCACAAATTGTAATCGGAAGGGTCATTTAACCGAATATTGTTATGATCGTGTTAGTGCACCACATGCGCCCAAGAGGGTTCATAACCCTAGGGCTTTGAGCTTTATTGATAGGGGTCATGTCACTAAACAATTCGGCACCAAGAATGCTTGGGTGCTAAAATAATTCTTTTAAAAATAAGAACTTAGTGTTTTTATTTTTATTTTTTTTGGTTTTTAAAATATGCTTCGAAAAATTTAAATATGAAAACAATTTTTATTTGATCAAATCTTTTGTTTTCATGACTATGAGTTTCAATTTTCATGAGAGCTTTATATTTATGTAACCCCCCGAGTTTATTGGGTGTTTATTCCCAAATCATGTTTACTGGATGCTAGAATGATTATATGGGTTAGAACAAGCTTAAGAGCTTGATATATTGTTGCCTCTCTTGAAATTCTCTTGTCAAAGATTTTGCTTTGATTTGTTGCTTTGAATTCATTATATTTCACTTATATGATGATATTTATATGTTTGTGCTAATGGATCATCTATTCGTGCATTATAATGTATTCTATGAGTGGTATGATCAAGTTATATAAAGAAAATTTTCTTTTTTGATCAAACATTATTTTTGGACTCAAATTTTGATTTATGATTTCATTTGAGTGATTTTTTTTTCATTTGAAAACTTTTTTCATGGCTCTCATGTTTTTTCTCATTCCTTTGTTTTCATAAATTTATTCATACATGGTTTTTATGTTTGACTAATGAGACATTATTTCATAATGACATATCAATATGTGTTCTCATTGTCTTGTTTGTATGAGAGTTATATTTAGCACATCTTTTATTTATGCTTGCTCACATATTTACCATGATCTTTTCTTGCATATATTCTATATGACATTTCGATAGGGGGAGCAATCCCTATACTTGCTTTATACTCACCCATGCTCTTATGTAGGGGGAGCATTCGCTCTCTTCATTCTTGGTGTTTTTCCCTTTTTGATGTTGTCAAAGGGGGAGAAAAATTATGAGTATAGCTTTTCTTATTTATATGCATGATAATTAATTTACAATATTAATTTCTTTTCATGTATATATCATTTTGTAAATTGTTTGTAATCATCAAAAAGGGAGAGATTGTTGGTCTTCTTGTTTTAATGATGATTTACAAACAATTTACTTCAAATGTTATTGTTGGACCCTAGAGGGGGGGTGATTAGGGTCAAGAGGCTATAATTATGCAATAAAATTAAGACAAGCAAACCACAGTATTCTAATGCAATCAAAATAGAGGAGATAGGGTTAGGAATCGTTATCCTATGACGCGCGATATGTTAACGATGTTCGGTCCGCTGACCTACGTCCTCGCTCCCCACTCTCGAGGAGAAATCCACTACACAACCCGGTTTGGAAGCCGGAACTTCGTCTACACAGCGATCCCCACACGATCTCACACTACACAGTTTGATCTACACAAGATCACACTCCCTCACAGTTGATCTACACAAGATCACACTCACAAAATAGTAGAAATGGTGTAAGACTCTCTCTTTACAACGTCCCTATGGCAAAGAGAGAGAGAGCACACTGAAGCTGGGAAGTGAACACACAAAAACTCAGTGAAAACAGGTTTTGAAAATATAAGCTCTGAGAAAAACAGCGTCACCGGTTTTTGCAAAAGCTGGGACACAGAGGAAGAAGAAGAGGTGGAGTTTAAATAGGAGAAAAATAGCTGTTTAAACACATCCCTTAATCCCCCAAAATCTGGAACAAAACGTCGCTGAGATCTATACTGAGCGGCGCCACAAAAAGGACAGAGTTTACCTTTTGAATAATACGGCGGTCGACCGATGGAAATTCCGGTCGACCGATGGAAATGTTCGGTCGACCGACGGAAAATTCGGTCGACCGCTAACCAGATCAGAAAAGAGAAAAACAAGCAGAGACTTGTCCGGTCGACCGGTACGGTCAACCGAAGGAAGTTCTTGGTCGACCGCGGCGGTCGACCGACGAACTCTCTGCTGCCCAGAGAGGAATGAACATAAGTGCGGTCGACCGGTGCGGTCGACCGCATTCTGATACATCCCAAAACACTGTTTTAGACTTAACAAAAATATTTGAAAAATATTTATTTGACCTCTGAAAATTATGAAACTTTGCAAAATGTTATTAATGCTAAAAACAAATTGTTTGGAAAAGGAATTTTGCAGATAGGTCCTCATACTTGTGAAAAATAGTATTTTGTGAAAAACGCTTAAAAACATAAGTATGAAAAATAGTATTTTGTGAAAAACGCTTAAAAACATAAGTATGAAAACGTGTGTGTGATATCCCAATAGCTTCAAGTGAAGTCAATAACTCTTTGCCTACATTCTAGCACTAGAGAGAAAGAATAAAAGATAGCTAGTATCCTCATATAGAATGCAATGCTTGAGTCTAGATCTAGATTGAATTTGATGAAGCTTCTATTTGAATTTGTTGTTCTTGAAATAACGTTGCTTCATCACTATGTCTCCTCCTCCTTTGGATATCATCGTTGTAGCGCATATTCCATCCAATCCTCCATTTGTGGCACTAATAAGCTTGATATATGAATTCACTATATTTGTACTTAATAAGCCATTAGTACTGATAATGGTGGTTGTAAAACATCATCAAAACATAAGGGCTAACAATCTCCCCCTTTTTGATGATGACAACCAACCATTATATAAGAGCAAAAATAAAGAAAGATAGCATATAGATAGGTGCTCCCCTATGAGCTCCCCCTAAGAATATGCAACAAATGAGGAGATTTCTCTCCCCCTTTGTCACCATCAAAAAGAAATGGGGTAAAGAGAAATGCAAAATGCAACTAAACAAGCAAGCAAATGTAGAACTTTCACATAGTGCATAAGCCCAAACCATTTCTTATGCGACAAAAATCATCCTCTCCAAGAGGCTTAGTAAATATATCCGCTAATTGAGATTTTGTGTCAACAAATACTAGGGTTACATCTTGTCTCTCAACATGATCGCGTAAGAAATGATGGCGCACATCAATATGCTTGGTTCTAGAGTGAAAACTGAATTTTTGGAAATATTTATAGCACTAGTGTTATCACAAAAAAAAATTATATTTTGAAAATTCAAATCATAGTCAACTAAGCTTTGTTTCATCCATAAAACTTGAGCACAACATAAGCCGACGGCAATGTATTCCGCTTTCGTAGTGGACAATGTAACACAATTTTGTTTCTTGGAAGCCCAAGAAACAAGTGAATTTCCTAAGAATGCGATCTACCTTACATCCGGCAAAGTCAGCATCACAAAAACCATATAAATCAAAAGAGGTGCTTTTTGGATAAAACAAACCAAGATTAAAAGTTCCATTAACATACTTAATGATCCTTTTAACCGCAATTAAATGAGATGCTTTAGGAGATGTTTGAAAACGTGCAAATGCACACACACTAAACATGATGTTGGGTCTACTAGCGGTGAGATAAAGAAGACTACCTATCATACATCGGTATAGTTTTTGGTACACGTCTTCACCACTTTCATCCGCATCAAGCTTAACACTTGTACTCATGGGAGTAGGCGCATGCTTAGAGTTCTCCAAATTGAATTTTTTCACCAATTCCTTAGCATACTTGCTTTGAGAAATAAATATCCCATCCTTTGTTTGCTTAACTTGAAGCCCGAGAAAGAATGTAAGCTCTCCCATCATACTCATCTCTAAGTGATCCTGCATAACCTTAGAAAATTTCTTGCACAAAGATTCATTAGTAGCACCGAAAATGATATCATCAACATATATTTGAACTAAAATGAAATCATTTTTCCTTTTTCTCACAAAAAGAGTGTTATCAATAGTTCCTTTTGAAAAACCATTTTCAACAAGAAAACTAGAGAGGCGAGCATACCAAGCTCTAGGAGCTTGTTTCAACCTATATAAATCTTTTTGAACCCGGTAAACATGATTAGGAGAAACATGATCTATAAAACCGGGGGGTTGCTCAACATATACTTCCTCCTCTATAAAACCATTCAAGAAAGCACTTTTAACATCCATTTGAAATAATTTGAAATTTTTAAAGCTAGCAAATACCAAAAACATCCTAATAGATTCCAACCTTGTAACCGGTGCAAAGGTTTCATCATAGTCTATGCCCTCCTCTTGATTGTATCCTTGGGCAACCAAACGAGCTTTATTTCTAGTAACAATGTCATGTTCATCAAGTTTGTTTCTAAAAACCCATTTAGTACCAATAATACTAGCATTGTTAGGTCTAGGAACTAATTTCCAAACATCATTTCTTGTAAAATTATTTAGTTCTTCATGCATAGCCAAAACCCAAAATTCATCATTTAAAGCATCATTAATCATTTTAGGTTCTAGTTGAGATAAGAATGCAACATTACCACACACACTCAAAGCTTTTGAGCGAGTAACAACTCCTTGTGAAGGGCGCCCAATGATTTGTTCCTTTGGATGGTTTGATGCGAATTTCCAAGCTTTAGGAAGTTCAACTTGTTCATGAGCATTGGAGCTATCCACATCCTTTTGAGCTTCTATAGAGGGAGTATCATTGATTTGTAAAAGGTCCAATCCTCCCTCAACATCATCATCATCATCTTTCCTAGGTAAAACAACTTGAGAACCAACATTAGTCTCATCAAAAGTAACGTTTATAGATTCTTCAACAACAAGGCTTCGTTTATTGAAGACCCTATAAGCCTTACTTCGAGGTGCATAACCTAAGAAAATATCAACATCAATTTTGGAATGAAATTTATCATGGTGATCTTTTGTATTTAAAATAAAACATTTGCAACAAAAGATACGAAAATAACCAATAAAAGGAGTTTTCCCATAAAAAAGTTCATAAGGAGTTTTCTTAAGCTTTGGTCTAATCAAAACACGATTTAAAACATGGCAAGCTGTATTGACGGCTTCGGCCCAAAAATATTTTGGCAAATCAAATAAATTTAACATAGTGCGTGCCATCTCTTGTATGCTGTGATTTTTCCGTTCAACAACACCATTTTGTTGTGGTGTTCTAGGAGCGGAAAACATGTGAGTTATACCATGATGAGCACAAAAATCATAGAAAAATTCATTTTGAAATTCACCACCATGATCACTTCTTATTTTAACAACTTTCAAATCTTTTTTATTTTCAATTCTTTTGACATGATTAGCAAATTCTTCAAAACAATCATTTTTCTTTGTAAGAAATATTGTCCATGTAAAATGAGAGAAATCATCAATAATCACAAAAACATAGTGTTTCCCTCCAAGAGAGGTAACACGCATAGGACCAAACAAATCAAGATGAAGTAATTGCAAAGGTTTAGAAGTCGATACCTCATGGATGGATTTGAAGGAAGATTTTGTTTGATTACCTTTAGCACAATCCTCACATATGGTATATTTGATGAAGTGCAAGCTAGGTAACCCTTTAACAAGATTTCTCTTAGACAATTTTGATATTAGCTCCATATTTGCATGTCCAAGTCTCTTATGCCAAATCCAAGGGTTTTCATCAATTGCCGCAAGGCACTTCACATCTTGATTCACTAAATCATTCATCTCAAAAATGTAAACATTAGACTTGCGATTTGCAATAAAAACAATTTTTCCATCCATACTAATGATGCATTTATCCGGTTTAAAAGAAATATCAAAACCTTTATCACTTAATTGGCTAATGCTAAGAAGATTATGATTCAAGCCATTTACTAAATAAACATCTTCAATAATGGGTGAGGGTTTCTTACCAATAGAACCGATACCAATGATTTTACCTTTCTCACCACCACCGAAGGAGACATTGCCTCCTTCAATCCTTGATAGGGTTGCAAATAACTCTTTGTTGCCCGTCATATGATGTGAGCAACCACTATCAAGGTACCACATCTCCTTACGTCGTTGCCGTGAGAAGATGAAGATGTAGTAGCTTTAGGTACCCAAAACTTGGGTTCTTGGTGGTTAGTAGTCTTGGTACCTTTGGGTACCCATATCAATCCATAAAATTCAAAGTTATCTTTAATTCTACAATGAGTAGAAATATGACAATGTTTCATGCAATAAGTGCACACAAAATTTCTTTTGTATGTATGAGTGTGAGAACCATGAAACCTATTCAATAAAAACAAAAACCCAATCTTCCTATTTAGGAAGATAATCTACTTTGCAGGTTGTGACCTCAGACTGTGCCAATCACTAATAAGTGAAAGCACAGGAGTCGAGGCGAAAAACGACCGTTTTAAAAAATCGCGGCTGACCAAATCGGTTGACCGAAGAAATAATCGGTCGACCGAAAATACCGTCGGTCGACCGACCGAAAAATTCGGTCGACCGCTGACAGCTAAAGAAATTTGGAAAACCAAGCAGAGCCTCTTCGGTCGACCGGAACGGTCGACCGATTTGAAGATTGAAAATTCGGTCGACCGTATCGGTCGACCGACGACAATCTGGAAAGATACTAAGGGATGGCCATAGGATCGGTCGACCGATTTCTGATATTTTCCAGAAAACAGGTTTTTGACCAACTTGAAATATTTGCAAGATATTCATTTGACCTCTGAAAATTCTGAAACTTTGTAAAATGTTTTTAATACTAAAAACAAACTGTTTGGAAAAAGAATTTTGCAGATAGGTACTCATACTTGTGAAAAATAGTGTTTTGTGAAAAAAACGCTTAAAAGACACAAGTCTAAAAACGTGTGTGTGATTCCCAATAGCTTCAAGTAAACTCAGTAACTCTTTGCCTACATTCTAGCACTAGAGAGAAGAACAAAAGAAGGCTAATATCCTCATATTGAAAGCAATACTTGAGCTTTGATATAGCTTGAATCGGATGAAGCTTTTATATGACTTTGTTGTTCTTGAAATAACGTTGCTTCATCTTTTTGGCCTCCTCCTCCTTTAGATGTCTTCGTTTTAGCGTATATTCCATCCATCCTCCGTTAATGGCACTAACGAGCTTGACAAATGATTTTACTACATTTACACTCAATAAGCCATTAGTACCGATAATGGTGGTTGTAAGAACATCATCAAAACATAAGGGCTAACAATCTCCCCCTTTTTGATGATGACAACCAACCATTATATAAGAGCAAAAATAAGATAGCTTATAGATAGGTGCTCCCCCTATCTATGAGCTCCCCCTAAATATATGCAACAAATGAGGAGATTTCTCTCCCCCTTTGTCACCATCAAAAATGGGGTAAAGAGAAATACTAAATGCAAAATACAACTAGTCAAGCAAGCAATGTAGAACTTTCACATAGTGCATAAGCCCAAACCATTTCTTATGCGACAAAAATCATCCTCTCCAAGAGGCTTAGTGAATATATCCGCTAGTTGAGATTTTGTGTCAACAAATACTAGGGATACATTTAGTTTCTCTACATGATCGCGTAGGAAATGATGGCGTACATCAATATGTTTGGTTCTAGAATGCAAAACCGAATTTTTTGAAATATTTATGGCACTTGTGTTATCACAAAAGATTTTAATATTTTGAAAATTCAAATCATAGTCAACTAAGCTTTGTTTCATCCATAAGACTTGAGCACAACATAAGCCGGCGGCAATGTATTCCGCTTCCGTAGTGGACAATGCAACACAATTTTGTTTCTTGGAAGCCCAAGAAACAAGTGAATTTCCTAAGAATTGGCATGTTCCACTCGTACTCTTGCGATCTACCTTACATCCGGCAAAGTCGGCATCACAAAAATCATATAAATCAAAAGAGGTGCTTTTTGGATAAAACAAACCAAGATTAAAAGTTCCATTAACTACTTAATGATCCTTTTAACCGCAATTAAATGAGATGCTTTAGGAGATGCTTGAAAACGTGCACATGCACACGCACTAAACATGATATCGGGTCTACTAGCGGTGAGATAAAGAAGACTACCTATCATACCTCGGTATAGTTTTTAGTCCACGTCTTCACCACTTTCATCCGCATCAAGCTTAACACTTGTACTCATGGGAGTAGGCGCATGCTTAGAGTTCTCCAAATTGAATTTTTTCACCAATTCCTTAGCATACTTGCTTTGAGAAATAAATATCCCATCTCCCATCATACTCATCTCAAAATGATCTTGCATAACTTTAGAAAATTCCTTGCACAAAGATTCATTAGTAGCACCGAAAATGATATCATCAACATATATTTGAACTAAAATGAAATCATTTTTTCTTTTTCTCACAAAAAGAGTGCTATCAATAGTTCCTTTTGAAAAACTATTTTCAACAAGAAAACTAGAGAGGCGAGCATACCAAGCTCTAGGAGCTTGTTTCAACCTATATAAAGCTTTTTGAACCCGGTAAACATGATTAGGAGAAACTTGATCTATAAAACCGGGGGGTTGCTCAACATATACTTCATCCTCTATAAAACCATTCAAGAAAGCACTTTTAACATCCATTTGAAATAATTTGAAATT
>NC_033797.1:119060758-119080564 GCF_001876935.1 Asparagus officinalis
CCAAAAACATCAATTTTCAGCCTTTGATTCGTAACAAACTGCCCAGCGTATCGATACCAGCATCGATAGAGGTATCGATGCTGGCATCGATACGGGCATCGATGCGGGCATCGATGACCCCATCGATGCTGGCATCGATGCTTGCCTGCTTCTAGCTGCTGTCCGCAGAACTCCTCTTTCATTGGTTCTTGGGCTTGGATCTTGGGCTTTTGCTTGGGCTTTTGGGCTTTGATATTTCTTTTAATCCTTCATCTTAGCTTGGGCTTTTGGATAGATTGGAAATTGATTTTCCAATTGGCTTCTTGATTCATTTCTTCATTTAATCAATGGGTTTTTATTGAGAGATGGGAAGTTGAGATTTATTCTTCATTAACCTGCAATTAAAAGATAAAAACAATTATTAGTGGTATATTTATTCATATAAAATAGATAATGAGGGTATAAAAATTATAATAAAATATGATTATCATTATCTGAAAGACTTTGGAAAATTATTTGATTATAATGATTCTCAATAACTTAAATCGTCAGAGGTGTAATGTTAACTTGACGACATACAAAGTAAGAGAACTTCTTTACTCAGACGAACATTTGATAAGCAACCCCCAGCTAAACTCAAGAGACTTGCAGCTTACGGGTAGTATTTCTTAAGAAACTTCCCATTAATTGGCATCATAAGTCTGTCGCCTTTCTTATTGATGAGACGGTAAGCTCCGTTGGAATAGACTGTCTCAACGACAAAAGGCCCTTCCCATTTAGGGTTAAACTTCCCTTTAGTTTTATGAGTTATCACCATGGGTCGTCGATTGACCAAAACCAGATCGCCCTTCTTGAAAATCCGTTGGAATAAACCTTTTTGTTGTAGGCTTTGGAAATACGAGCTTGATATAGTTCAATCTGTTGTTGAGCTTGGAGTCTCTTGTCGTCTAAAGCTTCGAGTTCCTGCAAGCGTCGTTGGTGTTTCTCTTCGTCTGTCAGTCCAGTTGTGACCGCGACTCTCAGAGACGGGATCTGAATCTCAAGTGGCAATACAGCTTCACAGCCGTATACTAAGGAGAATGGCGTAGCTCTGGTAGAGGTCCTTACTGTTGTTCGGTAGGCCCACAAACATTCGCCAAGTCTTTCGTCCCAATCACGTCGGCTTTTGGAAACAAACTTTTTGAGAAGCTTTACTATGGTTTTGTTGAAAGCTTCTGCAAGACCATTTGCTGGCGGATAGTATGCCGTAGATGCGACGCTTTGGATGCGCAATTTATCACAGAATCTCTGAAATCCAAAGCTAACGAATTGTATTCCGTTGTCGTGAATTATTCATCTCGGGACTCCAAAGCGATAGACAACATGACGTTTAATGAACTTGATCACATTCGAAGTCTTGACTTCTTTCAACGGGATTGCTTCTGCCCATTTGGAGAAATAGTCGGTCACGGCCAGAATGAACCGGTGTCCTTTGGAAGTCGGAGGAGAAATTGGTCCCACAATATCCATGCTCCACATCTCAAATGGCCAGGTTGCAGATGTAGGATGTAAGTTTCCTGGCGCTTGATGGATAAAATCTCCATGAATTTGGCATGCGTGACAGCGTTTAGCATAGTCGACTGCGTCTGAAAACATCTTTGGCCAATAATAGCCAATTCGTCGAAGACGATCTCCTAATTTAGCTCCGGGCTGATGAGCCCCGCACATTCCGTCGTGAGCTTCTTTAAGGGCCTCCTTCGCTTCCTCTTGAGAAAGACATCGAAGCAAAACTCCGTCGTGTGATTTACGATATAGGGTTCGAGAAACCGCATCATAATAGAACTGGAGGGCCTTTCGTTTGATAGTGGCCGCTTCCTTAGGGTCGTCAGGCAGTATTCTGTATATGGCATAGTCGATATACGGGAATCGCCAATCTCTAGCTTCAAACTCCATCGAGGTTGTACAGACTTCCCCTGTCATCGTCTCATCGGAGCTTTCCTCCATAGGAATCTTGAAGCAGTATAACTCGCGTCCTGTAACCGAGATTGTAGTTTCAGCCCCTGGAGGTAACGCTAATGAAGTTGCCAGCGAGGCTAAAGCGTCTGCGTAAGCATTCTGAGTTCGTGGAATGTATCCGATAAAGAAACCTTTAAACTTCTCAGCTTGCTTTAGCACTGCGATATGATACGAGATAAGATCCTCATGCCGCACTTCGTATTCCCCTCGGACTTGATTAACGATGAGCTGAGAGTCACCGTAAGCTTCGAGGTGCTGAACATTAAGTTCTTCGGCAAATTGCATTCCTAATAGTAGAGCATTATACTCGGCTACATTGTTGGTGCAGGGTTCGATTAGGGAGAACCCCCTTGGGATTACGTGACTGTTCGGAGAAACGAGTACGACCCCCACTCCTGCGGTGATTGCTCCGTGAGGGTTTGCTCTAGATGCCCCGTCGAAGAATAATTTCCACACATGCGTGGTTTCTTGAGTAACGCAAGTTTCAGAGACTTCATCAGGCAACTCTTCATACAACTTAGATGTCCCTGACACCGGGTGATCAGCTAAGAGCGACTTCATCGGGCAACTCTTCATACAACTTAGATGTCCCTGACACCGGGTGATCAGCTAAGAAATCCGCCAACGCTTGACCCTTGACTGCCTTTTGGGGCATAAACTGCATATCATATTGTGACAAGAGAATGGCCCACTTTGCGAGCCGGCAATTTAGAGATGATAGTTTCATCATTAAAACTCTCAATGGATTCACCTTAGAGATGACATGAATTGTCTGTCCAACCAGGTAATGTCGCATCTTTTGAACTGCGAATACCAAGGCGAGACATTCTTTTTCAACTGGATTGTATCGGTGTTCGGCTCCCATCATAGTCCTGCTTAGGTAATAGATGGCTTGCTCTTGACCCTGATCGTTGTTCTGAGCCAACAGAGCTCCAAGAGAATGTTCCATGGCTCTCACATATAACAGGAATGGTTTCCCTGATTTTGGGGCCACAAGAACTGGTGGTTGAGTAAGGTACTCTTTAATCTCCTCGAATGCTTTTTGACATTCTGTATCCCAGACAAAAGATACTCCTTTCTTCATGAGCTTAGAGAAAGGTTGACAGCGTCCTGAGAGATTTGATATGAATCTTCGAATGTAGGCCAGTCTGCCTTGCAAACCTCTGAGCTCTTTGAGATTCTTCGGAGGTGGCATGTCTTGGATGGCACGCACTTTTTCTGGGTCAAGAGAGATTCCCTTGGAAGTAACGATAAATCCCAGGAATTTTCCACTTGAAACTCCGAGGAACGATTTTGTCGGGTTCATCTTCAGCTGATGTGCTCGCATGATTTCGAACATTGTCTTCAGATCTGCAAGATGATCGTCTTTACATTGGCTCTTTACTGCTATGTCATCAACGTAGCACTCGATCTTCTTTCGTAGGTGTTCGTGAAAGATTGTGTTCATTGCACGTTGATAAGTTGCACCTGCATTCTTCAGGCCGAAGGGCATCACTGTGTAGCAATACACCCCCAGTGGTGTTCTAAAAGCAGTATGCTTTTCATCGTCCGGGTGCATCTTAATCTGATTATACCCGGAGAATCCGTCCATGAAAGACATCCTTTCATACCCGCAGGTGTTGTCAATCATAACATCCGTGATGGGGAGTGGGAATTCGTCTTTCGGACAGGCGGCATTGAGATCGCGGAAATCGATGTATATTCGGACTTTACCGTTCTTCTTGGGCACTGGGACGATGTTAGCCACCCAGTCGGGGTGTTGCTCTTCCCTAACGAAGCCCGAATCTATGAGCTTTTTAACTTCTGACTCAATTGATTCCATGATCTCTGGACGAAACCTGCGTTGTTGTTGTTTAACGGGTTTCGCGTCCGGATCAATGTTGAGACGGTGCATGGCAACCTTCGGGTCAAGGCCAGGCATATCTTCATAATTCCAAGCAAAGACATCTATATATTCTCGGATGAGAGATATGAGGTCTTCTTTTTCGGATGATGATAAGTCTTCAGCTATGAATATGGGCTTAGGATCATGTTTATCTCCCATGTTGACCTGGATCACTTTATCTTCAGTGGGTGGTTCGCGTTGTTCGAATCGCATATCCCACAAGATGTTAAGACATTTGATCCAAGGATCATCGGTTGATTCGACTAACTCTTCGTCACCCCCTGCGTCTACATCTGGATGACTGGTTGAAACCATGTTCACAGTTAGGCTTTTAAAGAAAGGCCCAACACTGACGTCGGATTCACAAGAAGATGTTTCGGAGGAATGGTTGTGACGCAGGTAGTTACTGATTTCGTTTTCTGAGCCTGACGGGGTTGTGACGTAGCCCACGCCTCTTCCGGTTTTTTGATAGTAATCCGGAGGTTTTCCTTCGGGAGTGAGAGACATCCGAATTGGTGTTCGCCTTCCTTTCCCGAAGTTTAAGCCCTGCTTTTCATTAAAGTTATATCCCATTCTTTTCATTAAATGTATAGCATTGGGTTCATGGTAATGAAATTGAGGGGCACCATCATCTTCTTCCGAGCTTCCACGTCGGAGCGGCGTGGGTTTAACTTTACCAAGACGGATTGGCTTTTGCCCTTTCTTCTTAGACGGGACTTCGAAGAAAGCCTTTTGTGCATCTTCTACTTCTTCATCGGAAGTGAAGGATGACCTAATTGGTAATGTGAAGCATGCTTCTGCACGCAATGTATGCCATGAGCTGGTACCTGCATTATGATTGTTCTCTATTTGTCCAACTTTAAAAGATTCATCCGACAAATACGCCAAAATAAAATCTTCATTAATGCACCACTCGCCCTCACTTGGTACATTATTATTGTTCTCGACTGGACCAATTACATTAAAGTTCAGCTCCCATGGGCAATTCCCTACCGGGTCTGGTTCGACATCTGCTTCATTACCACTGTCGACGTCTTCTTCCTCTTGCGACTCTAAGTAAAAGACTGAATCGGTGTGGAAGGCTTCATTACCACTGTCGACGTCTTCTTCCTCTTGCGACTCTAAGTAAAAGACTGAATCGGTGTGGAAGTTTTCCACTCCCTTGAAGGGGTATTTCTCCGCAATCAGGGTTCGAACTTCGTCTTCACCATTGACATACTTCATAACTTGATGCAATGTAGATGGGACAACACGATTTGCGTGAATCCATGGTCGTCCTAATAACAGATTATAGGATGTGTACGCATCTATAATGTAACAAGCCACTTCGGATTTGAGATCTCCGATTTGACATCTGAGCTTGATCTTTCCCATAGGCCGAGTGCTGTTAGCATTGAATCCGAAGATGGTGGTTTGGGTAGCATGCAACCGGTGTAAGGGAATCCCTAAAACTTGCATGACTCTGTATGGCATGATGCTTAGTGCCGAGCCTGGGTCGACCTGAACGCGGCTGATTTCTGATGACCCGATATATCCGGTGTAATACAGGGGTCTGTCATGTTAATGTTTCACTTGCATATCATCCTGAGTGAATGATATGCAGGGCAGGCTTCTGACTGCTTGTAAACACTACAGACATGATTGATCTTCAGATGTTTCGGGAATTGGATTAACTTGGGTAATGAAGCTCTTAGTGTTCTTCAAAGCTTCAATCAGAGCTTCTCTGGTGGCTTTGGACAACTTCAAAAGCTCGTAAAGGGTGATCCTGGCTGGTATATTGGCCAACTGTGCCATCACATTAAATTGATAAGGGGCATTTGTTTCGCCAAGATCTTGGTAAAGATTTTTGTTGAAACGGAGATCTCCTTCCCTTTATCAACCGTCTTCTTTGGCACAGAACCCCCAGCGTCTTGGGGCTGTTCTTCAGCTTCTTGAACGTTCTGGTCATAATTCCTCAAATAAGTTTTCCCTGACCGAGTACCGGGGTTACCTTCTGGGTATGCTGCTAGGACGATCCTCTCTTCTTCTGAGTCAGTGAGAGGTTTGAGATGGTCATTATTCTCATTAACAGAGGGGCTAATCATGTTGGATGACTTAGCCTTGCCTCTTTTCTGCTTGAATGCGGTGTTCGTCCATTGCTGATCCTCAATTAGGTCCGGATGGACCCACATGATCTCTCCCTTTGGAATAGTGAGGGGTACCAACCCCCTGCCTTTCTGGTTGTGCAGGTCGGTGTTTTTCAAGTGCATCTCCCCTTTATGGACGGGGATAACACCATTTGCAGTAGCTACAGGGGGGAAATCACCAAACTGGAGCGCAATCAGGTTAGTGGTTACAGTCTTCTGCTCCGGTTTCAGGGTGAGTACATTAGCGTTCACCAAATTTTGCAAGATGTCTTTGAAGAAATAACACTTTCGGGTAGGATATCCCAAGAACCTATGATATCGACAGTAATTGGGATCATCTACTTTGCCTGCTTCATCTGGTTTTCTGATTTCAGGGAGCTGCAATTTATTGTTCTTCCGAAGTAGTTGGAACAGAGTGTCCACATGCTCTTCTTTGAACGAATACTGCTTGGGCGTTCTTTGCTGATTGGGTGTTTTGCCTTGCTTAGTAGGCGATGGTACTTGCGTGTAGTCAGCTGCTAAAGTCTCTTTTCCCTTAGACCGCTGGGCATTGTTCTGATTGCGTTGCTGCTGCGGCTTGGGTTGTGGCTCTTCTTTAGCTTTGATCCGAGCTACAATCTCTTCAGCTTGCTCTCCTTGCGACACCAGTTGTCTCCAGGAGCGACATTCTGCTACCCCCATTTAAGCGAGAAGTTGGGTCTGCAAGTTGTGCCTGCAAGTTTCAACCAAAGTTGATTGAGTCATACCTGATGGGCATCGCAATGCCATGCTGCGGAACCTTTCGACATAGGTCTTGATAGACTCTCCTTTCTTTTGTTTAGTGGCGAGAAGAGTCGGGACGGAGACCTCTGTGTCGTCTTCAAAGAATCTGGCCAAGAAAAGCCTTTCCAAATCTACCCATTTCTGAATAGATCCAGCAGGCAGTTTCATAAACCATTCAAATGCGACACCTTTGAGAGTACCGATGAATAGCCGGGTCAGAATGGCGTCGTTTGCCACTACATCTCCAGTCTGAGACTTGAAGTAGTAGATATGCTGATTTGGCGATCCTGTGCCATCGAACGATTGCAATGTAGGGGCCTTGAACTTTGGCGGATAGGGAGCTGTATCCCATTCTGCAGGGTAAGGTCGTATCACTCCTTCCTCGTGAAGTTCGCTTCTGTTGGCCATTGCATTAAGGCGGGCTTCTAGCTCATCTACTTTGGTTGACTAAGGATATAGCTCTTTTTCCACCTCCTTCTCACCTTTCGACGAGGATCCCAGGTTATGGGTCTCACGATCTGGATGTTCATGTACTTTTTGCTTTTCCTTTGATGTTGTCTTCTGGGAAGATTCAGGTTTTTGGCCTTTTTCTGCTAGAACCTGGGCCAACATGTCCTTTAATTGGAGGAGTGTCTCCTGTTGCGCCTGTAGCATGACATGATGTTCGTCCACCCTTTTGGCTATGTCTTCGGGGTTTCCCGTCATGTAAACAGAAACTTTCTGTGCTCCGACAGAGCTTGAAGATTGAGATTCATCTATTGCCGAATGTTCATCACTTGTCGTAATCCCTTTGGCCAACTTTCGATAATCTACTGAGCGAATAGCTCCGGTCCGTGACCGAGTATGTCGATATACCCCTTCGAACTCATTGCAAATTTCTCGAACAGTCGGAGAATGGCTTCTTTCTGATTCATCAGAACTAGGACACGGGGCTTTTCCTCTGCTGGTCATGTTGATGGTGACCTGAGGGTATTCGGCTTCAGAAACTTTCTTCTTTTGACGTCGTCATTTGGTAGGTCTTGCAACGTCAGACAGTCTGTCGAATACAGACCTGCGAGGCTCAGGCGTACAACAGTGACATTCGGAAAGAACTGTTGAAATAAGCCGCTCACAATGACATGAATGAGCCGCTCGTTGCATTGGCTGTTCTCTGGAGAGTAACTCTCGCAAATCAGAGACTTGAGGATAATTCTTCGTCGGGGACGAGACCCCCTGTCCTTGAATGGGCGAAACTGGTTCTTGTTGGACATGAATCTTTAACCCACGTCGACTCTCTTGAACTTGGCGGACCCCATCGCATTCGGGAGTCGAAGTGCGAGGGTCGCGTTGTGATTTATAAACACCAGGCCTTGGCCTGCGTTCAGTCGATGAAACAGACCCCTTAAGGTCTTGTTTGGTTTGGACGCACTCATGAGGCGTCTGTTTTCCCTTAGCAGGGCTGTGTTTTGATTGGACAACGCACCACTTTGGACGCACTCATGAGGCGTCTGTTTTCCCTTAGCAGGGCTGTGTTTTGATTGGACAACGCACCACTAGGGGTCGCGCTTAAGTTGAATCACCCGAGGTTCATAATTGGATTCGTTACCTCGAAGTGTGCGTTCTGGAGTATGAACGCATTGCTTGGGTAGAGCTTCGGAAACACAATCTTTGCGTTGGACCAGGGATCGATTTTCTCGGAGATATGCTCGTCGGATGGATCTTCTCCGTCTTCGAGCGGCGTTTTTCTTGGTTTGTTTCAAAGCTTTAGCAGCAACGTCGTCGGCGTTGATCGTGCCTTTCTCTGTCATAGGCCTTTTACAACCAAGTACACACTGTGTCGAAATGAGTGTGGGATCTTCAGATTGCAGAGTAAGTTTGAGGCTTTGGCCAAAGGAGAGGGCTTTCTTTGGCATCTCAGCAGTAATTAAAACCTTTTTAGAGTTCTGACAGGCATCTCGCCTAGCCTTGGGGCTAAGCGATCCAGAGGAGAGAGCCTCCTCGTACTTGGCTTGGTCAAACTCCACAACAAGAGTTTCAACGGTTGTTCCAGTGAGGTGAACGTCGGATTGCGCCACCACTTCCTCGTCAGAGAAGCTCGTCCCCAGCGGAGTCGCCATCTTTTGTTTGTGGAAAATTTGCAATAAGAAAATGAAATTCTCTCTAACTGTTTAGAAAAAGAATGATTACAACTCTCTCCACTCTCAATTACAATTGAATTCCCGATTACAAAAGAGAAGAGAATGATCTGGATTCTCTCCTTTGTTTAATTCTGGGTTCTTCTTGGTGACGATGAGATGCCTCCCTCGAGTGCTCGCGTCGAGTTTGCTTTTCGTTGACGATCCGAATATCTATGCTCACTGGAACAACGATCTTGTCTAGTCGATGACTCTTGACGAGTTTTGTGATTCAGAACGAATAACAAACTCTGATAGAAAAGAGTTGTTTGACCGAAAATGATTCGGTTAATAAGCCAAGTAACTAACGTCTGGATTTCTCAATGGATGTTGATTCCCCAGACTGTATAAAGAGTTAATTCTCCAACTCTCTCTCTAAGATCCTCTCCAGAAAATCTGATCTCCAATGATATCCCGCCCTCGATCTGATTATCAAAAATCCGATCTAAGCAATCCAAAAAGAGAGATGCTAACTCTGTTGAGTTTGTTGATATTTATAGGGGGATTAGGGGTGTAACTACCCCCATAATCCGCTCCTAAATGGGGGCTTAGTTACCCCATTGATCGGGTGTAACAACCCACGTAAGCCATTCCTCAAATCGTGGGTGAAGAGCAGTTTTCGAAACTGCCTGGATCGTGTTTGAACAGGTCAGAATTTTGACATGCGTTCTGGCCTAAATTCTGTATTTGAACGCAGTATCTGGAGGTGCGTTCTGCAACGATATTGAGCTGCGCTCTTCGATGTTTGACGGTGCGTTTGGCAGCGATGATAAGCTGCGTTGGGCAGCGATGATGAGCTGCGTTGGGCAGCGATGATGAGCTGCGTTGGGCAGCGATGATGAGCTGCGTTGGGCAGCGATGATGAGCTGCGTTGGGCAGCGATGATGAGCTGCGTTGGGCAGCGATGATGAGCTGCGTTCTCTGACGTTTGAAGGTACGTTTGGTAGCAGTATAGAACTGCGTTGGGCAGCGATTGGGGCTGCGTTCGAGCCGTGCTTGGCAACGATTGAAGCTGCGTTTGAGCCGTGCTTGGCTGATTGTTGAAGATGCGTTCAGTGTCTGATTGAGGCTGCATTCAGGTTTCTCCGTCTTTATATATGGATGACACCAATGACTAATAAAGAAGATCTTATTCAGGACATTTGTGACAATTGAGGCATCTCAATAACGCTCTATCAACTGCAGGTCACGATCTCCACTAAGATTTCTTTGCATGGTTTAACCATGTGCTCCTCAGTGTGTCGACTATCATTACACTGCTCATCAGCATCTCTAATAGTTGCTAATATGATGTTAGTCATGTTGTTGTCGCAGCCATCAAGATCAATCATCTCACATAAGAAGCTGCATTTGTGTTTGCCGCGGTAAGTGATTGAATTGGTGTTGTGTCTTGATGATGGTACGCAGGGAGGACTTCCACGTCTTGGTTTGAAGAGATCGTCGATTTGTAATCTCTTTCTGTCAGAGTGTTGCTAAAGATAGCCTTCTGGAAGTCGTCAGATTATAACTTCCATCATCGGTGTTTGATGGGGAATCAGCTATCTTTTTTAGACAGCCTACAGCAGTCCTGAACTTTACCTTCGTCTTCTTGCCAAGAACACAGTGCTCACAGAACTCAATCTTCCCACTCTTAGCTTCCTTCAATAGCCCCTGCTTGTACAATACCTGCAGTGACTTTTCACCTGTATGCCCCAATCTATAGTGCCAAAGTCTGCTCATGTCCGCTTCTGAAATAGCCGAAGCAACCTGGCCAATCTCGGTGCTTCCCTTCAGATAATACAAATTCTGACTGCGGACTCCCTTCATCACCACCAATGATCCCTTAGTAACCTTCGCTACAGCGTTTTCGAAAGCCACCTTGAATCCCTTCGCCTCCAAAGCTCCAACTGAGATAAGATTTTTCTTCAGTTGAGGAACAAATCTCACCTCCTTCAACTCACGGACTACTCCATCGTGCATCCTAACCCGCACGGTACCTATCCCACAAACGCCACAAGATTGATCATTTCCCATGACAACAACGCCCCCGTCGACTTTCTCAAAAGATGCAAACCAGTCTCGCCTAGGGGTCACATGAAAAGTAGCGTCGGAATCAAGCATCCAATCTGATGCATCCACAAGGTTCACCTCCACAGTAATCAGTAGAGAAAAGCACGAATCATCGGAATCATCGCCTTTCACAATATTCACCTCATTGGCCTTCGGGCCCTTTTTCTTGCCATTCTCCTTCTCCTTGAGCTTCGGGCAGTCTCTCTTCCAATGTCCCTGCTCCTTACAGAATGCACATTGGTTCTTTACTAATTGGTGGTGGCCTCTAGACTTTGACCTCCCTCTATTACCACCTTTCGGATATGGGCTTCTACCTCTCGTCGACAAGGCCTCTCCTGAAGTCCTAGCGCGGGAAGTCTCCTTGTCCTTCCTCCTCAAGTCGTAATTGATCAATGCGTTAGTCACTTCACTATAGCTGATAGAAGATCTCCTGTTCAACAAAGTGAGCACGAATGTATCATACTCCTCATCCGGTAAGGAGCCCAATAAGATAATAGCCTTGTACTCATCCGAAATCTTCTCATCAACATTCGCCAAGTCTGACAACAACTTAGTGTAGTTGTTCACATGAGCCGCAAGCGAGGTGTCTCTGGACATCTGGAATCTGAATAACCTACGCAGCAAGTGCAACCGGTTCTCAACACTCTTCGTAAGGTACTTATTGTTGAGAATTTTCCACATCTTCATCGCAGACGTGACCCCAATCACATCATATTTCAGCTCCTGTTCCAAACAGGACCTGATCACCCCACAAGCATTTCTATTCATCTTCTCCCATACCGCCTCTTCATATTTAGGTGGCCTCTCGTGGACCATGATGGTCTCTTCCAGATTCTGAGCATTGAGCGCATCCTGTACGTCGCTCATCCACAAACCAAAGTTGATTTTGCCGTCATACTTTACCACACTAATCTTAGTGTTCTGAAAACCAACTTGTATTGTACTCGCCATCGATTTGCTGCTTTCACCTTCTTCTCCCATTGCGAACTAACTCCAAATTTTAGAGAAAGAACAAATTTGATAGAAATTAGGAACCACCCAACTGAACCCTAGATCGGTTTCCAACTAGATCTCCTATCCACACGAGGAAAGCAAAATCTTCAACGGCAACTCCTAATGCTATCTCCACCGAAGCATAGAACTCCAAGAACCAAGCTTCCAACTGAATCTTCCTCCACCTAATCCAAAACACCCTAGATCTGAAATCTGGGCTCTGATACCACTTGTTGCACGCAGCGGAAATTTCGGCAGCACTTCGGCAGCACAACAAGAGAGTCAGATCGCAATAAGAATTCCCGTATCACCAAGGAAACAAGAATCTGAAGCGAATATCTCAACAAAGTGAGATATCGGCTCTTCTTCTCATCAGTTCTAGGACTGACCTGTCGAGGGATCCTAAAAGCTATTACAAATCACACAAAAGCAGTACAACCAATTTTTACGTGGTTCGGCAAATTGCCTACGTCCACGGGGCAAGGAGGGGAGAGATCTACTAATAGAGGGAGAGAATACAACTAGGGTTTACAATCACTCACAAACTAAACCCTCAAACAAACTCTCAAATCCCTCACAATATCTCTCTTCAAAAGGATGCAAAAAACCAATTTTTCTTCTGTCTTTGCACTCCTACAGCCGCCACAAAACTCCGTGCTCACCCTCAACTTCGCACGCCGCCTGCAGCTTTTTCTTTTGCTTTTGTTCCGCAGCCACACAAAAAAAACAAGTTCCTTTGCCTTTCTCTGTAGCCGCAACCCAAAGCCCTCTATGCACCGAAACCCTAAGAATAAAAAAGGAGACCTATTTATAAGCCTGGTCTTCACGCGTGCAGGGATTTGTGGTAGGCTTTGTTTTCACGTGGGTGGACCCCACAAGCCGCGTAGAAAAACTACGCGTTCACAACTATTACTGAATGATTTATTTTTGTTATTTTGTTCTTTTCTTATTCTTTTCAGAAGTTTGGTGCATTTCGGAGTAGAGGACTGGTTAAGTCGGGAACAATGGATATAGATGTATAAGTTGAATTTATTTTGGTTTTTTGAAATAAATTTCACTTTTTAATCCTTTTTTCACAGATTCTTCAATAAATGAATTCTTATAATATATTCCATAAATTTATATTTGAAAAAAAAGTAAATGTAAATGAGAGGCTTAAGTAATATCACTTGGATTTTGTTATTGTCCAAATGGTGTGCTACGGTCTAGTCATGTGCCATTAAGAGCTCAATGCATAATAATCATCAGTCGTTTAACGAGACTAGTTTAACGAGATTAAGGGAGCCTCACATCAAGTCAAATCCAACGAACTCTATCTAAGAAGTTTTTTCTTGCATCAACAATCCCAATCACTTTCACCTCTGCAATTCTCAAAGGCGATCTAATCTATTCACCAAAGGACCATAAGAACTTTTGGGAAGTTACATTAAATTCCCCATCAAATTTTTTTTATTAGACGAAACCCCCCTAAACCTTTAGAGTTATTGCACATAAACCCCCATGAACTATTTTATTTCACGAAACCATATCTAAAAATTTATCTTTTAGTCCTCATATTGGCACCGTCAAGTCTAACGTGTAACTGATAACCACAGGACAAAAATAGAAGACAAAAGATTTCTTCTTAGCCCCCAAAAAAGAAAATTAGATTATTTTTTGGGGACTTAAGGTTTTTTCCCCCCACACGCTTGCCACGTGATATGTTAGAATCGATATATACTAATTTGGAGATTAAATGAGAATTTCTTCATATGAATTTAGTGAAATAAAATAGTTTACGGGGATTATATGCAATAACTCCTAAATTTTAAGGGGTTATTGTAATGAAAAAATCGAGGAGAGTTTACCGCAACTCCCTAAAAGTTCATGCCATCATTCTAATAAACCCAGTAGACTAACCCAATAAAGTAGAGCCTCCTGATCCGTTCGTGTACTTGTCATGATATTCAAGTTTTATCGATGGTGGGTCCCTCCTTAGCTCGTATGAGATGTTCCACTCGTGTTGTTACTTAGATAACACTCCCGCATCTTCATATCCGCCTACCAGAGCTCACACGTGCCACCACGATCTATGATTCATTTGTGGAATCCGCTCTCTGTAGTGTCTCTCGTTGTCACAACTTTCTATCGTGGGCTAACGAGAACAGCGACTCATGTAAATTACTCACTATCTAATTAACCTGTACATTTAAAAAAAAAATTGCAATTTGCACATCAACATCGGATATTGACAATTGCTTTCGTAGCGAATACAAGAGCTGAAGTGGGAACTATTTCTGTCTGTCTTCGAGGACTTGAGCCCTTCTCACTCCGAAGTCCAAACCGAACATTAACTAACGTTAACTAACATTAACAAAGGCGGAATATAGTGACATTCGGGTCGTATGAGCTCTTTGTATATGCCATTTTGTTTGGTTAGGTATTGGATCAGGTAGTTGCTTGTCTTCGTAAATATTCGGCAGAGAGGTGATTAATGACATAATTAAAGGGACGACCCGGCCCCCATATAATATCTTGGAAAATGTCGCACATTTTCGTCATGCTTTCAATCCCCGGAGGTTTTACAAGAAAAGCAGCATCTGATTCATAGAGATTAACGGCATTAATTCAGATCCCACTTCTCTAGTTCTACAGACCCCACCCCAATCAACAACATTATATCATAACCGTTTCAACATTTTAGAGAATTCAATATCCTATTCGTCTCGAACACATTATAAATTCAACTGTACGGGAACCCGATATCAGATTGCAACGTCTCTCTGATCCTCCAAGTGATCTGCGATCATATCATGAGAAGTCTCCATGACAATAGAGTACTTTTTTCTTCTTCTTCTTCTTCTTCTTCTTCTAGCATCACAGTGGATATGTCAAAGCGTCGAGGCTTCCACTTTCAAGGGTGTTTACTCTTCCATCATCCTGAGCATTCGAAGCAAATAACATCCATCAGCAATTTACTGGTACACAAAATCAACCGTTTCTGGTTCTGCGCAAGCTAATCTGAAAAAGCAGGTATTCACATTTGAATTATTAGCTAATCCATTTTGTATTACAGGAATCTTTTCATTTTCTAGATGATGATAAGGACTTCTAACCTATGTAGCACGGACACGGATCCGACACGGCCATCCGACACGAGGAAAATCCTAAAAAATACATAGGATATGTGTGTTCGACACTTGTATCCGACACGGACACGACACGACACGGCTTCATGTTATGCGTGTCCGTGCTCCATAGCTTCTAACAGGCCATCATAGAAATAAGATTAACGAATCAAGAACTAACTTATTTATGAATAGTTTGACATAAGTTGAAGAACAAGTTTCACTGGTCAATCTTCAGTAGCGTGTAAACAGTTTGAGACAAAATGAAGAAGAGATGTCAATGACAGTGAACGACCATAACACAAAGTAAGGGACCTACAGGTTAAGTATCATAAAGCAGTTATGCAGAAATCTCCGACATCTTAAGAAAGCATTGCTACATAGATGAAGATGTTGGGGATTCGAAGCAATCAATCGAACTCGTGCCCTTCCGGACCTTGTGCTAAGAGTTTAGCAAGTAGGAAAATCACCACAAATAAAATAAAAAATTACAGGAAAGATAAATGTAGGCGTCAAAAATGCTCATAGATATCCAGATACAGCTCAAGGTAAAGAGAAGACAACGAGTGCTATTCTCTAAGTCAAAGAGGATTATTCAAGGCCAAAATAAGCAAAAGGGATCTGTGGATCAACACAAAACAAAATGTGAATTCACAAAACATAGCAAACCGCCACATGTGGGCGCGGCAGTGTTGACTGCCGCTGTAGGCATATAAAATTGCTTATAGGTCCCTTTTGCTCAGCTCGGCACGAACCGACAAACCAACGAGGCGACGAGATTGACTAATTGCACGCAAACAACGGAATACGTCCATTCGCGTGCGGGATCAAGCCAAGTGTTCGAAGAGTCAACGAGTCATCCAACCAAAGGCATACTCGGACGAATGACGATCGAATCAAGATCGGTTTCGGACTCCAACTCAGAAGCGGATGTACTGCCTAATCGGGATCCGGATTTACTGCCAAATCAGATCAGCAAATCGAATCCGAACCTATCAACTACAAAACCGGAAAACGGGCACAAAGAGGCAAAACGACAAACACCTGGAGGTCGGCTCACCGAGCCACCAAGGAGGCTCGGTGGCCGAGCCACCAAGGGCAAAACACCTGCAGCTACTGGTGGTGCTAATCAAGCGTCACAACAGCAATCCCGAAGGCAGCAAAAGACTTCGGGTCCGAGACTCCAAAGAGAGTATTCCTTCAAGGACGAAGACGTTCCAGCCATCTTCGAATCCCTCCTTGAAGGTAACAAGATCAAGCTACCACCTATCACAAATCAGGAGGAAGCTGACAACACTACGGACCCAAAGTACTGTGCATACCACAGGAGGGTCGTTCATCCCACCAAGGATTGCTTTGCTCTCAAGAATAGCATTCAGACCTTGGTTGAAGCCGGCGTCATAACGCTGAGGTAAGCCAATTGAGAATGGCACAACTCCGACCGGTATAAGAGTATAAACTGCTTCCGGTAACTCCAAAGAGTATACGAGTATAAACTGTTTCTCAAATCCTCCGACCGGTATAAGAGGTTAAACTACTCCCTGATACTCCAATAGGTATATGAGTCTAAACTGTTTCCCAACTTCTGACGGGAAGTTCCTGGAGAATATTAAGCTAATATTCTTAAGGATAACCCGATTAGGTAACTGATAATAATGTCCCAACCAGTTCCGCAGAGGAAACTGGGGGTGGACGATTTATGTAACGGGAAGTTCCCAAAACCACAACAATGTAATGAATAAGAACTCTCATTCAAATTCTCACCGTGTCTTGTTAGAGTCTGAACGTAAGGTTCCCCATTGGTCAAACCTTCTTACAGTTAGGACCACAGTCAAAATCCCCTCTCGATTCCCCCAATGAACGAGAGGTCCACAAATTGAGCGATCAAACCTTCCTACAGTTAGGATTGTCTCAAAACACCCACTTGGTCAAACCTTCTTACAGTTAGGACCACAGTCAAAATCCCCTCTCGATTCCCCCAATGAACGAGAGGTCCACAAATTGAGCGATCAAACCTTCCTACAGTTAGGATTGTCTCAAAACACCCACTTGGTCAAACCTTCTTACAGTTAGGACCACAGTCAAAATCCCCTCTCGATTCCTCCAATGAACGAGAGGTCCACTTTCAAATCGAGTGATCAAACCTTCCTACAGTTAGGGTCATCTCAAACTCCTGCTTGGTCAAACCTTCCTACAGTTAGGACCAAAACCGCAATTCACTCTCGATAAACGAGAAATTCATCTTTAGTTCGGTAATCAAACCTTCCGACAGTTAGGGTTATCCGAATCTTTTCGATTCTCAGAGTGGAGATCCCACTCTCAGTTTCACCTTTCCGGATTCTGGAGGTGGAGATCCCACCTCGAGTCTCCTTTCCAGTTGAAGATGGAATATAAAATTCTTCTTCTTCATTGTCGGGAGATAGAATATAAAAATTCTTCCCCCATTTCGGGTTCGTCTTTGCCCCAAGAGAAGACACCACCTTTTTCAAATCCCAAAATTTGTGCCTCACAGGTACTAGGAAGTTTATCCCGAATCCTAAGCAGGGATAAGTCTGCGCCTAACACGCGCTGCCGGTTTAGTCTTTTTCCGCACAAAAAGACACCAGAGTTCGATTCTGGGGTATTCTATCCTGAAACCTAAGCAAGGATAAGTCTGCGCCTAACCCGCGCTGCCGGTTAGTTCTTAACCGTTGAAAAGAACATCCGTCCACATATTCAACATTGTGGCAGGTTGTTATTAATAACACCAAAATCCATGCCTTACACGCATGGGGAATTTCATCCTGAATCCTAAGAAAGGATATGCCGACGCCTAACACGCGTCGCCGGTTTAGTCTTTTACCGATTGAAAAAGACACCAGAATACCAGTCTGGGGTATTTTTATCCCGAAGCCTAAGTAGGGATAAGTCAACGTCTAATACACGTTGCTGGGTAGCCTATTCCCATAACAATGGTAAAGCCTATGTATTCAACATCATAGCACAAAGTCTAAGAGAATTCACTCTCTTAGCACAACGTTACATGCGGAACGGATTTCGTCAATCCGCATGCTAGCCCGACTCAAACGGTAGTCGGTAAAGGCTAATCAAATCCGTTAAAGGCTTGGGGTTAGCCAAAAATCCTAAAGTCAACGCCTAACACGCGTCGCCGGGTAGTCTATTCCCGTGAGAAAGACGAAGTCTACGTATTCGAAGTCGTAGCATCAAGTCTAAGGGAGTTCATTCCTTTAGCACAACGTCACATGCGGAACGGACTTAAGACAATCCGCATGTAAGCCCGATTCAAACGGTAATCGGTAAAAGCATGACAAATCCGTTGAGGGCTGAGGATTTGCCAAAAATCCTAAGTCAACGTCTGATACACGTTGCTGTTTAGTCTTTTCACAGGAGAAAGACGAAGTCTACGTATTCAATATCGTAGCACTAAAAGAGTTAACTCTTTTAGCATAACGTCACATGCGGAACGGACTTAAAACAATCCGCATGCTAGCCCGACTCAAACGGTAGTCGGTAAAGGCGCATCAAACCCGTTGATGGCTGGGGATTTGCCAAAAATCCTATAAATACGAGAGTCACTGACGCATCAGCTTCATTAGTTGGTCTCGTGACTTGAGCATCCAGCGACATTCAAAACCCTAAGGTTAACGCCGGACAACGCATAACCCTAGGTCAACGCCAGTCAACGCGTTGCAATCAAACAGTCAACGTACGACGTCCAAAACCCTAAGGTCAACGCCGGACAACGCGTAACCCTAGGTCAACGCCAGTCAATGCGTTGCGATCAAAAAATCAACGTACGACGTTCAAAACCCTAGGTCAACGCCGGACAACGCGTAACCCTAGGTCAACGCCTATCAATGCGTTGCAATGAAAGAATCAATACTCCGAAAAGTATACGAGTATAAACTGCTTCTTACTACTCCGAAAAGTATACGAGTATAAACTGCTTCTTATTACTCCAATAAGGTATACGAGTATAAACTATTCCCTATTTTTGTTGAGAAGTTTCTGGAGAATATTTTTCTAAAAATATTCTTAAGAATAACTCAACAACACTGCGCCGGACAACGCGTCACAAATAAAGACTCAACGCCAGCAATCGATGGTTAGTTATACGAGCTAAAGATTGAAAATCAGGAATCGACTTCAAAGTTCAAAATTCCGACAAACGGTCAGACAATAAATGCAGCACCAGAACCCTTACAGACATTCGACAAAGCACCGAATAGCCTGAAGGATTGAAGGAATCAAGAACAGAAGCCATTCCAAGGTCCCGTTACACCGACTGAAGGTGGGGACAATCATATCCAAAGTATTCCAGACTCTTCTATAAAAGAACGAGACTGAAATACTTTGGAGGGGGTATCTGTAGGCATATAAAATTGCTTATAGGTCCCTTAGCACAGCTCGGCACAAACCGACGAACCAACGAGGCGACGAGATCGACGAATCGCACGCAAGCAACGGAATACATCCATTCGCGTGCGGGATCAAGCCAAGTGTTCGAAGAGTCAACGAGTCATCCAACCGAAAGAGGACTAGAATGAATCACGATCGAATCAAGATCGGTTTCGGACTCGAACTCAGAAGTGGATTTACTGCCAAATCAGGAATCCGACTTACTGCCAAATCAGGAATCAAATCAGAGTCTGGATCAACCGAATCACGGACAGAACCAAAGGCGGAAAAAACCAAAAAACCACCACCTAGAGGGGCTCGGCCGAAGCCGAGCCAACTTCAGGTGGCTCGGCCCAAGC
>NC_033797.1:119082092-119106568 GCF_001876935.1 Asparagus officinalis
GTGGCTCGGCACAGTGCCGGCCACCTCGAGGTGGCCGACAGTGGCCGACGGTGGCCGACGTTTCTCTTTTTGCGGGCACTGTCCTGAGAGCCTATAAATAGGCCACCCCCTTGTCATTTGAGAAGGTTGGAAATTTTGGAGAGAGGCGAAGCCCTGCTGGATTGGAGACTCGGAACTTAAAAAAGATTGAAACTTTGGGACTTCGGGGACTCACTCCTTCAGATCTGGTGCTCGGCGATCATCAACGTCAAATAAGGCAGGTGTTCGAGAGGATCAGATCTCAGATCTACGCAGGCATACTCCGGATCTAAGCTTGGTCTTAGATCCCGAGACTTGGACGATTGTTTCCTTGGTGAAACAATCCTCCCCGGCTATTATTTCCTTGGTGAAATAATACCCGTCGTACTGCGTAGATCCGACCGGATCTAGATCTCGCGGTGGTCCACGGCAAACAACCCCCGGCGCAGGCAAAGAACCCACCAAGCGAGCGACCGCAAAACAGGAGCTCGCGATTCGTTCGACACAAAAGGAGAAAAGTTGTAATCTTTGTTTATTTTTATTTGATTTTCGTTGTAACCGGATCTTATAAAAAGACCGGATCTTTTGTAACTCAAAAAGTTGTAACTCAAGATGACAATGGAATCAATAACAAAGAAAGACACGAATTTTCCAGCGAACAAAATCAAATGCTGAGTAGGTGAACCCATCCTATTAAACGGCGTGAAGTTAATTAGATTGAACTTCGCCGGATATGGGATCGATTCCCATTCTCTTGGGTATGGGCAAGGAATGCCTGTTTTCTTCGTCTCTTGAGCGGAAATCAATGTATTGATTTTGCTCTCGAGGTTCTTGATCTTCAAGTTTTCACATGTGTTTTCAATAACATTCTCGTTACCACCCCCTGCATTGACGGGAGGATTATTGGTATTATAAGTCTCATTCGCATTTGTGTCCTCATCTTCCAGATTAACCGGGTTACGATGATTCTGCTCGCCTTGTTGGTTCGCCAATGCTTGGATTTGTTGGTCATGCATTTCTCTCAGCAAGCCATGGGAGTTGCCGTGCAAGTTTTAAAGCAGTTACGCGACGATTTTTAAGGTCCACGTGGAGCCATGATAAAAAAGAGACGTGTGCTGACATGGACAAACGGTTAAACCACGAAAAAAAATGGTTAAAAGTCGTGGGAGAACGGTTTCAGGCACGATGGAACGTGGCTGAAACTGCCTCTTTGGCCGCGCCAGCCTACGATGACGCGCTAATAGCCGCGACAACGATGGCTGACGCGCCCAAAGGAGTTGTGGTTGGTCAGTTATTTTGTCTCTATTTCAACTGTTGTGCATCCCTATCCCTATAAATACCTTCCTAGACACGAAGCAAAGGACAGAGAGCAGATTGGAGCAAATAAGCTTAAGTTTTTTGTTGAAATTGGAAAGAGTCTTCATTCCTTAGAACTGGTGCTAGTGATTCCTAGAGATCCAAGCTCTGACTTGATCTTTGGAAGAGTGAACATCTTACATCGATAAGATATTCGCTTTAGATTCTTACTTCGATAAACGAAGAAAGAATCTCCAAATCCCTTCACAATCTGTGATTTGGTGGTCCATGAGCCAAAGCACTCCCGGCACAGGCAAAGTCCCACAAATCAGGAGTCGATAAACGATTTCTGTGTTATTTTCCAAGAAAGTTGTAATTTGTTTATTTTTCATTGTAATTCACTGTAAACGATTTAAGTTTTAATGGAATCGACAATGAAAACGACTTTCGACGAAAACAAACTGGCGACTATAGTGGGAGCCAACGGTCTCGCTGCCGAGGCCGTAGTGTCGCAGCCGATCAAGATTGTGATCAATGAAGAGATCGAATACGAGTTCGATCAAGCGAAGTTCGAGGAGTATCTGTCATCCTCATCCTCAAAATCTTCCTCAAATACGAGTTCGATCAAGCGAAGTTCGAGGAGTATCTGTCATCCTCATCCTCAAAATCTTCCTCACCTCGTAAGTGCAGGAAGATTTTGTCTTCCAGAAAAGTTACCCAGTCTTCAACTTCGGTGAAAACTACATGTGAAGACTCTTACCCAGTTGTTGCTAAGGACTCTACTTGCAACATATCTGTTCCAAATGACCCTTCACCAGTTCAAGGGTCTTTGAACCAAAATTCGCTAGCACTGACGAAGAGGGCTCGTCAGAGATAACGTCAACGCGGTGCTCGTCAATTGGCCAAGGCCTTACAACAAACCGACGGAGTTCATTACTATACGGACTTAGAGTCGAGGAAGCATAAAGTGAACCAGTTGCCCCAACGGCAGAACACTCACATTTTTGCACAACTTACGACGGAGGAATGGACCCTCGTCAAAAGAGCACGTTCAACCCTCAAAGAACGTATACAAAAGCGTCGTATAAACGCCGCTCGTAATCGTGCCCTTCGTCAACAAAAGCAAGAAGGGAAGAAAGAAATAGTGTCTGAAAAATCACCAAAGAACTACAAGGTTTGGATTCCCAAAATCAAAAATACTTGGGAGTTGAATCAGGGAAATTCCTTATTCAACCGCGGCAGTCCATACTGTCGCGGCAAGACATTTAACCGCGGCAGTCCATGACCATGGCAGTCACAACCGCCGCGACACTTATTCCAACCGCGGCAGTCTCCGCTACCGCGGCACGTCATCCAACCGCGTCACCACACCCTGTCGCGGCCAAGAAGAGGTTCACAAGACCATCTCTTCGATTCCATCGACGTCCGATCGTGGCCCGTCTACTACAACTGTGCCTATTCCATCACCAGTGAAGCCTTGGGTCAGTTCTGACTTATCGAAATTCAAAATCACAATGGCGGATTGTCTCGGTCCTTTACCTGATGAGCGAGGCAAAACTCCAATCAAGGGACACTCAGATCTGACGAATAAACCCTTGATAGTTTCTTACACTGGGGGTCGTAAATATCCTCCTGTCAGAACTGAACAAGGCCAAAATGAGAAAATACTAATTCACTCTCGTTTAGGGCCTGTGAAGACTTCAACTCTAGAGCGCCCAGAGGCAACGACTAGTCGTTATGTATATGACAACAAAGTTCAAAAGCAAAAGATAGGGTGCTCAACTCATAATAATGATGAGCTGTACTATCAGACTAATAAGTCGTGAAAGAGGGTAGCTCGAGAAACAGAATCTCATTGCGCATGCGAGAGGCTCATTAAGGTTGTACTGACAGAATGCGGTTGTTCCAAGGCTGAACCGACGAGAGTCTCAGTATTTCAAAGACTTTCCACTAAAACGCCAAAACCCAAAATGAGGTGTTTCAACAAGAAGAAACCTGCAATTCAGCGAAATGAATTCCCGGAGGTCACTATTAACATGACCGGTAGAGGAAAGCAACATTTGGTTGATCCAGATCCTGATTTCTCTCCAGGAGGGAGAGTTGAGCAGGTTCTTTCCCAAAGGATGTCACGGCTACAACGAAGGGCCAACCGACGTCGAGATTACAAGAAAATGCATGAAGGTTTATCTTCAGACGAGGAACTTTCAGATACCTGTTCTACGGTCGCCTCGGATGATACAGCATCCAGTGTTGGACGAGTCAGAGAATCATTTGCAATTACACCTGACTAGTTAGCTCAGATACTGCAGGAGGCGTTAGCTAAACAACGCGAAGAAATTAGAGCTGAAATCAAAACCGAAATGGAGTTGACAATGCACCAGATGCGGGATTTGCAGGCTCAACAACAACAACCGGAGTCGAGTCAAAAGGCTGAATCTAGCCAGCGTAATGCCATACCTGTACGTATAACTGAGATCACTAATGACCAGGATGAGGATGAAACCATCTTCGCTGATCCTCTTTCTAATAAAGACAATTCGGGAAGTGGTCCGACTAAGTCATCCACTCAACCTCATCAAATCTATTTAAAGAAAAGCGAGGAAGAGGACAAGAAGATGCAAGATCTTAAAAGCAAAGTCAATGCTCTGATGACAACCCAGGAAGTGAAGAAAACGGGCATTCCATATCCTTACCCAATGGAATGAGACTTGATTCCTTATCCCCCAAAATTTAGTCTAATTAACTTTACTCCTTTTGATGGCAGGGGTTCACCTACGCAGCATTTGATCTATTTCAAATCTCATCTTGGTGCAATCTCAGGGAATGAAGCTTTAATGGTACGATCATTCGTTGGGACTCTTCGTGGCCCCGCCTTCGATTGGTATCGCCGCCTTAAGCCGGGGAGTATAACCAGCTGGGATGATATGGAAGGATTGTTCCTAACCAATTTCTTCGATGACGATACGGAAGTCTCCATCGGCACTTTACTAGACGAGAAGCAGAAAGGTGGGGAGTCTGTTGACGTTTTCGTCAAGCGATTCCGGAACAAAGCGGTAAACTGCCGAGATCCACTCACGGAAGAGTTCATTCTTCAGACATGTCATAATAACTTGTCTTTAGATGTATTAGAAGTCATGGGGGTTGTGCCCTCTAAAGCATGGAAAGAGTTGAAGGTGAGAGGCGAACAAGCTGAACGTTTTCTCAAGATAAAGATGTTGGAGAGGGGTCAGCCACCAGCTAACCCTCAAAAACAAAATTTTAACCCTCGAGGCAGAGGACCAGCTAACCCTCAAAAACAAAATTTTAACCCTCGAGGCAGAGGGAGAGGATCCACAGCTGCTGTTGAAGCTCATCAAACATCACAACAGCCGCAACAACAACAACAACCGCAAGAGTCATCTTTCCAGTTGGCACCACTGCAAAGTCAACAGCCCCCGAGGCAGCCTAAAGCTTCGGAACTCAGATTCCCAAAAGAATATTCTTTCAAAGTTGATGAAGTTCCGGTCATCTTCAAGTATCTATTGGATAACAATAAGATCAAACTTCCACTAGTCACGAATCAAGAAGAAGCAAAGAAGACTAATGACCCGAAATATTGTGCATACCACAGAAGGGTTCATCATCCTACCAAGGCGTGTTATGTCTTAAAAGACAAAATACAAACCTTGATCGATGTTGGTATCGTGACACCGAAACCAAAAGAGAAGAAAGTAGGTGCGAATGCGGTATCTATTAGCTTTGGTTCGGTTCCTTTATCCTGGTTCTAAGCCAAACCAGTATCAAAAGTTAAAATGCAAACCATCAACGATGATCCTCACGGACAGCGCCAAAAAGGACTTGTGCCACATACAACTCCGAATGGAGAAATCCTTTGGGTTCGTCCTGATCTATTGGGAGATGAACAATGGACGGCATCCACGTCTAAACTGAAAGGCAAAGGAAAAGGGAAGTCTTGTTTCGGAGCTTCAGTAATTCCTGAGAAGAATAATGAAGTAATCCTAGCCCTACCACTTTCTGAAGAGGAGCAAGAATCTTTCGCAACAAGAAGCGGAAATGAATATCGTTTCAATTACCCAAGCGTATCTGAACAACTAGCTAAACAGGGGTGGTAAAAGTCGCGCCTTCTAAAACCCTTGCTGAGCTGGGGGTAGTTGCAACTCCTCCTGTAGCTTCTGGAAAACCTCAGCAACCAGCTAAGCAAAAGGAAAAAGAAACCCAACATAAAGAAGTTCAAGTTCCGAGGCAGTCTCGTTTCAATCAACCAATTGGACGAGATAAACCAGAAAGCTCGAACGCGTCATATCGTTTCGACGTTATGGCTCAGTTAGCTAATATCCCAGCAAGGATCACGTTGTATGAGTTACTGCGTCTTTCGAAAGATACTAGAGAAGCTTTACAAGAAGCCTTGGCCGATTCTGAGGTATTTCTCACTCAGATTAAACCAACTCCCGAAGAACCAGAGTCGTCGATTCAACACTGCAACTTGGCAGCCACGAAATTCCCTTGCATTGCTTTCACCAAAGAAGATATGCAAGTCAAGAATTCAAAACATGATAGGCCTTTATACTTCACTTGATATATAGGCTCAAGCGTTGTCAACCGGATTCAAGTTGATCAGGGTTCCGCTGTTAGTATCATGCTACTTCGGTTGATGTACCACCTCGGAATTCTTGTGTCACGCCCCGTTTCCCAAAATACCAGGGAATCGGAACGTGAACAAGCCCGCGACGTATTAGACTGAGGAGAAATAAGTACTAGACCCCTTCTGCTCAATCTAATACGCTAAATGTCAAGCAAATATAAAGCGAAGGCACAGGTCCCCGATCATAGTAGCGAGAATATAATAAACAACACAGACAGAAAATATACATATCACAACTGAAATATCATCCGAGACACAAAGTTTGGGTCAAACATGCCCTTATTACAAAACAGTCCAACTAAAATAAGAAAATACATAGTCCGACAAAATAAGAAGGTAGTACTGCAAAATAACTAAGTCTCTCGAAAGACTAAAGGATAAGGTACTACATAAGTAATCTAGTGTCCATCAGTGATTACGTAAAAGAAAGGCTAAGCTTCCGTCTGTTCTTCTGTTCCACCTGGAAGACACTCCGGCTGGGAATACTCCTGCTCTGATGCATCATCATCCTGGACCTGTCCATCCTCTAAATCTGACGTACACCAGAGAAAACAGTTGTACGTCAGGGTGCATGGCACACGGCAAGATCCCACAAGGAAAGTAGAAACGGTCGTACGACCAATGCAAGAACAATAATAATAACAATAGTAATAATCTAAATGAAATCCACCACTAGAATATAATAATCAGAAGAATCCAAAATCGATCGGGTAACTAGGTCATGCAGTTAGCGATCAAACTAATCATCCAAGTAACGAGGTCATACTACTAGTGGTCACATCTCACACAGAGTCAACGTTCCTGTTATCGGATAACTGACTGTTCACAAATCCTCTACGTGCATCCAATCCCGCTACACATGCGGCCTAGAGGACTGCACGCAATCCGTTTCTGCCTGGTCCGAACTTCAAACAGAACTCGGGTGACGAAATAAATTTCCCACTGACCAAAGTGATGTACACGCTTCACTTTAGCCCTACAAACCAACCCCGGTGGCGACACCAACCACGGGAGCGAGCCTGGAAGATACGTCAACAGTCTTATCCGACCACATGAACATTAACTTTCCCATCCCAACTCTCTTGTTTTTCTAAGTTTCATACACATAAGTTTCTAAGTCTTAAACAGGACACACCAGGCCACACTAGTCATGAATTTCTAACGGTTCTCAAGCATAACAAAGAGTACTAAATGCAACTAATCATATACAACAAGATCATAGCATATCACATAATTAAGAATCATAAATCATGGAAAAAATTCATAATAATCCTTTTTCTAAAATAAATCCTTTAAAATAATTTATAAATGTCCTAAAATAATTCCTTTTATAAAACTTTCTTAAATTATTGAAATTATTCTAAATTTATACTTATTCTAAATAAATTCTTTTAAATTATTTATAATTATTGTAAAATAATTCTTTTGTCAAATAAATTCTATTAATTTATTATAATTACTCTAAAATGATTTTTCACCAAAATAATAATTAATTAAAATTGATTATTTTATCAATAAATTCTTTAAAATTATAAATTAATCTAAAAAAAATTTATTTTATTTTATCTTTATAGTATCTATTATCAAAATATTATTTTTAGTATCATTCGTCAAATAAATCCGTGCAGGTCATCACAGTATATGTATTACAACGTGAATAGTCATACGTTATTGTCCACAGTCCATTTCGTTCACAACAGTTCTATACGTTATAGTTCTCAGTACAATATGTTCACGACAGTTCTATATTTGTAACGAGTAATTATTCGGGTAACGAGTTCTTATGCATAATTGATCTGTGATCAATCTAAAATTGTACTGAGCAAGAATAGGATTCTTGTAAGAAAATAATTAATTCAGAGCGGATCTAAGAATGGAATGATAAGTCAAGAGAATATTGGGATCTTGCCTTGGGATTTTGTCGAACGATTCGACGTCGACGGACGAGTCCGCGGGTCTGATCTGAGTGTCGGTCGGAGTTGTTGGGGGCTGCTGGTGGTCGGGGAGTTCGCCGGAGTCGAGGAACGACACGGCGAGTGGCTGGCGTCGGTCAGGCGGAGCAGCGGCGAGCGCGGCCAGGAGTCGACGAGGGCAGCGCCGGAGCTGATGGCGAAGAGAGGTGAAGCGGCGTCGGGTTGGAGAGGAGAGTGCGACGACGGCTGGGGGCTGGCGGTGGCTAGGAGGACGCTGAGAGGCGCTGGAAGGTGGCTGGTCGGTCGACGGGGGCGTCGCTGGTGGTGTAGGGGGTTGTTGGAGAGAGGAGCGGGGGAGGTGTGGCGGAGCTGAAGGAGGCTGGCGCTTGGCGGCGTCGGGGTGCAAGAGCGAGAGCGGAGGAAGAGATGGGCGCTGGAGGGGCGGAGGTCTCAGGCCGGCGCTGCCGAGGGTTGGGCGAGCGGCCTGGAGCAGCAGCGAGTCGGAGGGGCAGTGGGGAGGCGAATCGGAGGGGAAGCGCGGGCGAAGCTTGCGAGCTCGAGCTCGAGAGAGAGAGAAAAAGAAAGAGAGAGAAAAGAGCTGCAATGAGTTTTTGGGAAATGGAGGAGAGAGAGGGTGAGCACGAGATGAGATTGGCTGAGGGTGGGTTTAAATAGGAAAATTTTAATAATAAAAAATTAAAATATGATTGACGCGGAGCTGCTTAGTCTAATTTTACGGTGCAAGTGGAGCCGTTTTCTTGGAAAAAAAAAGAGGAGGGAGAGAACGTGATGAGGGGGTAGCTGTTGGAGTTTTGACGCGGGAAGCAAAATAATTTGGGATTATTTTCAAATAGTTTCAGGTATTTAAACGAAAATAATTAAATATATAGTTACAGGTATAAAAAAATTAAACCAATTACGGAATAATTATCTACAAATAAAAACGTACATGTTGTGCTAATACAACAGTTGATACGAAATAGTCGAAATATACATATATTGTATAATTAAACTAGAATAAATAATAATAAAAATATATTTACTTACATTTAAAATCAAATAATTATGTGACAATTATCTACACAATAAAACATACCAGTTATGCTAATACGACAGCTGATACGTAATAATTAAAATAATACAATAATTTACACAAATAATACGTAATTAATAATTCAACATAATACAAGAATTATTACGTAATAGTAATAATAATACGGCGTATTATTTAAAATAATACGTAATAGTATCAGTAACACAACGGATAAATTTCAGAAATTTTCATTGCACTAAATTAATTTATGAATATCAAAACCATTTAAATAACTATATAATCAGATTTTTAAATCATAGAAAATTCTAGAAAATCTAGAAAAATACAATACTCATTTTAAAAATAATATTTAAAATACCAAAAATTTATTTTAACTAATATCAAAATTTTACGGTCATTACATCCTGCCAACAAGCTAGCCTCTACAGGAATCGTTATTTACGGATTCAATACTAGTGGGTCGAGGCCGTTGGCAAAAATCCAGATGAAGTGTTAACTCGGAGGCTTGAAATCGGAGGTCACTTGTTATGTGATCGATGTGGAGACTTCTTATAACTTGCTGTTGGGTCACCCATGGATCCACAGTAATCTTATAGTTCCCTCCACCCTTCATCAGTGTCTGAAATATGTCGACACTAACAATGAGGTTAAGACGGTGGTCGCGGATAAGCAACCATTTAAGGGGTTAGAAAATTATTTTACTGACTCTCTTCTTTATGGTGTTGAATCCGATACTGAACCATCGGCCCATAGTACAGACAGCGGAGAAGAAGCTGATATCGAAGCTGGGCTCGATTATAGTGAAGGTCTTGTACTAAATGTCATTGAACCTCTTGTAATCGATCTTGATGGTGATGAATTGTCGGATGAAATTTTTAACTGACGACTTGCCGATGAAATAATAAATAATGATTTAGAGTACTCGCGTTGTCTCGATGATATAATGCAGGAATTATATGACGACCCTAGTCTACACATGCCGCTTCGTTCGTCTTGTACGACGACGAAACACGTCCAAAATTCATTTGGAACAATTATGACCCTACCCGCAAAGACAAGGGGTGAAAAAGAAATAGTCTTTGGAAAAGGGGAACCATCCCCTACTCCCGATCTGTTCTTGGACACTAATTCGGGTGATGAAGAACCCGGACGACATTTCTCTCGGTATAGTTCACAAGCAAATGGTTGCATGAGAAAGCAAGGCTATGACCTCTCGCTCGGTGAAGGTCTTCATTTTGTTCAAGGTGCCAGGGTTCCACCCCATTCTTCCTATGTACCAAAAGGAAAACCGGCTAATTATTACAGCTATAGAAGGGGTTTGGGTTATGTCTCGTCATCTGATGATGATTATTGCGGGCAAATTATTAATCAGCTAACAAATAAAGGTGGGTATTCATCCGATACTTCAACTTGGGATTCTGACACTAGCATTGGAGAAACGTTCAAGAAACTAATGTCGAACATGACCGTAGTCGATCCATCCACTACAAAAGAAGATGATCAATTACCCACTTAGGAAGATCCCTGGGTACATTACATGAATGTTCAATACGGTGATCGATTTGAACAAAGGGAACCTCCTACTGAGGATAGAGTGGTCCAAGTTAATATGGGTGACGACATTAATCCGAAACCTATATTTATTAGCGATGATCTTCCGCCGGATGAGAAAGAAGAACTAATCGCCCTTATTTGAGAGTATATCGACGTTTTCGCTTGGAATTACGAAGATATGCCAGGACTTGACCCAGATGTAACAATGCACAGCCTTAACATTAAACCAGATGTTAAACCCATTAAACCACAACAAAGACGATTTCGTCCGCAGATTATGGAGGCAATAGAAGCTGAAGTCAAGAAACTGATTGATTCAGGCTTCATCAGAGGAGAACAACATCCTGATTGGTTGGCTAATATTGTTCCAGTTCTTAAAAAGAACGGAAAGATCAGAATCTGTATTGACTTTAGAGATCTGAATACAGTCTGTCCTAAAGATGACTTTCCTCTGCCAATTACAGATGTCATTATTGACAACACATGTTGGTTTGAGAGAATGTCATTTATGGACGGATTTTCTGGGTATAATCAGATCAAGATGCACCCAGACGATGAAAAGCATACGACATTCAGAACACCACTTGGCATCTTCTGTTACACTGTTATGCCTTTCGGTTTGTAGAACGCCGGAGCCACATACCAACGGGCAATGACGAAGATCTTTCAAGAGCACCTTCGGAAGACCGTTGAATGCTACGTTGATGATCTGGTTGTTAAAAGCCGCGATAAAAATAACCACATTAACGATTTGAAAACTATGTCCGATCTTATGAGGACTCATCAGTTGAAGATGAACACGACTAAATCCTTCCATGGAATGTCTAGCGGTAAATTTCTTGGATTCGTCATCACTACAAAAGGTATTCATATCAATCCTGATAAGGTGAAGGCGATACATTAATTACAACCCCTGAGAAATCTTAAAGAACTCAGAGAGCTGCAAGGTCGATTGGCATATATCCGTCGGTTTATATCGAATCTGTCCGGAAAATGTCAACCGTTCTCTAAACTCACAAAGAAAGGCGTGTCGTTCATTTAGGATGAAGCATGTCAAAAGGCATTCGAAGATATTAAAACATATCTGGCGAATCCACCTATTCTCGTTGCACCGAAATTGGGCAGACCATTTTTTATTTACGTCAAAGTGACGAGCTATTCGTTAAGTGCATTGCTCGCACAAGATGACGATAACGGTCACGAACAAGCTGTGTATTACCTAAGTCATACATTGGTCAAAGCCGAATCTCGTTATCCAATGATCGAAAAAGAATGCCTCGCCCTAGTATTCGCAATCCAGAAGATGTGATATTATTTAGTTGGACAGATGATCTATGTCATTTCCAACGTAAACCCAATTCGAGTATTCATGACCCAACCAGCCTCCATGAATTGGCGTCTAGCCAGGTGGGCTTTACTCCTATCACAATATGATTTGCATTTCAAACAGCAAAAATCAGTTAAAGGACAAGCTATTTGTGATCTTTTGGCGGTAAATCCTACAAAAGATAAAGCCGAGTTGTACGATGATCTGCCGGATAAAACTCACGAAGTTAATACCACGTCACATCAACCAGTGTGGCAATTATACTTCGATGGGGCTTCCCGAGCAACCAACATGGCAAGTGCACCCGGATGTTCTAAAATTTCCTCAGGAGTGGGGGTCGTTTTAGTTTCCCCGGAAAGGCATGTCTTGCCTAGAGCATATTCGTTGACTGAACTATGCTCTAATAACGTGGCCGAATATAACGCGTTAATAATTGGGCTTAATTTTGCCAAAGAGCTGGGGGTCGAATACCTCGAAGCTTTTGGTGATTCTCAGTTGGTAGTTAATCTGATACGAGGAGAGTATGAAGTCAGAAATCAAGATCTAATTCCATACCACCAGGTAGCCATCGAGATAGCAAACTCGTTTGAAGAATTTTTCATCGAGTATGTTCCATGCCTCCAAAATGCATATGCAGACGCATTAGCAGCACTATCGGTATCTTTGGCTCAGCCTTCCGAAACAGAGCAATTAATTATAGTGAGAACTCATCAGCTTATTGTTCCAATCTACGATTCGATTGCTAAAGAAGCACACCCAACGAGAGTTGAACCCGAAGTTCGAGATTGGCGTTTCCCTATTATCGATTATGTACTACATGGTATATTACCTGAAAATGTAAGAGAAAGGGATTTGATTCGTCGAAGAGCACCGAGATTTTACTACAATGCTACCGCGCAAATGTTATATCGACGGTCATACAATGGTTTACTACTCCATTGTCTATCCAATAAAGAAGCAGAACAAGTACTCAAAGAGGCGCATGATGGGACATGTAGTGCACATCAGCTCGGTCCCAAACTCTGCGACCGACTTAGGAGAATGGGATATTACTACAACTATGGTAAAGGATGCAGTCGACTATGCCCGACGATGTCATGTATGTCAGTTACATACAAATTATATGCATCAACCACCAGAACAATTACACCCATCAGCGACGTCATGGCCATTTGAAACTTGGGGAATGGATATTGTTGGTCCTATTTTCCCGCCCTCAGTTAAAGGCGACCGTTTCATTCTGGCTATCACTGATTATTTCTCGAAATGGGCAGAAGCGGTTCCACTTAAGGAAGTAAAGACGAGTGATGTTATCAAATTTATTAAACACCACATCATATACCGGTATGGTGTCCCAAGGCGAATAGTATATGACAATGGTCCTCAATTCGTCAGCAACGCATTCATCAAATTCTGCAGTAAATTCAGGATTAAGGATGTTTCATCGACTGCTTATAATCCCACAGCTAATGGATTAGCCAAAGCTTTTAACGAGACTATTATCAAGATTCTGGCAAAACTTGTAAAAGTCAATAAACGAGATTGGGACGACAAACTCGGTGAAGCCCTGTGGGCTTATCGTACAACTATCCGCACGCAAACTGGAGCAACCCTATACTCCTTGACATATGGATATGAAGCTGTCCTACCTTTAGAAATACAAATTCCCTCTCTCCGCATCACTCTCGCAACGGGAATGACGACGGAAGAACATCACCAGAAACGTATCGAGGAATTAGAGATGTTAGATGAAAAACGCTTGGAAGCTCAACAACAAATTGAGTTTTATCAGGCTAGAATTTCTCGGGCTTTCGATAAAAAAGTCCGACGATGAAGTTTTAAAGAAGGAGATCTGGTTCTTGCCGTTCGAAGGCCTATGATTCTCAATTCTAAGAAGAAAGGAAAATTCCAACCCAAATGGGAAGGACCGTTTGTAATAGAAACAGTCTATTCAAACGGTGCGTATCGTCTGATCACCCAGGATGGCAACAAGTTAATGATGCCAATAAATAGGAAGTTCCTGAAGAAATACTATCCGTAGTATGTTCAGGATAACCTATACAAAATGGAAAATTCCTAAAGAAGTATTATCCGTATGTTCAGGATAAACTATGTAAAACGGGAAGTTCCTAAAGAATCCTATATAGGGATATCTTTAAGATAACCCGAGATCAGTTGATTATCCTAAATAGAAACTGGTCATTTGAATAATCTATTCTTAATTATCATAAAGTGATTAAGATTCTTTTACTATTTTTGTTGAGGTGAGATTCAATGACAGAATATAGTTGATCTTTCCTTACAAAACTCCTCACCGATTGAATTGACCGACGGTGGATCCACTAAAATCCGTCATGGATTAAAATCCTTCAAACTCCCATTGTATCTGTTTTCTAACATTCCCAATGTTGAAATTATGAAACAATGTCAAGAAATTCAAGTTATCGGTCCACATCAGTCGCCGAATCATTTTGTGTCAAATTCTTGTGTTTGACATCAAGAAATTCCCACTGAGTAATTTGTACAAGTCGCCGAATCATTTTGTGTCAAATTCTTGTGTTTGACATCAAGAAATTCCCACTGAGTAATTTGTACAAGTCAACAAACCCATTGTTATTTGTACCCCACTCCCATTCCTTACCTGGTCAAACTTTCCTACAGTTAAGACCAAAACCAAAATTCCCTCTCGATTCCTCCAAGGAATGAAAAGTCCACAAATCGAGCGATCAAACCTTCCTACAGTTAGGATCGTCTCAAAACTCCCACTAGGTCAAACCTTACTACAGTTAGGACCACAACCAAAATCTCCTTTTGATTCATTTCACGAACAAGAGGTCTACTTTCGAATTGAATAATTAAACATTATGACAGTTAGGATTATTCAAACCAGTCCAGATTCTCTAAGTAGGAGATCCCACTTTGAGTTTTCCTTAGACCAGGAGATAGAATATAAAATTCTTCCTCTCCGATTTTGGGTTTATCTCTACCAACAAACAAGAGACCAGGAGATAGAATATAAAATTCTTTCTCTCCGATTTTAGGTTTATCTCTACCAACAAACAAGAGACCAGGAGATAGAATATAGAGTTCTCTCTCTGATTTTAGGTTCATCTCTACCAACAAACGAGATATTGAGAGATAGAATATCCAATTCTTTCTTTATAATTTTGGGTTCATCTCCCTGCATAGGAAATGTAACCTACTTATATTTTAAAATCCATGTCGTTCACACATGGGGGATGTTATCTCTATCCCTTACTAGAGATAAGCCTACATCTAACACATGTAGCCTACATATTCAATATTGTAGTTCAAAGTCTAAGAGTGTTTAATCTTTTAGCCCAACGTTATATGTGAAACGGATTTAGATAATTCACATACTAGCCCGATTCAAACGGTAGTCAGTAAAGGCATATCAAATCCGTTGATGGCTGAGAATTTGCCAAAAATCCTATAAGTATTATGGTTATTTATTCTAAATAAGAATGAGTAATCATAATAAAATCTCAATGAGCAAAAGAGTTCACTATATTGACCAAAATCGTTCAAACAAAGCTACAAAAAATATATGTTCCCAAATTACAAAAGCTTATAATGACGAATTTGATCTTCAAGTTTTGAGAGCTCTATCGCATAAGCTTGTTCGAGTTCAGCTATCAGGCTAGCTTTGAAATTTCCTTCATCAATACTTTGAAGCTTGATGACCTCTTGCTCCTTTTCAGCGAGTATTTGGTCCTGAAGATTCAACTGTTGGGATAGACTAGACTCGGTTCGAATCAATGTCTCCAAATCGGACTTCAAAGCTTCCTGAGCATCTTCGGCCTCCATAAGTTGCTCCTTCAAGCGGTCTATTTCAGCTTGACCCGACTCTAGATTCCGATGCAGGTCAATCTTGGATTGTGCTTTCTTGTTGATACTTACCCTGATCTGCCTAACACGGGTCTGTAGGTGTTAAAGATTGCCTATAGGTCCTCAAACACAGTTAAAGACAAGGAGAAGACGATAAACGTTATTACCCAAGTCAAGGGAATTTATCCAACATCAGTAAGTGTATGAAATGGATCAGTAGAATGCACAAGTCAGCGAAGCGATGAAGCATACGCAAAACAAGGGAATTGGAAGGATCACGAATCGCGAAAATATCAAAAAGATGAACGAAACACCATTCGGAGGCCCGTGTAGGCGCGAGTCACCAATTGGTGGCTCGCACCTATGCGAGCCATGGCTCGCACCCATGCGAACCACCAAATGGTGACTCGCACAGTCCCGAGCCACCAGGACTCTTGTTGAGTACAAAACCTCCCCAAACACGGATTTAGATGATTTTTAAGGATTCTTTCGTCCCAGAACCTCCCCAATCGTTTTGAGGTTATCCCTAAACACGTTTAAGTGGTTATTTACTACAGATAATGTTTAAACACAAATTCTTATTCGAAAGGACATCTCCAAAAACCTATAAATAGAAGCCTAGGGTCTTCTTTCAAGAGGATCTGAAATTGAGGAGGCAAGGTGCTGTCAAATTGCTCAGCTAACCACGAATTTCAGAGAAGAGTTATCAGATCTTGGCGAATACTTTCATAAAGAAAGCCCTTCGAAAGGTTTGTGATTCTTTCCCCTTCTTTCCTCCAGATTAAACTTGGTTTTAATCCCGAGAAGAGCCACAATCTCGGTTGGTCGTGATTGTCGCTTCCGTAATTGTTTCCTTCGTGAAACAAGAGCGTAGTTATACTGTCAATCGGGTTGATCTGCGATGGTCCACGGACTAACGCATCCACGGCACAGGCAAATATCCCACACAAAGCAGCGGGAGATTACTGCTGCGTTTTGTTTGATAAAGTTGTAATCTTTATTTTTCATTGTAAGAAGATCTTATAAAAAGATCAACTTTTCTTTCAGTTTGAACTTGTAATCAATAAACGGTGTAACAGGTTCGAAAGCAATAGAAAAAGCAACTTTTGACACAAACAAACTAGCGACCACAGTAGGAGGCGACAGCTTTTCTGCCAAAGCTGTAGTGTCGCAACCAAAGATCATCATCCCGATCAACGAGCAGGTCGAATACGAGTTCGACCAAGTAAAGTATGAAGAATACATATCCTCATCCTCCCGATCATATTCCCCTCGCAGGAATAGGAGAAACTCCATGAGGAAAGGTCGAGGACACTTGGATTTGAAGGTTCAAAACCAAGAACTTCATCTTGCAGCAGCTCAAGGCACAACTTGCAAAGCTGAAGCTGCTACTGAAAACAAGCCGATCTTATCCAGATGGGCGCTATCGTCAAAGGCTGCTTCCGGGCGCTTGGTTGATGGAATCTATATGAGCGGACCTAAAGTCTAGAAGACCAACCGCCACGGCAGCAACGCGGCGACTTGGTCCAAATCAACGGCGAATGAATGGAGTCCCCCGTGTAAAAGGACACGTTCAACTCTGGAGAACGGATCAAGAAGCGGCCACGCTTTACTGTGCGCACGCGAAATTCTGTGCAGGAAAGCCAGGAAGTTACAAACAAATGTGTAGACGACAACACTGATGGAAACCACGTTCAATACTCTTGGAGACCCAAAATCTCAAAAACAGGCCCGAAAGAACCAAGTCATTCGGCTGCTGGCTCGGCCAGGGCCGAACCTGTAAGATCACCAAGGTTGGCTCGGCCAAGGCCGAGGCACCAAGTGTTGTGTCTCGGGGGGCCAACAGGCCGAGCCACCACACGTGCTGGCTCGCGCTGCGACGGAACTTGGTCGAGAGATCGAGGCCCACCAAAAATGCGTCGCTGAGCAACGGTTACTCCGACCGGCACAGCGTACCCAACCCGGCATCCCCGAGAGACGTTTCTGACGGCCTCCAATCGAAGGACGTCGTAGCAGCCCAGCTACAACACTTCCTGGCCTTCTTGCAACTGCCGTCGGCCAACGGGAGGCCCGCACCGACCAAGCTGCTTGGGGCCGCTCACCGCCGAGCTAATTCGTCTCTGTTTGTAGAAAATTCGCCTCCCGCGACCAGTTTTGAGTCTCCGACAGCTCCTGTTTTTGTTCCAGTGACTTCCACACCTTCAGTAGAACCTCACGGCAGTGTGGATCTGTCCCGATTTAAAGTGGGTATTATAGATCGTCTCGGTTTGCATAAAGATGAACCCCGTATGGTTCGTCAGACTGGGGGTAGTACGCGATTCTCCAGTAAGTCAAAGATCTCTCTTACGGAGAAAGTACCAGTAACCACTCACCTTGGACTGTGGGTAGAAGTCCAAGAGCCTGTTGAATCCTCACACGCACGAAGGCGTGTTTTCAAACGAGCGGCTCTTGAAAATAATGACAGGGCATTATATCCTCAAAGAGAGCCCTAATCATCAGAAGACGACGACGTTAGAATGGGAGAATTATGCCACCACGAAATGGGTTACTCCGATAATCATATCGATGAGTTATACTATCATACTGGGGGTATGAATAAATCTCGGAAGAGAAATACCCGGGAAACGGATTCTCGTTGTCTATGTACCAAACTTATTAAGGCGGTATTGTCAGAGTGTAACTGTTCCAAGACCGCCTTGCAAAGGATTTCGGTGTTTGAAAGACTTTCTACGGAAACGCTGAGACACAAATCACGACGTTTCCGTAAAAGAAAGCCGACCGTTCAAGAACGAGAACTCTCAGAACTCACGATTAACATGGCAGATAAAGGAAAATCTACGAGACGCTTCAGTCCTGAACCTTTCCCGCAAATATCCTAACGATTGACTCGGTTGCAAACCGGGGCTATTAGGCCTAGGGACTATAGGAGAATTCAGAGGGGACAGTCCTCAGATGACGAAACGTCAGACGCTAACTCTGCGATCGCTTCAGATGCCACTGTATCTAGTACAGGACAGAATCGAGAGTCATTCAAGATCACTACTGAACAGATGGCTCAACTTCTCCAAGAAGCTTTGGAAAAGCAGAAAGAGGACTTTAAAATCGAAATGGAGATGGCTGTACAACGGGTTAAAGACTTACATGCACAACAACTCCAGCAGTTGACAAATCAGCGCGGTGAATCTAGTCGTCGCCCGACTACTAATCAGATAGATAGCGACTCAGAAGTAGAGGAAAATATCAATGTCGAGGTTCCACCTGAGAATAAAAATACCGAAGGTATCCTTAACGCTGGGGGTGGTACCAATATCCATCCCCAAAATCGCCAGAAGAGAGAGGTAGGCGAAGACCTTAAGATGAAAGACTTGGAAAACAAAATCAATACTTTGATGTCTACTCAAGAAGTAAAAAAGACTGGCATTCCGTGTCCCTACCCGAGAGAATGGGACTCCATTCCATACCCACCGAAGTTCAGTTTGATTAACTTCACGCTGTTCGACGGGAGGGGTTCCCCTACCCAACACTTGATTTATTTCAAGTCCCACCTGGGGATCATTTCGGGCAATGAACCTCTGATGGTACGATCGTTCGTAGGAACCCTTCGTGCAGCTGCCTTTGATTGGTACCGTCGGCTTAAACCGGGAAGTATCAATACATGGGATGATATGGAAAGCATGTTTCCTGCTAATTTCTTCGACGATGACACCGAAGTATCAATCGGAACACTCTTTGAAGAGAAGCAGAAAGATGGAGAGCTCGTTAAGAACTTTGTTAAGCGCTTCCAGAATAAGGCAATGAACTGCCGAGACCCAGTCACGGAGGAATTCATCCTCCAAACATGCCACAACAACCTTTCCTTAGACGTACTAGAAGCTATGGGCACCGCACAATCCAAGACATGGAAAGAGTTAAAGGTGCGAGGAGAGCAGGCTGAACGCTTCCTCAAAAGGAAGAAAGCTGAAAGGGGACAACCAGCAAATAATACCCAAAAACAGAACTTTACCCCCCAGGGTAAGGGGAAAGGACCGGCGAATGCGGTAGACGCAAATCAGACATTTGAATTACAACCCTAACAGCAGCCGCAGCAACAACCTCCAAAGCAACAAACGCCTCAATGGCAACAACGACCTCCAAGGTAACAGAAAACTTCTGAGCCAAAATTCCCAAAGGAATACTCCTTTAAAGAAGATGAGGTCCCTGGTATCTTCAAGTATTTACTGGAGAATAACAAAATTAAGCTGCCTCCCATCGCTGATCATGAAGGAGCTAAGAAAATTACAGATCCGCGATATTGCGTGTTTTACAGAACAGTCCATCATCCTACGAAGTCATGCTACGCTCTTAAGGATAAGATTTAGGCCTTGATCGATATCGGAATCATCACTCCAAAGCAGCCTAAAGAAAAGAAGGTGGGTGCAAATGCCGTTTCTGTTAGCTTTGGCTCTATCCCTCTAGCATGGTTTCAGCCAGAGCCCATATATAAGGTACAAATGAAGACCGTAAACGATGATCCTTATGGACAACATCAGAAAGGACTTGTACAACATATATCTCCTAGCGGCGAAATTCTTTGGGTCCATCCGGACTTGTTAGAAGATGAGCAATGGGTAGGATCCTCATCTAAGAAGAAATACAGAGGTAAGGGCAAGACCTGCTATCTCACCACAGCAATTCCTGAAAAAGATGATGAAGGTGTCCCCACCTTATCACTTTTTGAAGATGAACAAGAGGCTCTTGTTACTAGGGGTGGGAATGAATATCATTATAAATACCCCGAAACTTCTGACCCAAATGCCAAGACGTTGGCCGAACTGGGGGTGGTCATAACTCCCCCTGCGCCAGTTGAAAAATCTCAACAGAAATCAGCCAATAAGCAAAAAGAGAAAGAGCCTCAACCTCAGGAAGCTCAGAACCCGAAGCAGTCTCGATTCAATCGTCCGATTGGGAGAGATAAACCGGGAAGTTCAAACACTCCTTACCGCTTTGATGTCATGGCTCAGCTAGCTAACATCCCAGCAAGAATAACTTTATATGAGTTATTACGCCTCTCCAAGGATACTAGAGAAGCCTTGCGAGAAGCTTTAGCCGATTCTGACGCGTTCCTTACTCAAGTCAAGCCAGCCCGCGAGGAAACAGAATCACCAGTTCAGCTTTGTAATTTATCGGCTAAACAATTCCCTCATATTACGTTCACTAAGGATGACATGCAAGTGAGGAATTCAAAGCATGATAGGCCTTTATACTCCAGCGGATATATTAGCTCCAGCGCTGTTAACCGGGTCCAAGTCGATCCGGGTTTCGTTGTTAGCATCATGCCACTCCGGTTGATGTATAATCTCGGAATCCCAGCAAGCAAGCTGGCTTCCACAGGTACCATTATATACGGGTTCAATACCAGTGGATCCAGACCTTTGGGTAAAATCCAGATAAAATGTCAACTTGGGGATCTAAAGTCCGAAGTTACGTGCTACGTAATCGACGCGGAGACTTCCTATAATTTACTATTGGGTCCATGGATCCATGGTAATCTTATAGTTCCCTCTACTCTTCATCAGTGTCTAAAATATATAGATGCTAATAATGAAGTCAAGACGGTGGTCGCAGATAAGCAACCGTTTAAGGGATTGGAAAATTACTTTACTGATTCCCTCCTTTACGGTGCTGAATCTGATACTGAATCATCGGCTCAAGGCACGGATAGCGGGGAAGAAGCTGACACAGAAGCAGGATTTGATTACAATGGTGGTTTTGTACTGAATGACATAGTACCCTTTGTAATCGGTCTTGACGATGGTGAATCGTCAGACGATAGTTGTAATTGGCAACTTACCGAAGAAGTAATAAATGGTGATTTAGAGTACCCACCGTGTTTGGCTAATGTAATGCAGGGATTGTACGATAATCCCGACATACATATGCCGCTTCAGTCATCTTGCTTCACGAAAAAACGCTTCCAAGACTCGTCTGGAACAACCGTTGTCATTCCTGCCAAAACAGGAGGTGAAAAGGAGTTAGTGTTCGGCAAAGGGGAAATATCTCCGCCATCGTATCTCCCTCCAAGCGAAGATAGAAATGAGGAGAGATCTGGCCTTCATTCATCCAGATATAGTCAACAAGCGTGTGATTTCATGAAAAAATGGGGATATAATTTTGCGCTTGAAGAGGGTCTTTGTTTTGGTCGAGGCCCACGAGTTCCACCTCGTATGGCCTATGTACCAGAAGGAAAATTCTATAACTATTATAGCTATAAAAGAGGCCTGGGTTATGCTTCTGATGACGAGTGCTGCTGGCAAGTCGTAGATCATTTAGAAAACCAAGAGGGATATTTATCCGACTCTTCTAATTGGGATTCAGATGTCAGCCTGGGAGAGGTACTCAAAGGCCTAATGTCGAATATGACCACAGTCGATCCTTCTACAATTCAAGAAGATGATCAACTGTTGGCTTGGAAGGATCCCTGGATTCATCATCTAAATATACAGTATGGAGATCGATTCGAGCAAAGAGAACCTCCCACCGAAGATAAAGTGGTCCAGGTGAATATGGGTGATGAGACGAATCCAAAACCAATATTTATAAGTGATAGTCTTCCACCAGATGAAAAAAAGGAGTTAATTTCCCTCATAAGAGAATTCATAGATGTTTTTGCCTGGAACTATGAAGATATGTCAGGGCTTGATCCGAACGTGGCAGCCCACCGTCTTAACATCAAACCGGATGCAAAACCTGTCAAACAACAGCAGAGACGATTTCGCCCACAAATCATGGAAGCGATTGAAGAAGAGGTTAAAAAGTTAATTGATTCTGGTTTTATCCGGGAAGAACAACATCCGGACTGGCTCGCGAATATTGTTCCGGTCCTCAAGAAGAATGGGAAAACAAGGATATGTATTGACTTCAGAGACTTGAATAATGCGTTGTTTTCGGTGAAAGTCGGTGTTTTCATTGCTTTTGAATCTGTTACAACTTCAAACGTTACAACAAGAATGCAATCAAAACAAAGATTACAACTTTATCGAAAATAAACACGAGATCCCGTTTTGGTGCGGTCTCGCTTGCGTGGGTCTTTGGCCTGTGACGGGGATGTTGATATCCGTGGACCACCGGGGCAATCAGATCCGGTCCGGATAAATCGGACAGAGTTTCGTCGATCCGCGTGAGATCTAGAAACTTCTAATCCAGAAATATCGGACAGAACTTCGTCGATCCGCGTGAGATCTAGAAGTTCTAAGCGTATACCTCGGCTAAAGCGAGGTAATAGCTCTTCTTAGTATTAACGCTAAAGGCTAATACTAAGGAAGGATGAGAACGGGTGATGAAGGCTGATTTAGACCTCTCCTCCTCGGTTGAAGTGCTCGATCAGTGTTTGCTGCAGCAGGGCTTCGCCGAGGCTCTCCAAAAATCCAGATCCTTCCAAATGAGGTAAGGGGGTCCTATTTATAGGAAAACAAGAGGGGGGGCGTCCGCACAGATCTAGGACACCCCAGGGGTGTCCGCACAGATCTGGGACACCCTTGGGGTGTCTCCAAAAATCCGAGACACCCCTAGGGTGTCTCGGAAATTCCGAGACACCCTTGGGGTGTCTCGGAAATTCCGAGACACCCCTAGGGGTGTCTCGGAAAATCCGAGACACCCCTAGGGTGTCTCGGAAATTCCGAGACACCCCTGGGGTGTCTCGGAATTTCTGAGACACCCCTGGGGGTGTTTCGGGATCCCGAGACGTCCGTAGGTGTGTTTTGATCGTTTCCCCGTAGATTCTTCGTACGAACTCGGATTTGAGTGATTCCGGGTGCGTTGGATGCGTGACGAAGAGTTCGATCCGCTCTGATGGTTGGATTGTCTTTAGAGTGGTCGAGGCACGGAGGGTGTTGTCCTTTTTGTGAACAGTGCCGGGCTTCCCGATTGGTCCGGGTCTTCGTGATTCCGAAGTCCTATCTGCTCACGTAACTCGTCGATTCACTTCAATCGTTCATCGACGTCAATTAGGCTCATGTGGGTCGGATGGTGATGTTCATTGTCGTTCGTTAACACTGAACCGGTTGTGGAGAACTATAGGCAATTTTCAATGCCTACAGATACCCCCTCCAAAGTGTTCCTGACTCGTTTCTTTTATAGAAGAGGCTGGAATACTTTGGATGTGATTGATCTGGCCTTCAGTCGGCGTAGTTAGCTTCAACTCTTGACTCTTTCGATTTTCGGTCTATTCGATGCTTTGACGAATAGCCGAAGTTCTTCCGGCACTGCGTTTATCGCTTGGCCGTCGTCGGAGTCTTGAGCTTGCAGCTGATGAATTGAGTTTGGCTCGTGTCATTGAGTTGACTTCGAACTACCTCCGCCACATTGTGCTGGCTTAGGGTTTTGGATCACCGTGTGTTGACTTTTTGTCGCAACGCGTTGACCGGCGTTGACCTAGGGTTATGCGGTGACCGGCATTGATCCTTAGGGTTTTGAATCGTCAAACGTTGACTTTTGTCGCAACGCGTTGACTGGCGTTGACCTAGGGTGACGCGTTGACCGGCGTTGGCCCTTAGGGTTTTGAATCGTCAAATGTTGACTTTTGTCGCAACGCGTTGACCGGCGTTGACCTAAGGTTACGCGTCGACCGGCGTGGACCCTTAGGGTTTTGAATTGTCATATGTTGACTTTTGTCGCAACGCGTTGACTGGCATTGACCTAGGGTTACGCGTTGACCGGCGTCCACCCTTAGGGTTTTGAATCGTCAAAGGTTGACTTTTGGTGCAACCCGTTGACTGTGGTTGACCTTGGGTTACGCGTTGACCGGCGTTCACCCTAGGGTTTTGATTCGTCAATGGTTGACTTTTG
>NC_033797.1:119107568-119110942 GCF_001876935.1 Asparagus officinalis
TAGGAACTAACGGCGACTTTGGTTGATTCGCCGGAGTTTGGCCTTGCTTAGAAGGCTGCACTGGTTGCTCTTTGGCCCGAGTCGCCACTTCAGACTTAGGCTTCCAGACTTGGCGGGTTGATGGTGGCTTCTTGGCTACCTCTTTCTGCAGTTTTCTACGGGCTTCTTCAGCTTGAGCCCGTGCCTGAGCTGATAGTGCGTGGCGCTTGCGAATGCGCTCCTCCAGCGTCGATCGGTTCCGTTTGACCCGGACCCACTCCATCGTTGATGGCTTGGAGGAACCACTATTCATTGATTGTTGAGGCTGCTTGCCTCTTTTGTTCTTCAGATCCACGTTGTAGCGGATCCCGTCAACTGACTCCATGGCCTTTGCGAATCGTTTCGCAAGGCGTTGACGTTGCCTTTGGCGGGCTCTCTTCGAGAGAGTCACCACGCCCTCTGTGGCAGAAGAGTTGGCCAGAGCAGATCTGACCTGGTTGGAAACTGGAGGAATCTCACCCGATGCGACTTTGGCATCAAACGGGGCGAGATCTTCGTTGGTGGCTTCGACTTCTTCATACCAACGAACCTTTCTCCTGGAGGAGAACTTGGACTTCTTGGACTTGCGGGGGGAGGTAGATCCGGACGAGGACACGTACTCCTCGAACTTGGCTTGGTCGAACTCATACTCGACCTCCTCCTCGACCGGGATCGGAATCCGCGGCTACGACGCATCGACAACCAGCATCGAGAATAGTCCGATCGCTTCTGGGTTTCTCCTCATCAACCAGCGCGTCGCCATAGCGACCTGAAAAATGAGGGAAACACTTAAAGAATTCCCAACTCTTGCGGACTCGAAGCTCTTGCTGCACATCACTAAACTTGTTCCCGAACCATCTGCTCTTCTCCAACAGTTACATGAAGGGGACGGGGATGTCAACAACACGGGCGCTGACATCAAGTCAGGACGATGAAGAACTAGCCACGCCATCAGATATGCGTAAGGGAGCTCAACCTTCGGACAAACCAGCTCAGCTGATGGTTCAGAACCCATATGTGTGAAACTGCTGACCAGACCCCTGAGCCCGCAATGGATGCTAGCAACCATTGCTGGGAGCAGGGAAAGCTCTCTCCCGTAGGCTAGCTGAACTGCAGGGAAGAGCACCTCGATGGGTAGAGCGTCTGAAGGCTGGTGCGGGACGACGCATTTCTTCAACCAAAGGGCAAGGTAGCCTGCTAGTAGAGTCCGGGGCCCAATGGACTTCTGTGCACGGCAGAGGAAAAAACGAAACTTGGTCCCCGCAGGAAAAGCTCCCTCAGCACTGCCGATGGTGTAGGAACGAGCCTCAGCCTTCTCCAACAACTCATTAACGGCGGAGTGGCCGCCGAGCCACCAAGGAGGTGGCTCGGCCTCCGAGCCACCATTTGGTGGCTCGGAGGTGGCCGAGCCACCCCAAGGTGGCTCGGCCACCGAGCCACCTAGGTGGCTCGGCCGAGCCACCACTTGGTGGCTCGGCCACCGAGCCACCTTGGTGGCTCGGTGAGCCGCCTCGGTGACTTGGTTTCCGAGCCCCTCCGGGTGTTTGGTTTTCTGCTGTTTTCCACCTTTGGGTTCTGTCCGTGATTCGGTTGATCCAGACTCTGATTTGATTCCTGATTTGGCAGTAAGTCGGATTCCTGATTTGGCAGTAAATCCACTTCTGAGTTCGAGTCCGAAACCGATCTTGATTCGATCGTGATTCGTCCGAGTATCCCCTTGGTTGGATGACTCGTTGACTCTTCGAACACTTGGCTTGATCCCGCACGCGAATGGACGTATTCCGTTGCTTGCGTGCGATTAGTCAATCTCGTTGCCTCGTTCGTTTGTCGGTTTGTGCCGAGCTATGATAAGGGACCTATAAGCAATTTTATATGCCTACAAGGAGCAGCTGCTGACACCTCGCCTGGGGGTGCAGTGTCAAGGCCCATGATCCCTTGTCGAAGGCCACGAACGTCATGATGCCCGCTAGAACCAGGAGTCTTGTGATGAGAGGCATACCCGCACTGGACTCGCTCAGCATCGTCAGTAAGATGCCAAGACATCTGCCGCTCCACGGCCTGTCCCTTCAAGTGATTGAAAGAATACTGTCGCGGAATGGAGGGAATATAAAAGACAGACCCTTCGCTGAGAGTCAGCCAGTGTTCCTCGCCAAGGGTCAACGTAGCAGGATCCTCGACATGGTCTCCAAACAAGAAACTCGGCTTCTTTAAAGCCTAAGTAGAGGTAGAATCTGCGGTGAAGGGGGCATCCGTAATGAGCTGGCGCAAGCAATGTCGCCCTCCTTCCCGTATCAGATGACAGGATTCCTCAGAGCGATCTCTGTCAAACCGAGGGAGTGGACCAACGGCCTGCCTGAGAGAAGCTGAAGAGAAGACCTCCCGGCTACAACCAGTGTTGGCATGAGCAGGAATCCATCTCATAAGAAGAATGATAAGCTCATTCACGGAATAATTGGAGAGACGATTTTGAGTGTCCTACACTGGAAGAACGGTATGCATCATCACGTGAATAACGTGGTAACATACACCGAACTATAGGGTGTAGGACGACACAAAATCGCCCCAATATACCAGAAGACTTAAATTGGCTAAGCAAGACAAGTCTGAAACCTTAACCCCCACGAAAGAGGGTGTCGGTTCTTCCTTCATGACCCGCAAAGAGGTCAATCAGGGATACAAGAAAAAAATATATATGAATTCTCACCCCCGAAGAAAGAGGCCGCAGGGGAAGATGTAGCGGGAACCTCTTCCTCGCTGTGCTGCGAGTGAGAACGACTCCTACGAGGTCGAGGTCGGCGTGGAGATATTGAAAATCTGCAACGAAAAGCAGCAAGTCAGGTACAATCTAAAATATGAATACGCGAAATTTAAAAGGGAAATTAAGAACTTTAATTAAAATCCTATGTATAATTAGGATTTCATAATTGAAGTCTAGTTAAACCTACAAATTTCGTGCATGCGAAACAATGATTGTCATGTTTCGCGGTGAATTTTGGTGAAATACCCAAAATACCCTTCGTGTTCAAGGCTAAATTCGGGTCAAGGACACGCTCGGGTTGGGTCATGGTCATCATATCTGATCATATAGCACCCCCCGATACCCCACAATTTGGGTTAATTTTACAAATCAACCCTTTTGTAAAATGAAGCCAAATTTGCAAATAAACCCCTCTACACTTTGTGGGTTGCTTTTTGCAAATAAACCCCTCAAACAACATTGGTTTTCTTGCATAAAGCACCCCTCAAATTTTCGACCAAGTGGACATGCAATCCAAAACCCAATTTCAGTCCAATTTTGCATAAAAGCCCCCTCAAATTTTCGGCCACATTGCAAATTTTGCATAAAACCCCCCAAA
>NC_033797.1:119111416-119125280 GCF_001876935.1 Asparagus officinalis
GATTTGAAACCCTAAGGGTCAACGCCGGTCAACGCGTAACCCTAGGTCAACGCCAGTCAACGCGTTGCAACACAAGTCAACGTTTGACGATTTGAAACCCTAAGGGTCAACGCCGGTCAACGCGTAACCCTAGGTCAACGCCAGTCAACGCGTTGCAACCAGAGTCAACGTTTGACGATTCAAAACCCTAAGGGTCAACGCCGGTCAACGCGTAACCCTAGGTCAACGCCAGTCAACGCGTTGCAACCAAAATCAACGTTTGACGATTCGAGACCCCAAGGGTCAACGCCGGTCAACGCGTAGCCCTAGGTCAACGCTAGTCAACGCATTGTAACACAGGTCAACGTTCGACGATCCAAAACCCTAAGGGTCAATGCCGGACAATGCGTAACCCTAGGTCAACGCCAGTCAACGCGTTGCAACCAAAGTCAACGTTTGACGATTCGAGACCCCAAGGGTCAACGCCGGTCAACGCGTAGCCCTAGGTCAACGCCAGTCAACGCGTTACAACCAAAGTCAACGTTTGACGATTCGAAACCCTAAGGGTCAACGCCGGTCAACGCGTAACCCTAGGTCAACGCCAGTCAACGCGTTGCGACAAAAGTCAACGTTCGAGGATTCAAAGTCCACACAAGTCGACGTTCGACGATCCATAACCCTAAGGGTCAACGCCGGTCAACGCGTAACCCTAGGTCAACGCCAGTTAACGCGTTGTGACCAAAGTCAACTTTTGACGATTCGAAACCCTAAGGGTCAACGCCGGTCAACGTGTAACCCTAGGTCAACGCCAGTCAATGCGTTGCAACACAAGTCAACGTTCGACGATCGAAAACCCTAAGGGTCAACGCCGGTCAACGCGTAACCCTAGGTCAACGCCAGTCAACGCGTTGCGACAAAAAGTCAACACACGATGATCCGAAACCCTGAGTCAACACAATATGATGGAGGTAGTTCAAAGTCAACTCAATGACACGAGCCAAACTCAATTCATCAGCTGCAGACTCGAGACTCCGACGACGGCCAAGCGATAAACGCAGTGCCGGAAGAACTTCGGCTATTCGTCAAAGCATCGAATAGACCGAAAATCGAAGGAGCCAAGAGTTGAAGCTAACTACAGGTCCTTATGCCGACTGAAGGCTAGACCAATCATATCCAAAGTATTCCAGACTCTTCTATAAAAGAAACGAGTCCGGAACGCTTTGGAGGGGGTATCTGTAGGCATCGAAAACTGCCTATAGGACTCCACAAACGGTTCAGTGTTAAAGAGCGACGATGAACATCACTATCTGATCCACAAGAGTCTAATTGACGTTGACGAATGACTGAAGTGAATCGACGAGCTACGTGAGCTGATAGGATTTCGGAACAATGAAGACCCGGACCAATCGGGAACCCGGCGGTGTTCACAAAAAGGACGACACCCTTCATGCCTCGATCACTCTACAGACAATCCAACCATCGGAACGGATCGAACTCTTCGTCATGCATCCAACGCACTTGGAATCACTCAAATCCGAGTTCAGACGAAGAATTTACGGGGAAAACAATCGAATACACCTCAAATGGAGTCTCGGGAAGTCGAAACACCCCGGGGGTGTCTAGGAAAAGCCTAGACACCCCAGGGGTGTCTCGGCCAAACCGAGACACCCCAAGGGTGTCTCGGCAAACGGAGTCCCGGGAAGTCGAAACACCCCGGGGGTGTCTAGGAAAAGCCTAGACACCCCAGGGGTGTCTCGGCCAATCCGAGACACCAAGGGGTGTCTAGGCCCCCTAGACACTCCCATTTGCCTATAAATAGCACCCCTTACCTCATTTTTCAAAGATCTGGATTTTTGGAGAGCTTGGCGAAGCCCTGCTGCAGCGAAGAGTGGTCGAGCGCTTCAACCGAGGAGGAGAGGTCTTTATCAGAGTCTTCATCACCCATTCCCCCCTTTCCTTAGTATTACCCTTCGCCGGTAATCACTAAGAAGAGCTGATATCTTGTTTTAGCCGAGATAGACGCTTCAGGCTTCTAGATATCACGCGGATCAACGAAGCTCTGTCCGATTCTTTCGGAACAGATCTGAGTGCCAGGTGGTCCACGGATATTGACGTCCCCGTCACAGGCCAAAGACCTACGCAAGCAAGAGACCGCAAAACAGGATCTTGCGTTTATTTTCAAGAAAGTTGTAATTTTTATTTCTTTGTTATTCGAATTCATTGTAACGACTGAAGTTTAATGAAATCAATGATAAAGGCAGCTTTTCCTGAAAACATGCATGACGAAAAAGCAGGTACAAGATCCATACAGAGCGACGCTTGTCATCCCTGTGGGAATAGGGGGTGGAAAAGAAGTCGTCTACGGCAAAGGAAAAGAAGCTCCGATACCCGATCACTTCTTAGAAGAAGAAGACGATGAAGATAAACCTGCCCCTCATCTATTTAGATATGACGCAAAAGCGCGCGATCTGATGGAGAAGTATGGGTATGACTTCACACTTGGAGAAGGTCTTTGCTTCGGTCGAGGTCCGCGAGTTCCACCTCGAATGGCCTATGTACCGAAGGGAAAACCCGATGATTATTATCGCCACAAAAGAGGTCTTGGCTATGTCTCCTCATCCGACGATGAATGTTGCTGGCAAATCATCGATCAAATTGCTAACAAGGCTAGAAAAGGATACTCTTCTGACTCTTCGGCTTCGGGTTCCGACGCTAGCCTTGGTGAAATGTTCAAAGAGTTAATGTCGAATATGGTTACGGTCGATCCTACCACAATAGAGGAAGACGACCAGATGCCGACATGGGAAGATCCGTGGGTTCATCACCTAAACATGCAGTATGGTGATAGGTTCGAACAAAGAGAACCTCCTACCGAAGATCAAGTAGTCCAAGTGAATATGGGAAGTGATCCCGCCTGAAGAGAAAGAGGAGTTAATCTCTCTTATTAGGGAATACATCGATGTGTTTGCCTGGAATTATGAAGACATGCCAGGGCTCGATCCAAACGTAGCAGTGCATCGTCTCAATATTAAGTCGGATGTCAAACCTGTCAAACAACAACAAAGACGGTTTCGTCCGCAAATGATGGAGGCGATCGAAGCTGAGGTTAAAAAGCTTGTGGACTCGGGCTTCATTAGGGAAGAGCACCATCCAGAATGGCTTGCCAATATTGTTCCGGTCCTTAAGAAAAACGGGAAGATCAGGGTCTGTATTGACTTTAGAGACCTCAACATTGCTTGCCCAAAAGATGATTTTCCCCTCCCCATCACGGATGTTATCATTGACAATACGTGCGGGTTCGAGAGGATGTCTTTCATGGATGGTTTCTCTGGTTATAACCAAATAAAGATGCATCCAGATGTTGAAAAGCATACTGCTTTTAGAACGCCTCTCGACATCTTCTGTTACACGGTTATGCCATTCGGCTTGAAGAATGCAGGTGCTACATATCAGCGAGCCATGTCGAAGATCTTTCAGGAGCATCTCCGAAAGACTGTCGAATGCTACGTAGATGATCTGGTCGTGAAAAGTCATGATAAAAAAGATCACATTAAGGACTTGAAGACCATGTTCGACTTATTGTGAGCCCATCAATTAAAGATGAATCCTACCAAGTCTTTCCTCGGAATGTCTAGTGGTAAATTCCTGGGATTCGTCGTCACCACCAAAGGTATTCACATCGATCCTGATAAGGTAAAGGCGATTAATGAATTGCAGCCTCCGAGAAACCTCAAGGAGCTCAGAGGATTGCAAGGGCGATTAGCTTATATTCGTCGGTTCATCTCGAACCTCTCAGGAAAATGCCAACCATTCTCCAAGCTCGCAAAGAAGGGCGTATCTTTTGTATGGGATGACGCTTGTCAAAAGGCATTCGAGAGTATTAAAGAATATCTCTCGAAACCTCCTGTACTCGTTGCACCGAAATCGGGCAAACCGTTCTTGATTTATGTCAAGGCGACGAGCCACTCATTAAGTGCATTACTTGCACAAGATGACGATAACGGTCATGAGCAGGCAGTATATTATTTGAGCCGAACCATGGTAGGCGCCGAATCTCGATATCCTATGATTGAGAGAGAATGCCTCGCCTTGGTGTTTGCTATTCAGAAGATGCGTCATTATCTGGTCGGGCAGACCATTTATGTCATCTCTAAAGTTAATCCTGTTCGAATATTCATGACTCAACCAGCTTCCATGAGCTGGTGATTAGCAAAATGGGCCTTACTCTTGTCCCAATACGACTTACATTTTAAATAACAGAAGTCGGTAAAAGGGCAGGCCATCTGTGATCTCCTGGCAGCTAATCCAACTACGGACACCGCCGAGGTATACGACGACCTACCCTCAACGCAACTTCGCACCAACAAATATGGCGTTTGTACTTCGATGGCGCCTCCCGAGCAGCTATTGTCACAGGTGCTCCTGGAAGATCTAAGATTTCTTCCGGAGTGGGAGTTGTCTTAGTTTCCCCAGGGAAACATGTGATGCCTCGAGCCTATTCGTTAACCGAGCCATGCTCGAATAATGTAGCAGAGTATAACGCATTGATTATAGGACTCAATTTCGCTAAGGAACTGGGGGTTGAGTATCTCGAGGCTTTCGGCGATTCTCAGCTAATAGTCAAGCAAGTCCAAGGAGAATATGAAGTCCGAAGTCAAGATTTGATACCATACCATAAGATGGCAGTGGAGATGGCGGAATCATTCGAAGGATTCTTTATTGAACATATTCCACGACTACAGAATACCTATGCAGATGCGTTAGCAGCATTGGCCGTATCTATGGCACAACCTCCCGAAGCAGAGCAGTTTGTTACGGTAAGAACTCACCAACTCTTAATACCGCTTTGCAATGAAGATGCCAAGGAAGAAGAGGTTCGAGAGGCGCACGCTACTCGAGTCGAGTTCGAACCACGAGATTGGCGTTTCCCCATCATCGACTACGTCTTGCATGGAATCTTGCCAGAAGATGTGAAGGAAAGAGAGTCGATCCGACGAAGAGCACCAAGATTCTACTATAACATGGAGAATCGAACGTTGTACCGCAGGGGGTACGATGGTTTGCTATTGCGTTGCTTATCAACCAAAGAAGCTAAAGAGGTCCTTAGGGAGGCGCATGAAGGAGAGTGTGGCGCACACCAACCTGGCCCCAAGCTTTATGATCGCATCAGAAGAATGGGGTATTTTTGGCCTTCCATGATGAGTGATGCAGTCACATACGCCCGAAAGTGTGATGCATGTCAAATACATGCGAATTACATGCACCAATCTCCGGAGCATCTACATCCTTCGGTTACGTCATGGCCGTTCAAGACTTGGGGAATGGACATTGTTGGCCCTATAAATCCCCCATCAGTCAAAGGTGACCGATTCATCCTGGCAATTACCGATTACTTCTCCAAATGGGCCGAAGCAGTTCCACTCAGAGAAGTTAAAACGAGTAATGTCATTGCATTCATCAAGCACCATATCATCTATAGGTATGGTGTTCCAAGACGAATCATACATGACAACGGTCCTCAGTTTGTCAGCAACGCCTTCATAAGGTTCTGCGAAAAGTTTAAAATTCAGGATATCTCGTCAACGGCTTATAATCCCACAGCAAATGGATTAGCTGAAGCCTTCAACAAGACTATCATAAAGCTCTTGTAAAAAATCGTGAAAACTAATAAACGAGAACATGCGATTGAGGATAACGTACTCCTCGTTACACCCAGTTTTGCAAGAAAGCTGGGGGTGGATAATTCGTGTAACGAGAAGTTCCCAAAAGAATGTTAATATTCTTAGGGATAACCCAATCATTGTAGAAGTGATGAATAAGAAATTCTTGCTCGAATTCAGAACATTGGAACGTTTCTTCTTATTTCTCTAACTCTTATGAGTTATTTTTGTGAGATGAGATCCAATCCTCTGATAGGTTAATCTTTCCTCACCAAACCATCCGCTGATCAAATTAAACGACAGTGGATCCACCAACATTTCCATCTGCCCGTCGTTGGCATTTCTCAGACTCAACGTGCTAGGTCCTGATCACCTAACATTAAAGTCTCCCTTTGAGCGATAATACGAGTTGGCACTTTCCTTGCTACCTGTATTCCACTTTCTTTGCTTTCTGGTCAAACCTATAAAAGTTAGGACCAAAGCCAAATTCCTCTCTCGATTCCTTCCATGAACGAGAGGTCCACTTTCAATTTGAACAGTCAAACCTATAAAAGTTAGGATTGTTCCCGATCTCACTTAGTCAAACCTACAAGTAGTTAGGACTAAGACCGAGTAAGACGAAGTCTACGTATTCAATATCGTAGCACTAAGAGCGTTAACTCTCTTAGCATAACGTTACATGCGGAACGGATTTAGACAATCCGCATGCTAGCCCGACTCAAACGGTAGTCGGTAAAGGCTAATCAAATCCGTTGAAGGCTGGGGGTTAGCCAAAAATCCTAAAGTCAACGCCTAACACGTGTTGCCGGGTAGCCTATTCCCGTAACAAGGGCGAAGCCTATGTATTCAAAATCATAGCACAAAGTCTTAGAGAATTCACTCTCTTAGCACAACGTTACATGCGGAACGGATTTAGACAATCCGCATGTTAGCCCGATTCAAACGGTGATCGGTAAAGGCACATCAAACCCGTTGAAGGCTGGGGGTTTGCCAAAAATCCCAAAGTCTATGTCTAACACACATTGCCGGTTTAGTCTTTCGCCGATTGAAAAAGACACCAAGGTCTAAACTTGGGGAATTTTATCCTGAAGCCTAAGAAGGGATAAGTCATCGCCTAATACGCGGTGCGGGGTGCCTTTTCCCTATAAAAAATGGTTAAGTCTATGTATTCAAAATCATAGCATCAAGTCTAAGAAAAGCAATTTTCTTAGCATAACGTTACATGTGAGACGGGTTTAATAATTCACATGCTAGTTCGATTTCAAACGGTAATCGGTAAAGACATTTCAAACCCGTTGATGGCTGGGGGTTTGCCAAAAATCCCATAAATCTGTCATTCAGAATAAATACAAAAAAAAATCATGAAAGAAGCAGATGCGGAGTTTCTATTAATAGACCGAGTCAAAAGCATACAATAAAAAGCTCGTTAGCCCGAAGGCAGTTGGCGGTCGAAGATATGAGACTTTAAACTAAAGAGTCTATATACATAACTCCGCTCGAGTTCTGCCTGCAGATCAGCTCGAGCAGATTCTTCAGAACTGCTCAAAATCTCCACGGCTTCACTCTTTAGCTTCATCAATCTCTCCTGGGTGGATCCTAGCCTCTCGAGTGCTTGTTCACGAGAACGCTCTAATCCAGCCAGGTCATCTGCAAAAAGAGCAGCAGATTCCTCGGCGCGCTTCAAGGCCTCTTTCAACCTAGTCACTTCCTCGCGGCTCGAGTCCAAAGAGCGGAGTAACTTAGCCCTATCCGTATCTTTCCTCGCTACGGTAGCCATTAGCTGCGCAATGGAGCTCTCGTGTGACTGAAGCTCACATCCAATAGAAGATCTCAGGTCGCGCCACTATGCCAGCCTATGCTCCAGCTGAGAGGACACGAAAGAAGGAGCCCCGTTAATCTCCAATTCCTTCAGCTCTCGGATCTCTGACTCCAGAACAGCGAAGTCGGCAGTGAAGGAATCGGCCAATTCCGGGTATCCTTCTTCCCTCATCATCATCATGTGGCGAGAAAATGAACGCCTGAACTGATCGAAACCGTATCCTCTATGAAGAAGCTTCTCGATCATGCCGTTATAAAAGGTAGTGAAGAAGCCGAGGTCCGTATGAAAAATGTCTCTGTCAGGATCAGTATCGACCAAAAGGGCGCGGACACGCTCATAAAGAGAGGATCGAGATCCTACAAGCAACAACATAGAAGTTTAGTGGATTATCGAATACGATAAGGGAATCCAAAGGAAAAATTCCGAACATACCAACGCCAACGGAGGTACCCTCAGGCTGAGGTCCGACAGGCTCTGAGATAGCGGTAGAAGTGGTCATGGAGGGTATATCAACCCCTGCAGGCAGATTGCTCATACCACTCGGCAAGGGCGGGGAGGTGCCACTTCTATGCAAACTTTCAGCCCCTGGAACTGTAGTAGTATCAGGCACAACAGCCGGTCCTACAGTTACACTCCTGTATTAGTCAAATGGAAATTTGGACAAATAAGGAGAATCGGGACAAGAAGATCGTATGCATACCTGCAATACCACCATCCTCAGATGCGGTAGGAATGCCAAGGGTCATAAGAGTATCGGCCCAAGCGGCTGGTCCTATAGTTACACTTCTTTATTAGTCAAAATGAAAATTTAGACAAATAAAGAGGGTTGGGATGATAAGGTCGTCTGCATACCTGTAGGTCCATCATCCTTAGGTATTCGGGGAACGCCAGGAGTCATAAGAGTATCAGTCCCGGTGACTGGTCCTATGACTGCACTCGTATGTTAGTCAAAAGTCAGACAAACATAGAGAAGTACGATATCCCTAAATCGTATGCGTACCTGCGACTCCGTTACTCCGAGGCAAGCTAGATATGCCAGGAATCAATATTGGGCTAATCCTAATGGTCGGCGCTGTAATATTAATCCTTCGTTAGTCAGACAAAAGATCAGGCAAGATGAAGAGAATCAGATATATACCTATGAATGAATCATTCCCAAAGAATGGTCTCTCGGTTCCTCTGGTAGTCTGTTCGGCCAGCATGTCAGCTAATAAGCCAGCATCGGGTTTCGAGAAGCTTGGTACAGGAGCACACCCCCTCTCCTCAAAACCTACATCATGATAGGCTCCATCCTCAGCTGGCCTTTCCATCGCGACATCTGCAAGGTAACCTGAATGTTGGAAGATGAGGAAAGCTCAAGAATACTGGTAGCAAAAACAGAAGATCTTCCTTCCCCATGCTTGAGGAAGGTAACATTGGATGTAGATATACCTGAATATGGCTGCTCAAGATCAATGTTCAGATCGATGCCCAGAGACCCGTCATGAAGGGCGTCGCACATCTGCTGCATAAAGCAATCCATGTTATCAGATTCAGGAGATACCGGACCCGGTGGGAGCTCGCCCTCTTCAAAGAACCCTGGATCATAAAACATGGTCACGAATCCCAAAAGGTAAATCACCTTAAAGCAATAAAAATAAAATGTTACCTTCCCCTCCATCGGCGGTGCTTCCTAAGTCCACTCCATAAGGACGCTGACCGTCGTGGGGTTTATGTGCGGTCTTCTTCCTTTTCGGGGCACCAACACTCCTAGGACCAATGGGTCGGTCATGCACAGGCTTGTCACACGTTTCAACGTGTGTAGGAGCTGGCGGCTCATGATCGTCAACTGTCCTACCTAAAGTGACAATGGTCATTTCATTAAACAAACAAGAGCTGTCGTTTATACCAATTAGAATGGAGAAGGGAAATCAGAGAAGTGGGACAAACCGATATCGAGTTCTCCTCTGTCGGTATCTACATCCACATATTCTTCCTCGGAGGTCTCGTTGCGTCACCCATAGGAAGGAGCTCTTCATCATCTGTGAGAAGAGATTTGGCATGCCCCTTTTTCCGCTTCTGAGCAAGCTCAGCCCTGTGAGCAGCCATCATAGCAGCCCGGACCGAGTACTCAGACTGTAACTCTGAAAGGCTCCTCACACCTATGGATTCATAAGCGGAAAGGAACCACTTGCAACTGAGGAAAGTGGTCAGCGGCTTACGCCTATATGAAGGAAGAGCAAAATGGGCTCCAGTGCAGCCCACCATAGTCCACAGCCATGCTCGTACGCCATCAATCAGTCCTCCCTTAACCTGCAGACCACGGCTTGGATTCCCGACATATAGCTGGTCATAGCCGAACTGACGAGCAAAGCGGCAGGGGAGGTAAGGCTCTATGTGGCATTGATTCTTCACCCGGAGGACAAGATACCCAACGCGGATGTTCACTAACCAGCGGAAACAACCAACGTCGAGAACAGTCCGGTCACTTCTAGGTTTCTCCTCGTCAATCAGCACGTCGCCATAGCGACCTGAAAAGTGAGGAAAACACTTGAAGAACTCCCAGCTCTTACGGACTCGAAGCTCTCGTTGAACATCACTGAATTTGTTCCCAAGCCATCTGCTCTTCTCCAACAGCTGCATAAAAGGAACGGGGACATCAACAACGCTGGGCGCCAACATCAAATCAGGACGGTGAAGAACGAGCCACGCCATCAGATATGCGTAAGGAAGCTCGACCTTCGGACAAATAAGCTCAGTCGATGGTTCAGAACCCATCTGGGTAAAACTGCTGACTAGACACCTAAGCCCGCAATGGATGCCAGCAACCATCGCTGGGAGCAGGGAAAGCTCTCTCCCGTAAGCTAGCTGAACTGCAGGGAAGAGCACCTCGATAGGTAGAGTGTCTGAAGGCTGGTACGGAACAACACATTTCTTCAACCAGAGAGCAATGTAGCCTGCTAGTAGAGTCCGGGGCCCAATGGACTTCTGTGCACGGCAGAGAAAAGAACGAAACTTGGTTCCCGCAGGAAAAGCTCCCTCAGCACTGGCAATGGTGTAAGAACGAGCCTCAGCCTTCTCCAACAACTCATTAATTGCGGTAGGGGTCAACACGTCTAATTCACGAATGGGCTCGCTGGAATTACCCTCCAAGTTCTGGAACAAATAGCTAGCAAACTGCTTCAAGCTGATCTGCCTCTTCCTTTTCGCTAGAGCAGAAGTCTGGATCAAGGAGGTATAATAGTGACAAGTGAGATCCCAGAGAGTGTCATACATATCGGGAGTATCTTTCTTCATACACTCTAACTGCTGGTTCGAGGGAAAATACTCCTGATATGGACAATCCCCCATCGGAAGACCAGAAACCTGATGCATCTCATGCAAGGCCAACCCTAACTCGCCACCACTGGTCAGAAAGATGTTACTGTCAGGCATGTAGGTCTCTAGCAACGCCAAGAAATGACGACAGCTGACCGGGATCCCGTACATGGTGGCTCGTATGGGTGCATATAATTCACTACTCTTCAAATCCCTCTCCCAGCGCGCTAAGACGAAACTAGTCATGCGTGCCCACCACCCCTTGGCTAGTGAGGAAGCCCAACCATAGCATCTGTATTCTGGTGGAGGTAACCGTCTCCCCAGAAGAGCCAGACGATTACTCACGGTAGGAGCAGCTGCTGATACCTCGCCTGGGGGTGCAGTGTCAAGGCCCATAATCCCTGGTCGAAGACCACGAACATCATGATACCCGTTAGAGCCAGGATTCTTGTGATGAGAGGCATATCCACACTGAACTCGCTCAGCATCATCAGTAAGGTGCCAAGGCATCTGCCGCTCCACGGCCTGTCCCTTCAAGTGACTGAAAGAATATTGACGCGGAATGGAGGGAATGTACAAAACAGCCCCTTCGTCGAGATTCAGCCAATGTTCCTCAGTAAGGGTCAGCGTAGCAGGATCCTCGACGTGATCTCCGAACAAGAAACTCGGCTTCTTTAAAGCCTGAGTAGAAGTGGAATCCGCGGTGAAGGAGGCATCCGTAATAAGCTGGCGCAAGCAATGACGCCCTCCTTCCCGTATTAGACGACAGGATTCATCGGAGCGATCTCCGTCAAACCGAGGGAGTGGACCAACGGCCTGCCTGAGAGAAGCTGAGGAAAAGACCTCCCGGCTACAACCAGTGTTGGCATGAGGAGGAAGGCTACCCGCGGGAAACTCAACTGCAATAAAGCACAAGGGTGGAGTCAGAAAATCCATCTCATAAGAAGAATGATAAGCTCATTCACGGAATAATTGGAGAGACGATTTTGAGTGTCCTACACCGGAAGAACGGTATGCATCATCACGTGAATAACGTGGTAACATACACCGACCTATAAGGTGTAGGACGACACAAAATCGCCCCAATATACCGGAAGACTTGAATTGGCTAAGCAAAACAAGTCTGAAACCTTAACCCCCGTGAAGGAGAGTGTCGGTTCTTCCTTCATGACCCGCGAAGAGGTCAATCAGGGATACAAAAAATATAAATTCTCGCCCCCAAAGAAAGAGGCCGCTGGAGAAGATGTCGCGGGAATCTCTTCCTCGCTGTGCTGCGAATGAGAACGACTCCTTCGAGGTCGAGATCGGCGTGGAGACATTGAAAATCTGCAACAAAAAGCAGCAAGTCAAGCACAATCTAAAATATGAATACACGAAATTTAAAAGGGAAATTAAGAACTTTAATTGAAATCCTATGTATAAACAGGATTTTATAATTGAAGTCTAGTTAAACCTACAAATTTCGTGCATGCGAAACAATGATTGTCATGTTTCGTGGTGAATTTTGGTGAAATACCCAAAATACCCTTCGTGTTCAAAGCTAAAATTCGGGTCAAGGACACGCTCGGGTTGTGTCATGGTCATCATATCTGATCATATAGTACCCCCCGATACCCCTTTTGTAGAATTGAGCCAATTTTGCATATAGACCCCTTCACAAGTTTCAATTTAACGTCCACATACCCTTATCAAAACTTTGGTTATTGGGTTGTGGTCTAAACTTTTGGAATTTCAGCCCTAAATTTTAGCCCTTTTGCAAATAAACCCCTCTACACTTTGTGGGTTGCTTTTTGCAAATAAACCCCTTAAACAACATTGGTTTTCTTGCATAAAGCACCCCTCAAATTTTCGGCCATATTGTAACTTTACATATAAGCCCCCTCAAATTTTTGGCCATATTGTAACTTTACATAAAACCCCCTCAAATTTTCGGCCATATTGTAACTTTACATAAAAGCCCCCTCAAATTTTCGGCCATATTGTAACTTTACATAAAAGCCCCCCCAAATTCTTGTGCCTACACAACCCATCATCAAAGAGCCTATCCTCTAACTCATGAGAACATAAAGCTATGACCTTTCTTGAAAAAAAAAAAGAAGAGTGTTGAAGGGGAACTCACCAAATCAAGAGGCTCTTCTTGAGCTTGAAGATGATGAAACCCTAGCTTGGAGGAAAGGGTATTTTCGGCCAAGAAGAAAACACCAAAAATCCGAAACTTCTTTAGGGAGTTTATGGGTTTTGAGTTCTTGAAAGAAAAGAAACAATGGTGTATGGAGTAGGGAGGAAGAAGAAGGGGTTTAAAATTTAAGAGGGAATCTTTTTGAATTTTGAAAAGAGGGGGAAACAAAAGAGGAAACAAACAAAAGAGAAACAAAAAAGGGGGAGAAGAGTGTGTATCTCGGCCCTAGAACCGAGTCTCGGCCTTGGCCGAGAAACCCCAGGGTGTCTCGACCAGGGTTGAGACACCCACGGGTGTCTCGGGTCCCGTTTTGTCCCCGTACGCCCATGTTGAGCCTGAATTCGCCCGTTTTCGTCGCTTATTGGATGTCTTGATGAAAATCGACACCAATTAACATTCGATGCGCGAAACCCTAGGGTCAACGTCGGTCAACGCGTAACCCTAGGTCAACGCCAGTCAACGCGTTGCAACCAAAGTCAACGATTGACGATTCGAAACCCTAAGGGTCAACGCCGGTCAACGCGTAACCCTAGGTCAACGTCAGTCAACGAGTTACGACCAAAGTCAACGTTTGACGATTCGAAACCCTAAGGGTCAACGCCGGTCAACGCGTAACCCTAGGTCCAGTCAACGCGTTGCAACCAAAGTCAACATTTGACGATTCAAAACCCTAAGGGTCAACGCGTAACCCTAGGTCAATGCTAGTCAACGCGTTGCAACCAAAGTCAACGTTTGACGATTCGAAACCCTAAGGGTCAACGCCGGTCAACACGTAACCCTAGGTCAACGCCAGTCAACGCGTTGCGACAAAAAGTCAACACATGGTGATCCGAAACCCTAAGTCAACACAATGTGACGGAGGTAGTTCAAAGTCAACTCAATGACACGAGCCAAACTCAATTCATCAGCTGCAGACTCAAGACTCCGACG
>NC_033797.1:119125412-119135112 GCF_001876935.1 Asparagus officinalis
ACCCGCGCTGCCGGTTAGTTCTTAACCGTCAAAAAGAACACACTTTGGAGGGGGTATCTGTAGGCATCGAAAACTGCCTATAGGTCTCCACAAACGGTTCAGTGTTAAAGAGCAACGATGAACATCACCATCCGATCCACAGGAGTTCAATTGACGTCGATGAATGATTGAAGTGAATCGACGAACTACATGAGCTGATAGGATTTCGGAACAACGAAGACTCGGGCCAATCGGGAACCCGCCAATGTTCACAAAAAGGACAACGCCCTTCGAGTCTCGTTCATTCTACAGATAATCCAACCATTGGAGTAGATAGAACTCTTCGTCAAGCTTCTAACGCACTTGGAATCACTCAAATCCGCGTTCGAACGAAGAATTTACAGCGGAAGCGAACGAATGCACCTCAACGGGTCTCAGGAATTCCAAAACACCCCCAGGGGTGTCTCAGAAATTCCGAGACACCCTAGGGGTGTCTCGGAATTTCCGAGACACCCTAGGGGTGTCTCGGATTTTCTGAGACACCCCAGGGGTGTCTAGGCTTTTCCTAGACACCCCAGGGGTGTCTAGGCCCTAGGTGCTCCCCATTGCCTATAAATAGCCATTCAAGGCCTCATTTTTGGAGAAGGGGATTTTTGGAGAAGTTGGCGAAGCCCTGCTGCAGTGAGGAGTGGTCGAACGCTTCAACAGAGGAGAGGAGAGGTCTTCATCAGAGTCTTCATCACCCGTTCCCCCTTTCCTTAGTATTACCCTTCGCCGGTAATTACTAAGAAGAGCAGATATCTCGTTTTAGCCGAGATAGACGCTTCAGGCTTCTAGATCTCACGCGGATCGACGAAGCTCTGTCCGATTTTTCGGAAACAGATCTGAGTGCCAGGTAGTCCACGGATATCAACGTCCCCGTCACAGGCAAAAGACCCACGCAAGCAGAAGACCGATAAACGATCTCTGCGTTTGTTTTGGCGAGAGTTGTAACCTTTTTGTTTTTTCATTGTGTAAAGGTCTTATAAAAAGACAATCTTTTTAATTTCATTGTAACGACTAAAGTTGTAATGAATACAGCAATGAATACAACAATTTTCGACGCAAACACTAAGCAGGGATAAGTCTGCGCCTAATACGCGCTGCCGGTTTAGTCTTTTTCCGTAAAAAAAAAGACACCAGAGTTCGATTCTGGGGTATTCTATCCTGAAACCTGAGCAAGGATAAGTCTGCGCTTAACCCGCGCTGCCGGTTAGTTCTTAACCGTTAAAAAGAACACCCGTTAACATATTCAACATTGTGGCAGGTTGTTATTAATAACACCAAAATCCATGCCTTACACGCATGGGGAATTTCATCCTGAATCCTAAGAAAGGATATGCCGCCGGTTTAGTCTTTCTCCGAAGAAAAAAGACACCAGAGTTCGATTCTGGGGTATTTTATCCCGAAGCTTAAATAGGGATAAGTCAGCGTCTAATACACGTTGCTGGGTAGCTCATTCCCATAACAATGGCGAAGTCTATGTATTCAAAGTCATAGCAATAAATCTCAGAGGATTCAATCTCTGAACGCAACGTTACATGCGAACAGACTTAAAACAATCCGCATGCTAGCCCGACTCAAACGGTAGTCGGTAAAGGCTAATCAAATCCGTTGAAGGCTGGGGGTTAGCCAAAAACCCTAAAGTCAACGCCTAACACGCGTCACCGGGTAGTCTATTCCCGTGAGAAAGACGAAGTCTACGTATTCAATATCGTAGCACTAAGAGCGTTAACTCTCTTAGCACAATGTCACATGCGGAACGGATTAAAACAATCCGCATGTAAGCCCGATTCAAACGGTAGTTGGTAAGAGCACGTCAAATCCGTTGAAGGCTGAGGATTTGCCAAAAATCCTAAGTCAACGTCTCATACACGTTGCTGTTTAGTCTTTTCACAGGAGAAAGACGAAGTCTACGTATTCAAGATCGTAGCACTAAAGGGGTTAACTCTTTTAGCTTAACGTCACATGCAGAACGGACTTGAACAATCCGCATGCTAGCCCGACTCAAACGGTAGTCGGTAAAGGCTCATCAAACCCGTTGATGGCTGAAAATTTGCCAAAAATTCTATAAATACGAGTCATAGATGTATGAACTCCGTAGATTGGTCTCGTGACTCGAGTGTCCGCCACGCTCCAATTCCTTAAGAGCTTAAACTGTGTATACTCCAGCTTGGGCACCGGATAACGCGTCACGAATAAAGACTCAACGTCAACGATCGGTGGTCAGTTCTATGTTGAACCAACAAACACAAGCTAAAGATCAGAAAATCAGGAATCGACTTCAAATTCGAAATTCCGACAACGGTCAGACAATAAATGCAGCACCGAAAACCTTACAGACATTCGACAAAGCACCGAATAGCCTGAAGGATTGAAGGAATCAAGAACAGAAGCCATTCCAAGGTCCCGTTACACCGACTGAAGGTTGGGACAATCACATCCAAAGTATTCCAGACTCTTCTATAAAAGAACGAGACTGAAATACTTTGGAGGGGGTATCTGTAGGCGTATAAAATTGCCTATAGGTCCCTTAGCACAGCTCGACGCCGATTTAACAAACGGACCACCGGGCGACGTATCCAAACAAGACCGCCAACGCTGAAGCCAAGCTATACGCAACGGAGCAGGTTAACGAGGCGACAAATCGCACCCAAGCATTGGAATGCATCCACTCGCACGCGGAATCAAACCAATGTTTAGGTGAATCACCGAGTCATCTAAACAAGAGCGAACTCGGATGAATCACGATCAAATCAACATCAAATCCGGACTCAAATTCAGAAGTTGGTTTACTGCCATATCAGGAACCCGAGAATTTACTACCAAATCAGGTCAACGATTCAAGTCCGGATAAATCAACCACAGAACCAGATCACGGACTGAACCGAAAACGGAAAACGACGGAAAACTACGCCTAAGGGGGGCTCGGCCCAGAGCCGGCCACCTATAGGTGGCCGGCCTAGATCTGTGCACGGGCACAGTTCAGAGAGCCTATAAATATGCCCCCTTGGTTCATTTTTCAGGGGTTGGAACTTTGAGAGCCGAAACTCTGCCGAATTGAGAATTGAGCTTGGAGTTTCGAAGACTTGAGGACTTGAACATTTAGATTTGGTTCTCGGCGAGCATCCACGTCACAAAAGGCAGGAGTTCGAGAGAGAGAGAGAGATCAGATCTGAGATCTACACGAGATCATACTCTGGATCAAAGCTTGGCCTTTGATCCCGAGAACTAAGGGCGATTATTTCCTTGGTGAATTAATCCCCCCCGGCTATTATTTGCTATTATTCCCTTCGTGGAATAATACCCGTATAATCGTGTAGATCCGACCGGATCTAGATCGCGCGGTGGTCCACGGATTAACCCCGACGTTGGCAAAGAACCCACACAAGCGAGTGACCGCAAAACAGGAGCTCGCGATTTGTTCACAAAAGGAAAGTTGTAATTTTTCTTATTTTTCCTTGATTTAATTGTAACCGGATCTAAAAAAGACCGGATCTTTTGTAACCCAAGATGACGATTATTTCAATGAAAAAGAAAGCAACGAATTTTCCCGCGAACAATCTGGCGACCAGAGTGGGAGCCGGCGATCTCGTTGTCGAGATCGATACGTCGCAACCGCGGATTCCAATCCCGGTCATGGAGCCAAAGCCTATATTCATCAGCGATAGTCTTCCCTCAAATGAGAAGGAGGAATTAATTGCTCTCATCAGGAAATATATTGACGTCTTCGCTTGGAACTATGAAGACATGCCAGGGCTCGACCCCCAATGTGGCAATGCACCACCTCGATATCAAGTCGGATGCCAAACCTGTCAAACAACAGCAAAGACGGTTTCATCCGCAGATTATGGAAGCCATTGAGGCAGAGGTTAAGAAATTGATCGAATCAGGATTTATCCGAGAGGAGCAACATCCAGATTGGTTAGCCAATATCGTTCCAGTCATGAAGAAGAACGGTAAAATCAGGATTTGCATTGACTTCTGGGACCTGAATACGGCATGTCCAAAAGACGACTTTCCTCTCCCAATCACAGATGTCATTATCGACAATACGTGCGGATTTGAGAGAATGTCTTTTATGGATGGCTTTTTAGGATATAACCAAATCAAGATGCACCCAGATGGCGAGAAGCATACAGCGTTCAGAACGCCCCTCTGTGTCTTTTGCTACACGGTGATGCCTTTCGGTCTAAAGAATACAGGCGCCACGTACCAGCGAGCAATGACTAAGATTTTCCAAGAACATCTTAGGAAAACAGTCGAGTGCTACGTTGATGATTTGGTTGTAAAAAGTCGCAACAAAGAAGATCACATCAAGGACTTGAAGACGATGTTCGATCTCATGCGGAGTCATCAATTGAAGATGAACCCCACTAAATCCTTCCTTGGAATGTCCAGGGAAAAATTCCTTGGATTCGTCGTCACCACTAAGGGTATACATATCGATCCTGATAAGGTGAAGGCGATACATAAACTGCAACCCCCTAGAAATCTGAGAGAACTCAGAGGATTGCAAGGGCGTTTAGCTTACATCCGGCGGTTCATCTCAAATCTTTCTGGGAAGTGCCAACCATTCTCTAAGCTAAACAAGAAAGGTGTGTCTTTATTTGGGACGACGCATGCCAAAAAGCACTCGAAGATATCAAAACCTATCTGACGAATCCTCCTGTTCTCGTTGCACCAAAATCAGGTAAACCGTTCTTGATTTACCTCAAGGCGATGAACCACTCGATAAGTGCTTTACTAGCACAAAACGATGATAACGGTCACGAACAGGCAATCTATTACCTAAGTCGGACCTTGGTAGGCACCGAGTCACGATATCTGATGATTGAGAAAGAATGCCTCGCATTGGTATTCGCAATGCAAAAGATGCGGCATTACTTGGTTGGACAGACGATTTACGTCATTTCTAACGTTAATCCAGTACGGGTATTTATGACGCAACCGGCCTCTATGAATTGGCGGTTAGCCTTGTCCCAATATGATTTGTACTTCAAACAGCAGAAGTCGATCAAAGGACAAGCGATTTGTGATCTTTTGGCGGCAAACCCGACAACAGATACGGCAAAAGTATATGATGACTTGCCGGATGAAGCCCACGAGGTTAACACTACATCACACCAACAAGTATGGAAATTATACTTCGATGGTGCATCGAGGGCAGTTAATGTGGCAATAACCCCCGGATGTTCTAAAGTCTCCTCCGGAGTTGGAGTTGTCTTAGTTTCCCCGGGGATGCATGTGATGCCTCGGGCTTATTCACTGACTAGTCCATGTTCCAATAATATAGCCGAGTACAACGCGCTTCTCATTGGACTCAGTTTCGCCAAGGAGCTGGGGGTCGAATATCTTGAAGCTTTTGGGGATTCTCAATTGATAGTCAACCAAGTCCGTGGAGAGTATAAAGTCAGGAACCAAGACCTGATCCTGTACCACCAGGAGGCCATCAAAATGGCAGATTCTTTTGAAGAATTCTTTATTGAATACATCCCTCGTCTCCAGAATGCTTATGCGGATGCACTGGCAGCACTAGCGGTATCACTTGCGCAGCCTCCCGAAACTGAACTATTAGTCACAGTAAGGACGCATCAACTCTGCATACCCATATACAATATGGATATTGAAGAGGAAGATGATAGAAAAATAAGCGCCAAGGAGGTGAATTCAACTCAAATTGAGTCTGAGTCCTGAGATTGTTGGCATTTTCCTATCATTGACTACGTCCAATATGGTATTTTGCAAGAGGATGTAAAAGAAAGGGAATCAATCCGCCGAAGAGCACCAAGATTCTTCTATAATACCGAGACCCATACATTATACCGTCGAGGGTACGATGGTTTGTTACTCCGATGCCTTTCGAACAAAGAAGCAGAAGAAGTTCTTAAGGAAGCACACGAAGGAGAATGTGGTGCGCATCAGCCCGGTCCCAAACTGTATGATCGCATCAGGAGAATGGGATATTTTTGGCCAACAATGGTTCGTGATGCAATCGAATACGCCCGAGAATGTCATGCCTATCAAGTACATGCAAATTATATGCACCAACCACCAGAGCGTTTACACACGTCAACCACGTCTTGGCCGTTCGAGACATGGGGTATGGACATTGTTGGTCCTATTTTTCCCCCTTCAGTCAAAGGTGATCGATTCATTCTCGCAATCACGGATTACTTTTCAAAGTGGGCTGAAGCGATTCCGCTTAGAGAAGTGAAGACGAACAACGTCATCAATTTCATCAAATATTATGTCATATACCGATACGGCGTGCCAAGACGGATCATTCATGACAACGGTCCACAGTTCATAAGCAACGCTTTCGTCAGGTTTTGTGACAAGTTCAAAATTCAAGATATTTCATCAACAGCTTATTATCCCGCTTCGAATGGATTAGCTGAGGTGTTTAACAAGACGATCATTAAGATCCTGTCAAAGCTCGTGAAGACCAATAAACGAGACTGGGACGATAAACTCGGTGAAGCACTCTGGGCTTATCGCACCACCATACGCACACCTACAGGGGCCACCCCGTATTCGTTGGTATACGGATGTGAAGCTGTACTACCATTGGAGATCCAAATTCCATCCCTTCGGATCGCCCTCGCGACTGAGATGATGACAGAAGAACAACATCAAAAACGTCTCAAAGAACTCGAAAGGTTGGATGAAAAGCGCTTAGAAGCTCAATTGAGTTTTATCAAGCCAGAATATCTAGGGCTTTTAACAAAAGAGTCCGACAGAGAAGCTTCAAGGAAGGAGATCTGTTCCTCGCTGCTCGCCGACCGATAATCCTCAACTCCAAGAAGAAAGGTAAATTTGAACCCAAATGGGAAGGACCGTTTGTGATAGACACAGTCTACTCAAACGGCGCATATCGCCTGATTACTCAAGAGGGCGCCAGGCAATTAATGCCAATAAATGCGAAGTTCCTAAAAAAGTACTATCCCTAGTACATCCAGGATAACCCATTTACCAGGAAGTTCCTTGAAGAATATTACACTTAATATTCTAGAGGATAACCCAAAATCATTTTCACCACCAAAATCCCTCACTGATCAATTTCAATTGACAGTTGTTTGCGGAAAAAGTTGCTGTATTCATTGCTGCATTCATTACAACTTCGATCGTTACAATGAAACAAAAAGATAGCCTTTTTATAAGACCGGTACACAATGAAAACAAAAGAAATACAACTCTTTTCAAACAAACGCAAGATCTGTTTGTCATCTCTTGCTTGCGTGGGTCTTTTGCCTGTGACGGGGACGTTGATATCCGTGGACCACCGGGGCACTCAGATCTGGTCCGAGAAAATCGGGCAGAGCTTCGTCTATCCGCGGAGGGATTTAGAAACTTCTGATCCCGAAAAATCGGACAGAGCTTCGTCGATCCGCGGGGGATCTAAGAAGCTATGAAGCTTATATCTCGGCTAAAGCGAGACACCAGCTCTACTTAGTATCACCGCTAAGGGGCAATACTAAGGAAAAGAAAGAAAGGGAATGAAGAAGAAGGCTCCTTTGCTGCAGAAGGCTCCTGTGCTCTAAAACTCCTCTCCTCTCTCTCTAGCCTTGCTCCAAGACCAAAATAATTCCAACCCTTTGAAATGAAGGCCTAAGGGGCCTATTTATAGGAAACCAAGAGGGGGGGGTGGTAAAAGGTGTGTAGGGGCTAATCAAGGGGTGCGGACACCCCTTGGTGTCTCGGCTATGGCCGAGACACCCTAGGGTGTCTCGGCTTGGCCGAGACACCCNGGCTTCGCCTGTGCTCTCCAAAACTCCTCTCCTCTCTCTCTAGCCTTGCTCCAAGACCAAATAATTCCAGCCCTTTGAAAGGAAGGCCTAAGGGGCCTATTTATAGGAAACCAAGAGGGGGGGGTGGTAAAAGGTGTGTAGGGGCTGAGGACACCCCCTTGGGGTGTCTTGGCGGCCGAGACACCCCTGCTTGCCGAGACTCCGTTTAGGTGTTTTGTTGGTTCCCCTGTATATTCTTCGTCCGGATTCGGATTTGAGTGATTCCGGGTGCGTTGGATGCGCGACGAAGAGTTTGACCCGCTCTGGTGATTGGATTATCTGTAGAGTGGTCGAGGCATGAAGGGCGTTGTCCTTTTTGTGAACAGTGTCGGGCTTCCCGATTGGTCCGGGTCTTCGTGATTCCGAAGTCCTATCCGCTCATGTAACTCGTCGATTCACTTCAGTCGTTCGTCGACGTCGATTAGGCTCATGTGGATTGGATGGTGACGTTCATCGTCGCTCGTTAACACTGAACCGGTTGTGGAGAACTATAGGCAATTTTTGATGCCTACAGATACCCCCTCCAAAGTGTTCCTGACTCGTTTCTTTTATAGAAGAGGCTGGAATACTTTGGATGTGATTGATCTGGCCTTCAGTCGGCGTAGTTAGCTTCAACTCTTGACTCTTTCGATTTTCGATCTATCCGATGCTTTGACGAATAGCCGAGGTTCTTCCGGCGCTGCGTTTATCGTCTGGCCGTCGTCGGAGTCTCGAGTCTGCAGCTGATGAATTGAGTTTGGCTCGTGTCATTGAGTTGACTTTGAACTACCTCCGCCACATTGTGCTGGCTTAGGGTTTCGGATCCCCGTGTGTTGGCTTTTTATCGCAACGCGTTGACCGGCGTTGACCTAGGGTTACGCGTTGACCGGCGTCCACCCTAGGGTTTCGAATCGTCGAACGTTGACTTTTGTTGCAACGCGTTGCTTGGCGTTGACCTAGGGCTACGCGTTGACCGGCGTCCACCCTAGGGTTTCGAATCGTCGAACGTTGACTTTTGTTGCAACGCGTTGCTTGGCGTTGACCTAGGGCTACGCGTTGACCGGCGTCCACCCTAGGGTTTCGAATCGTCGAACGTTGACTTTTGTTGCAACGCGTTGCTTGGCGTTGACCTAGGGTTACGCGTTGACCGGCGTTGACCCTAGGGTTTACGGATCGCCATTAACACAGTTTATACTCGTACGTTTGCTGGAGTATACACAGTTTAAGCTCTTAAGGTATTGGAGCATCGCGGTCCCGAATGTTGGGGTTGCAGGACCAACTGTTAAAGTTGATTCATCTGCATGTGTGGATTTTATCCTGAATTTGTTGGGTGCTCAAGTCACGAGACCAACTAGGGGAGTTGATGCGTCAATGACTCGCAGTTATAGAATTTTTGGCAAATCCTCAGCCATCAACGGATTTGATGAGCCTTTACCGACTACCGTTTGAGTCGGGCTAGCATGCGGATTGTTTAAATCCGTTCCGCATGTGACGTTGTGCTAAGAGAGTTAACGCTCTTAGTGCTACGATATTGAATACGTAGACTTCGTCTTTCTCACGGGAATAGACTACCCGGCAACGCGTGTTAGGCGTTGACTTTAGGATTTTTGGCTAATCCCCAGCCTTCAACGGATTTGATTAGCCTTTACCGACTACCGTTTGAGTCGGGCTAGTATACGGATTGTTTAAGTCCGTTCCCATGTAATGTTAAGCCAAAAGAGTTAACCCTTTTAGTGCTACGATATTGAATACGTAGACTTCGCCATTGTTACGGGAATAGGCTACCCGGCAACGTGTATTAGACGTTGACTTATCCCTACTTAGGCTTCGGGATAAAATTCCCCGCGCGTGTGAGGCACGGATTATGGTGTTATTAATAACAACCTGCCACAATGTTGAATATGTGGTCTTTT
>NC_033797.1:119139120-119152563 GCF_001876935.1 Asparagus officinalis
ACGCGGGGTTCGACCTTCGCGTCTGGGCTTGTTTGACGCGGGGTTCGACCTTCGCGTCTGAACTTGTTTGACGCGGGGTTCGACCTTCGCGTCTGAACTTGTTTGACGCGGGGTTCGACCTTCGCGTCTGAACTTGTTTGACGCGGGGTTCGACCTTCGCGTCTGAACTTTGATTTTGAGTTGTAACTTTGATTTTGAGTTGTCTAACTCTTTTCTTCTTTTTGCAGTGCGCCATACCAGCGAGCCTCTTCTTTTTCGCCACCACTTTGGACATGAAGGTGGTGCAGACATGAACATAACTTTCAGCTCGCGTTTAGAACTCCCGGTTTTCCGGATGAGGGAGAAGAGTCGCATGGAACTGATCACCCAAGCTTCTTCCGACACTCTTAGGATATTGGTTTCGGACGCTCGACTTGAAAGCCCAAGCCGTAAGCCCATAACCAAACCTGGATATCTCTTCGGGGACTTTGTTGACTTCAACGCAAGCACTGCTTATGATGGGGGCTATAAGTGGCTGCGGAGAGTTGAGGAACGCAACCTTTTCTTGCCCAACATGGAGAGGATGTTCCCCCTATCTTATTTCCAATGCGCTTCCGTCCCGAGGCGTATGGATTGGCCCCTGGTTAAGGATCAAGATGGGGTTGCTCTAGGAGCTCTGACTTTCTATGGGGTTCGCCCCGTTGGTTATAATCGGCAGGTGACAGCTTTACGGCCGAGTTTATTTGCTAAGGAGTATCCCCTTGGCGAAGCACCCAGTCCGGCAAAGACCTTCGTTAAGAGATTCCTGGAAAAGAAGGGAGAGTTCCCTGCGCAAGGATTTAGAACTCCTGGCTGGGTTCATTCTCCATCGGCGGGGTGGGGGGCCCAGATGACCAAGTTTGTTCTGAAGGAATTAGAAGCTCCCCTCGCTCAAGCTGGGTTGCTGGTTCCTGTGCGGGCTACTGAATTTGGGATCGTCCAGAGCCACTTTCATTTCTTCTCCATACTGGAGAAGTATAATCCTGATAGTTGCACTTTCTTCACCCCTGTGGGGGAGCTAGGCTTCGCCCTTCACGAGATGCACGAAGTCTCGGGTCTTATTCTCGGGGATTTGCCGTATGAAGAGTTCGTTCCGGGCTCGGCGGAACTCCAGATTTTAAAGAAGACCAGTCCGGAAATTTATGCCACTCTCTGGGAAGTCATGTGTCACTTCCACATTTGCATGCAGCTGACGGGGGTCCGTGGAGGCGGTATTAAGCAAGTGTCTTGGGCGGAATATTTATTCCATAACTTGACCACTAAGGGAGCTTCAGTGACCCGCTTGCCTGCCAGTACTTTGGAGGAGGTTCAGGCTCGTATTGACGACGCTACCTCCCATTACACTAACGAGGCCAAGGAAGATGTTTTCCCGGCTCACACAGAGTTTGAGAGCTTTCATTATCAAGCTCTGATTCCAATTTCCGACGCGGCGTTGCTAGCTGGATTCTTGATGCTGTGGCTCAAACGTTGCGTCGTTCCTACCAGGCCGATCGATGCCCTTGCTATTGAGGTGGTCTACCCGGCTGTTCTCTTGGCACACGGGAGACCTGTGAGCCTCCTCAGCGCTATGGTGGGTTGTCTTCAGTACGGATTACGGGAGTTGGCCTCTGAATTTGTTGATGTTACAGAGGTGGAGTCTGAGGGCCACAAGACCTTCAAGACTCCCAATCCCCGGGTGCCGATGCCATATACATATTTGATGGCTTGGTACGTGCTCCACTGTCCTCCTATAATGAGTGCAGCCTCTCCCCCGGGAGACTCATTCATCCCATTTGTGCAGCGACTAGAGTCCGCGAAATGGGAAGGGGGGTACATGGTTAGGATCCGCCAAATCTTAGCACGGGACACTAACTTCCATATCTACCGCTGTTTCCCTGATTTCGAGGGCGGTGTCTATGGAGCAGAATATCAGGATACGGCGGGTCCTAATGGATTCACTCAGCTGAGCGGGGGGGTTTTCCATTGGCTTTTATCCATCAGGCCAGGCTACCTGATCTTTCGACAAGGCGCCAACTGTTTCGTCGAGCCTTACCAACCCTACAGGTTCGCTCGCCAATTTGGGTATGATCAGTTGTATGTCGGGAACCCTCGTCCTCAACTCTCAGTTATAGCCAACTTATATGAAGGAGCCAGGGCCTGGTATTATTCTGTAGCGGGTTGTACCAAAGCCGTCTTCAAGCTTCCCCACAAAACCGCTAATTCCTATACCTCCATCAGCTTCTGCAATTGGTATTACGCTGCTTCTCAGACTCCCAACTTCAACTTGAATACATCTTGCCTGAAGGACATTAGGCATATGTATAATTCAAGAAAGGGGTCTAAGACGTCTCGCTTGAGGGGGATCGATGAGTTTCTATCCATCGAGAGTCAGCCTGCCGAACAGGAAGAGGAACAAGGAGCTGAGCCCGTTCCAGTGGAAGAACAACGAGCGGCTGATCCTCCTATGACAAGAGCAGCGGGGAAAAGAAAACTTTCTGCTGATGAAGCTGGCCAGTATGATAAGCAGATCCGTCGAAAGTTGCTGGTGGATTCTCCCCCCAGAGGCCAACAAAAATCCAAGTTGATGGCTGAGGCCATTAAAGCTGCTAAAGATGACGAACCACAGGAATCATCTGTGGCTGGCCTGCCGCATAGAGCGGGACTTCGTTCTCATGGTCCAGCTCTGTCGGGCGAAGGTTCTTCTTATCATCCTCCTGAGGACGAAGAAGATGAATTAATGGTTGCAGATGCAGAATCTGCTCCGGTGATGGATCTTCCTAGGTCTCCTGCGTTGGAGCCAGGGGGTCTCGAAGATAATCCACCTCCTTCTCCTTCAGCATTAATGTCACAAGCTGATGATTTAATGCCTAGTCCTACAACGGGACTTATGAAAAGACCAGCCGCTGGTGCAAGTCTTCCGGAGTCTTCAGCTGTTCCGGGTGATGAGGAGCGAGTTGATTATGACGACTCCCCAACTGGTGATGCAGCTGATGAAGATAGAGGTGATGAGGACGCCGATGTTGGTAACATGTCAGGTGAAGGTGAAGATGACGATGAGCATGATTCCCTCGATGACGTCACCACTTTTGATGATGATGCTCCCAAGGTCCCGTCTGATAAAGCATCAGGTTATACTCCTTTTTATCTTACCGGTAAGCTTGGTTTGTTTCGACTTCTTCCACATGCTTTTTCTGCGTTCCGACCGTTTTTTCGTGCAGGTTCACCCACTCTCGGGACTACTTCCGCTGCTCCTTTAGAGCAAGAACCTGCGCAAGTGTCGGCTCCTTTAGAAGAGCAACATTTACCTGGTTCTCCTACGGCGACTGTTCCGCCTGTAGCGTTGCCTGAAACCACTGCCGCTACTCCTCCTCCGGAACAACAGCTCGTGCAGGTATCAGCCCCTATGCAAGAGCAACCCCTGCCTGACTCTTCTGTAGTAGCTGCTTCACCAAAAGCGGTGATGAAGATCTCACTCACCCCAACGGAGGCTGGGCCTAGCTCTTCTCAAGCGAAAGCATTGATGGCTTTGACCTCAAGCCCTTCGCAATTGAACATTTCAATCGCCTCTGCAGCTTCAGCACCTGGATCGCCTGCTAGTCATCATCTTAATGCCTCAATCTCAGCTGCTGAAGGGGTATCTTCGGGTGCAATTGTCAGTCTCGCTAATGCACCTAAATTCCTTCAAATCTCCTTGGTGTATCTAAACAGTCTTGCGAAGACGGTAGTTGAGTCCCTGATGAATGGCCAAGGAACTTTGAACTCCTTTCGACCTCTGCTGGAAGCAGGCTTAAACGGGGTCAGGAGTGTGGGCGAAACTCAATGGTTCGAACGCTGCTCAGAGATTATCCTTCGTTTGGAGGAGAAATTACAACGCTTCGAGACCATGGGCCATAGTGACCTTCAGCCGCAAATTATGTCCACTTTGGCTAGTCTTCAGGTCGCTGAAGTGATACACCGAGAGGCGCTAGAACGGGACTTAGCTGAAAAAGAGCGTCAGATTGCAGAGCTTCGTGAGCGTAACACTCGGAAGCGAGAAGAACTAGAACGCTCAACTGCTTCTATGAATTCGCTTCGGGACAGACTGGTTGAAGCTGAAGCCGAAGTCCTGCGATTGAAAGCTGAACTCTCCCGCGAAGAAGGCATTGTCAACATCCTTAGTACCCAGAATGCAGCTAGTACTTTGGAGTATCATGCACAAGCTCAGGCTCTGGAAGACGTCAGAAAGGAAATGGCGGCCATCATCATACCCAGCGAGGATGAACTCCGAGCAAAGGCTGAAGCTATGGTGCGAGCTAACCACGAGGCGGAGCTAGCTGAACTCAAGGCTCAACTCATCTCTTTTGATTTAATGCATGAGTGAGCTTGGCTTCTGTAATGTTCTTTTGACAAGAACAAAGTTTGTTTTGTATCACTTTCTTTTGGTTCTTGAATAAAAAGTGATATTGACTTCTCATTGTTTCTTGCATTTATCATTTTTTGATTTTAAATACAAGTCACGAGAAATGCCTGAGATGTATTCCTGACTTAGAATATACCTCCACAATGGTTCTGTTGCAGAGAACTCTCTTTATTATCATTTAAGACAACTCTAGAAAGTTTCAAACTGCTGAGGACGAATACTCCCATAATAGGGTTGACTAATAGAATTCTTCCTGTGTTATGTTTTGCTTTAAACACTGAAAGAAGTCTATAAATGCTAGAGGTGTAGTTTTAACTTAGCAAGAGAGATATTGCGATCGGAGCAATTTTGAAGACTTATCGTTCTATTGACGAGAAGCGATAAGTTGATTTTTGTCAGAGGTGTGATTTTAACGTGACAGAAGAAATATTGCGATCAGGGCAATTTTGAGGACTTATCGTTCTATTGACGAGAATCGATAAGTTGATTTTGTCAGAGGTGTGATTTTAACGTGACAGAAGAAATATTGCGATCAGGGCAATTTTGAGGACTTATCGTTCTATTGACGAGAATCGATAAGTTGATTTTGTCAGAGGTGTGATTTTAACGTGACAGAAGAAATATTGCGATCAGGGCAATTTTGAGGACTTATCGTTCTATTGACGAGAATCGATAAGTTGATTTTGTCAGAGGTGTGATTTTAACGTGACAGAAGAAATATTGCGATCAGGGCAATTTTGAGGACTTATCGTTCTATTGACGAGAATCGATAAGTTGATTTTGTCAGAGGTGTAATTTTAACGTGACATTTGTGGGGAAAGAATATTATAGCGTCTCACAGGGGAGAACTGCTATATGTTTTATCATCGGAGTGATGAGTTATAAGACTTGTGATTTGATCAAGATTTTGGGGGAGTTTATTACCCCACTGAAAACGAGTTATTTATTGCTCTGCTGAGGAGAGCCAATAAATCGACAATGAGTTGGAGACTTATCATTCTATTTTTTGAGAATTGATAAGTGGATTTTGGGGTGTAGTATTAACCCAATGAGAATTTGAATTCTGCTGAAGAGATACAGAGGTTTTGATTACCACTCTGTTAAGTAGGCTTACCAGTGCATATTCTTCATTTAAAAGAATTGCAACGCTGAGGTGACCCTCGCGTTTAATATTTGAAACGCGAGGCTCAGGCCTTGTGACGTTGGCTTGGGCTTTGCATTTGGGAAATTTGAACGCGGATGTGAGCTTCGCGTTTTGAAAGATGGTTGGGATTCATTCCTAGAATCCTGTGCCATCTTAACAGCTTGGTGGCTGTTATAAATAGACCTGAGTGGTCATATCAAAAGTCACTTGACTTTCAAGACTTTCGACTATTTTCAAGAACGAGAATTCTCGTTTGATTCCGGTGAGATCTCCGACGGTCTTCGTCTCCCTCATTCAAAGGAATTTCCTCCGACCGACTGCATCAATGGCGCCTCGGAGAAGAGGTTCGAACTCCAAGAAAGTCGCCGGAGCGACTTCCGAAGTGCCGTCGGCTGAGGACGCCGGCGGCGTTCTTGTTCATGCGGGGACATCGTCGTCGTCACCGCTGCTGCGGGGGCTTCCCTGTCGTGGTGAGTGCCACCCGAAATAACTTGCCTTGGCAAGTTCTCTGAAAACCCTAGATGGGTTCTTGATAACGAGGAAGATGACTCGTTTCAACTCAATGAAAACGCGGGGTTGGGATCCCATGTGGGTCTCGACCCTCGCGTTCAAGTTTTTCAATGCGAGGTTGACCTTCGCGTTTGAGACTTCTGACGTGAGGTTCGACCTTCGCGTTGGAGATTTCTGACACGAGGTTCGACCTTCGCGTTGGAGATTTCTGACACGAGGTTCGACCTTCGCGTTGGAGATTTCTGACACGAGGTTCGACCTTCGCGTTGGAGATTTCGACATGAGCCTTTAACCCTTTATGTTTCAGGCTATGTCTTTATGTTGATAGCTCGCTTCTAGCTGCTAACTTCTGCTTTTGATTGTGCAGTGCTTCTCCCAAACGTGCCGCTTTCGCAAGAGCATCATTTTGGATACATCGGTGGACCTGACGCGAATGAAATATTCAGTCTTCAGAACCAAATTCCATTGTGTACTTTTCCTGATTCGGAAAGAGCGGAAATGATTAAATTCCCTCAATGCTCTACTCTCAGGATTTTGATAACTGACTTGGACTTGGAGACCCCTGTTGGCCGTGCCCAGTTTCCTAAACCAGCGTTCATATTTGGAGATCGCATACCAGCTAATGATCATCTCACATGTATGGAAGACTCAAAGCTGCTGCGGAGAGTTGATAATCGCTTTTTATTTCTCCCTAGCATGAAGAGGATGTACCCTCTCTCCTACTTTCTGAATGTGAGCTGCCGTCGGGGCTTGACCTTCGACATAGTAAAAGAGAAGGAGAATGTGTCGCTTGGATTTGGTCGGCGAGCTCGTACGCAAATCGGGGGGCAACTAAAGGGGTTAAGACCTGGTTTGTTTGAGAAGAAGGAGCTGGTTCAGGAGATGCCACGTCCAGCGAACATCTTTATTCGCCAATTCCTTGCAACTCAGGGTGAATTCTCTACCCAGACGTTCAGATCTCCTGGATGGATCTGTTCCGGAGAAGGAGGTTGGTGGACCCGTATGGTTGACTTTGTTCTTGAAGAGCTTAAAGACTCGCTCACTCAATCGGGTCTCACAGTTCCGGTGTTAGCTGCACGACGGGGAGTCGTGCAGAGTCTTCATAATTTCTTCGCTATGTTGGAGAAATATAACCCTGACAGCTGCACATTCTTTACGCCTGCTGGAGAGTTAGGTTTTGCTCTTCATGAGATGCAGGCAGTGTCGGGGCTGTCGCTTGGAAAAATGCCCTACGAGGAGTTCATTCCCACCACCGAGGAACTTTCTCTACTGAAGGTGGCGCACCCGGAAATTTGTGCTACTTTCTGGGAGCTGATGTGCCACTTCCACATATGTGCCCAAGTCTTTGGGATGCGTGGAGGGGGCATTATGCATACCACGTGGGCAGACTACCTCTTTCAGAATTTAAACCGGAAAGATGTAGCCGTATCTCGGGTTGCTGTGATCTCTCGTAAGGATGCCAAAGCTCGAATTACAGCTTCCAGTGCTACCTATAAGACAGAGCATGCAGAGGATGATTTTGAAGCTGGTGCCGAGTTTGAAAGTTTTCACTACCAAGCCACAGTTCCTATCTCTGACACGGCTCTGCTTGCAGGCTTCTTCATGATTTGGTTGAAGCGGTGCGTGGTACCGTCAAGACCGATAGAGGCAATATTAGCTGAGGTAGTGTACCCAGCTGTTTTGCTAGCGCATGGGAGACCTGTGAGCCTCCTTACTGCTATGGTTGGCTGTATTCAGAATGGCCTGAGGGTGTTGACTTCAGAACTCCTCAGTGCTTCGAGAGTCAAAGCCGCTAAGAAGAAAGCTGGAAAAGCTCCTCAACCACGTGTACCAGTGCCATACACATATTTAATGGCTTTGTTCGTGTTGCATTGCCCTTCATTAATGACGGGAGTGCATGAAGGGGGTGATGCTTATACTCCCTTCGTACAAAGATTGGAGTCGGCCACGTGGACTAGTTCTTATATAGTCAGGGCTCGACAGCTTCTATCCCGAGAGGATAATTACCAGGTTTTCTGCTGTGCTCCTAACTTTGACGGGGCTGATGTTAAGGATGCTCGTTTCATGGATTTGCTTTTTGAAGGCTCGTCTTCTTTGGAAGAGGGTACCTTCAGCTGGCTTCTTATGATCAGGTTGGGCTACCTGGTCTATCGCTCACGGGAGAAGTGCGTAATCGAGCCTTACATGCCTTCTCGGTTCGCGAGACAGTTTGGATATGACCAACTCTATGTTGGCAATCCTAACCCGGCGTTAGCTCAGATTGGGAATTTATGCGAAGGAGCTCGCGCATGGTACTTTTTCTCTGCCGGGGGAACCCATGCGCAATTCACTTTACCCCATTCATCACCCGGCTGCTCTGCTGTTATGGATTTCCGCCAGTGGTTTGCCGAAGCTTCTCAGATTCCGGAGTATGACGTTTATACTTCATGTATAAACGAGATTCGGGAATTGTATCGTTCACGGAGCGGTTCTGCGAGTACTCGTCTACCAGGGATGGAAGAATACCTATCTTGTGAACAGGAAGCGACCGGAGCCGTTGAAGCTCCTAAAGACTTGTCCACCGTAGAACCTTCTGAAGAAGAGGTTCCTACGGGAATTGAAGAGGGAAAGCCAATTGATGATTCTCCTGAAGAAAAGACCACTGAGGAGATCCCTGCAGAAGAGCCCGTTCCTACACCTCGTTCTTTAAGATCGGGTAAGGAAGCTCTTTCTGCTGCTGAGCAAGGTGAGTATGACAGGAGAATCCGTAAGCGGATACCTGTCATGGCCAAGAATTCCAAGAGGGCCAAAATAATGGGGGATGCGATGAAGTCTGCGCTCGTTGAGCGTTCTACTGACGGAGAGGACGAAATGCCTCAATCGATCCCCTCAGTTCCTGAAGACGATGGGGCTGAAGAGGGTCCTTCTTCTGAAGTTGCTCCAACACGTGTTCAGGATGATCATACGGATCCAATCTATCCAACTCTTCCTCCTCCACGCTCAGGAGCTCTGAAGAAATCAATTGATGAACTGGAACGTTGGATGCAAACAATTATTGGTATGATCAGTGTTGAGGGGGCTTCTCTTGAAGACTGTAAATCCATCTTGAGCCAATGTTTGGACGACATCAAGGCCAAAGGGGATGCATCCTGGACTGAGCACTGCCAGGGTGGGATCACTCTTTTGATGGCAGAATTGACAGCTTTCAGGGAGTTACAGCGCGCCAATTTAGATTCTGAAGTGGAGCCGGCTCTTTCCTTGGCGATAATCTCGAGAGCGCATCACCCAGGGAATCTTCGCAAGGAACTATCTGATAAAATAGCCCGTATATCAACTTTAAGGAAGCGACACTCTAAAGCATATGCTAAAATCAAACGTGTTGCTTCTGATATTCGTGATATTGAAGAGACTATCGCTCGATTAGAGGCCGAGTTGGACCAGAAGAAAGCTCAATTGGCCCACTACGAGGATGTCAGAAAAGAGCTTGAGCATAAAAGTGGCCAAATTTATACGAAATTTTGCCGTACACTCCACGCAGCTGAGCAGACTCGTAAGGACATTGTTGCTACTCTTCCTATTGAAGCAGAACTCAGAAAGGAGATCGAGGAACAAGTTCGAGCGGCTCACCGGGAGAAACTCTCTGCCTTCAAGTCTAGGCTAAAAACCCTCAAGTTAATGAAGCCTGATGTTTAGCTCTTGACCTGTTTTTGATTAAGGAATTTTGTATCTTTTTCATTTTGTGTTTGGATTAACCACATCGAATGAAAATGATATCACTTTTGCTCTTTATCGTCTCTTTTTATTGAAATCTGGTTCAAGACAATAGAAAATAATGCAAATGTTATCGAAATTCCCTTTATCATTTATTCAGAATAATTCCATCAAATTACAATCGTCAGAGGTGTAGTGTTAACATGACGAAATACAAGATAGAATTACACTATGAATAGGCAACCCCCAGCCTGATTTGGTTGGGGTTTAGGGGGCTACATGATTTACGGGAAGTATCTCTTGAGAAACTTCCCATTAATTGGCATCATGAGCCTGTCTCCTTCTTGATTGATGAGGCGGTATGCTCCGTTCGAATAGACTGATTCTATTACGAAGGGCCCTTCCCATTTAGGATTGAACTTCCCTTTGGTTTTGTGTGTCATCACCATGGGTCGTCTGTTGGCCAACACTAGATCGCCTTTCTTGAAGATCCGTTCCTTAACCTTTTTGTTGTAGGCTTTGGAAATACGGGCTTGATACAACTCTATTTGTTGTTGAGCTTGAAGTCGCTTGTCGTCTAAGGCTTCAAGTTCTTGCAGACGTCGTTGATGCTTTTCTTCTTCTGTTAGTCCCGTTGTGATAGCGACTCTCAGAGAAGGAATCTGAATTTCCAATGGTAGTACCGCCTCGCAGCCATATACCAAAGAGAATGGCGTAGCTCTTGTGGAGGTCCTTACTGTAGTACGGTAAGCCCAAAGACATTCACCCAGTCTTTCATCCCAATCGCGCCGGCTTTTAGAAACAAACTTTTTGAGAAGCTTCACTATGGTTTTATTGAAGGCTTCTGCAAGACCATTTGCTGGCGGATAATAAGCCGTAGATGCAACACTTTGGATTCTGAATCTGTCACAGAATCTCTGGAACCCAAAGCTGACGAATTGTGTCCCGTTGTCGTGAACTATTCGTCTTGGGACTCCAAAGCGATAGATGACGTGATGTTTGATAAACTTGATCACGTTTGAAGTCTTGACTTCTTTCAACGGGATTGCCTCCGCCCATTTGGAGAAATAATCGGTCACGGCTAGAATGAACCGGTGTCCCTTGGATGTCGGAGGGGAAATCGGTCCGACGATATCCATACCCCACATTTCGAATGGCCAAGTCGCTGATGTGGGGTGTAAATTTCCTGGCGCCTGGTGGATGAAATCCCCATGAATTTGGCACGCGTGACAACGTTTAGCATAGTCAACCGCGTCTGAAAACATTTTCGGCCAAAAATAGCCGATGCGTCGGAGGCGATCTCCTAACTTAGCTCCAGGCTGATGAGCTCCGCACATTCCGCCGTGAGCTTCCTTGAGGGCCTCTTTTGCTTCTTTCCGGGAGAGACATCGAAGCAAAACTCCATCATGCGATTTACGATACAGGACTTGAGAGACTGCGTCGTAATAGAATCGGAGGGCCTTTCGTTTGATAGAGGCCGCTTCCTTAGGATCATCGGGTAGAATTCCATATACGGCATAGTCGATGTACGGGAATCGCCAATCCCTGGATTCAAACTCCATAGAAGTTGTACAGACTTCTTCTGACGGTGTCTCGTCTAGGTTTTCTTCTGTAGGAATTTTAGAAAAGTATAATTTCCGTCCCGCGACTGGAATCGTTGTTTCAGTCTTCGGTGGCAACGCTAATGAGGTTGCCAAGGAGGCTAGAGCATCTGCGTAAGCATTCTGAGCTCGTGGCACGTATTCGATAAAGAAGCCCTCGAACTTTTGAGCCTGCTCTAGCACTGCAAAGTAATACGGGATCAAATCCTCATGACGTGCTTCATATTCTCCTCGAACTTGATTAACGATGAGCTGAGAGTCACCGTAAGCTTCAAGATGCTGAATACCAAGTTCTTCAGCAAATTGCATGCCTAATAGCAGAGCGTTATACTCGGCTACGTTGTTGGTGCAAGGTTCGATTAAGGAAAATCCCCTTGGGATTACATGGCCGTTTGGAGAGATTAGCACTACTCCTACTCCCGCGGTGATTGCTCCATGAGGATTTGCTCTGGATGCACCGTCGAAGAATAACTTCCACACTTGCGTAGCTTCTTGGGTAGCGTAAGCTTCAGCAACCTCATCAGGTAATTCCTCATACAATTTAGACGTTCCCGATACTGGATGATCGGCTAAGAAGTCTGCCAGTGCTTGACCCTTGACCGCCTTTTGGGGCATGAACTGCATGTCGTACTGTGACAAGAGAATGGCCCATTTTGCAAGCCGGCAATTCAGAGATGATGGTTTCGTCATCAGCACTCTCAAAGGATTTACTTTGGAGATGACGTGAATTGTCTGTCCAACTAGGTAATGTCGCATCTTTTGAATTGCGAATACCAAAGCGAGACATTCTTTTTCGACCGGATTGTACCGATGTTCGGCTCCCATCATAGTCCTGCTCAGGTAGTAAATGGCTTGTTCTTGACCTTGATCATTGTTCTGGGCCAACAAAGCTCCAAGAGAATGGTCCATGGCTCTCACATATAACAGGAATGGTTTTCCTGATATCGGGGCCACGAGAACTGGCGGTTGAGTGAGATATCTTTTAATCTCCTCGAATGCTTTTTGGCACTCTCCATCCCAAACAAAGGATACTCCTTTCTTCATGAGCTTAGAGAAAGGTTGGCAACGCCCTGAAAGATTTGAGATGAATCTTCGAATGTAGGCCAGTCTGCCCTGCAAACCTCTGAGCTCTTTGAGATTCTTCGGAGGTGGCATGTCTTGGATGGCACGCACTTTTTCCGGGTCAAGAGAGATTCCTTTGGATGTAACAATAAATCCCAGGAATTTTCCACTTGAAACTCCGAGGAATGATTTTGTCGGATTCATCTTCAGCTGATATGCTCGCATGATTTCGAACATTGTCTTCAGATCTGCAAGATGATCGTCTCTGCATTGGCTCTTTATCGCTATGTCATCAACGTAGCACTCGATCTTCTTTCGGAGGTGTTCGTGAAAGATCGTGTTCATTGCACGCTGATAAGTTGCACCTGCATTCTTCAGGCCGAAGGGCATCACTGTGTAGCAATACACCCCCAGTGGTGTTCTAAAAGCAGTGTGCTTCTCGTCGTCCGGGTGCATCTTGATCTGATTGTACCCAGAGAATCCATCCATGAAAGACATCCGTTCATACCCGCAGGTGTTGTCGATCATAACATCCGTGATAGGAAGTGGGAATTCGTCCTTTGGACAGGCGGCATTAAGATCGCGGAAATCGATGCATATCCGGACTTTACCATTCTTCTTAGGAACTGGAACAATGTTGGCTACCCAATCTGGGTGTTGTTCTTCCCTCACAAAACCTGAGTCTATAAGCTTTTTAACTTCTGACTCGATTGATTCCATGATCTCTGGACGAAACCTACGTTGTTGTTGTTTAACGGGTTTTGCGTCCGGATCAATGTTGAGACGGTGCACGGCAACCTTCGGATCAAGGCCAGGCTCTTCATAGTTCCAAGCGAAGACGTCTATATATTCTCGGATGAGAGATATAAGGTCTTCCTTCTCGGTGGATGATAGGTCTTCGGCTATAAAAATGGGCTTGGGGTCAGACTCATCTCCCATGTTGACTTGGATCACTTTATCTTCAGTAGGTTGTTCGCGTTGTTCGAAACACATATCCCACAGGATATTGAGACGCTTGATCCAAGGATCATCGGTCGATT
>NC_033797.1:119153563-119199119 GCF_001876935.1 Asparagus officinalis
TTGATTCCGCACGCGAATGGATGCATTCCGTTGCTTGCGTGCGATTCGTTAACCTCGTCGCCTCGTTAACCCGCTTCGTTGCGTGTCACCTGGCTTCGGTGTTGTGGACTGACGCTCGTGTTTAGATACGTTACCCGATGGTTCGTTGGTTTGTCGAATCACCGTGCCGAGCTGTGTTCATGGACCTATAGGCAGTTTTATACGCCTACAGATACCCCCTCCAAAGTATTTCAGCCTCGTTCTTTTATAGAAGAGTCTGGAATACTTTGGATATGATTGTCCCAACCTTCAGTCGGTGTAACGGGACTTTTGGATGGCTTCTATTCTTGATTCCTTCAATCCTTTAGGCTATTCAGTGCTTTGTCGAATGTCTGAAAGGGTTCCAGTGCTGCATTTATTGTCTGACCGTTGTCGGTATTTTGAACTTGAAGTCGATTCCTGATTTTCTGATCTTTAGCTCGTGTTTGTTGGTTCAACATAGAACTGACCCTCGATTGTTGGCGTTGAGTCTTTATTTGCGACGCATTGTCCGGCGTAGTGTTGTTGAATTGTCCTTAAGAATATTTTTAGAAAAATATTCTCCAGAAACTTCTCAACCAAAAATAGGGAATAGTTTATACTCGTATACCTTATTGGAGTATTAAGAAGCAGTTTATACTCGTATACTTTTCGGAGTATTAAGAAGCTCATTGCAACGCATTGATCGGCGTTGACCTAGGGTTACGCGTTGACCGGCATTGACCCTAGGGTTTCGAACGTCATACGTTGACTGTTTGATCACAACGCGTGGCGTTGACCTAGGGTTACGTGTTGTCCGGCGTTGACCTTAGGGTTTTGAACGTCGTACGTTGACTTTTTAATCACAACGCGTTGACTGGCGTTGACCTAGGGTTACGCGTTGACCGGCGTTGATCCTAGGGTTTCGAATGACGTTGGATGCTCAAGTCACGAGACCAACTAATGAAGCTGATGCGTCAGTGACTCTCGTATTTATAGGATTTTTGGCAAACCCTCAGCCATCAACGGGTTTGATACGCCTTTACCGACTACCGTTTGAGTCGGGCTAGCATGCGGATTGTCTAAATCCGTTCCGCAAAATACGTAGACTTCGTCTTTCTCCTGTGAAAAGACTAAATAGCAACGTGTATCAGACGTTGACTTAGGATTTTTAGCAAATCCTCAGCCCTTAACGGATTTGACATGCTTTTACCGATTACCGTTTGAATTGAGCTTACATGCGGATTGTTTTAAATCCGTTCCGCATGTGACGTTGTGCTAAAGGAATGAACTCCCTTAGACTTGATGCTACGACTTCGAATACGTAGTCTTCGCCATTGTTATGGGAATAGGCTACCCAGCAACGTGTTTTAGACGCTGACTTATCCCTACTTAGGCTTCGGGATAAAATTCCCCAGAATCGAACTCTGGTGTCTTTTTCTTCGGAGAAAGACTAAACCGGCTGCGGATTGTCTAAATCCGTTCCGCATGTAACGTTGTGCTAAGAGAGTGAATTCTCTGAGACTTTGTGCTATGATGTTGAATACATAGGCTTCGCCATTGTTACGGGAATAGGCTACCCGGCAACGTGTATTAGACGTTGACTTATCCCTACTTAGGCTTCGGGATAAAAATACCCCAGACTGGTATTCTGGTGTCTTTTTCAATCGGTAAAAGACTAAACCGGCGATGTGTGTTAGGCGTCGGCATATCCTTTCTTAGGATTCAGGATGAAATTCCCCATGCGTGTAAGGCATGGATTTTGGTGTTATTAATAACAACCTGCCACAATGTTGAATATGTGGGCGAGTGTTCTTTTTAACGGTTAAGAACTAACCGGCAGCGTGGGTTAGGCGCGGACTTATCCCTACTTAGGCTTCGGGATAAAATACCCCAGAATCAAACTCCGATGTCTTTTTCTACGGAGAAAGACTAAACCGGCAGCGCGTGTTAGGCGCAGACTTATCCCTGCTTAGGAGTCGAGATAAACTTCCTAGACTGGAATTCTGGTGTCTTCTTCAATCGGTGAAAGACTAAACCGGCAACGCGTGTTAGGCGTTGACTTATCCCTACTTAGGATTCGGGATAAAATTCCCTGTACCTGTGAGGCACAGATTTTGGGATTTGAAAAAGGTGGTGTCTTCTCTTGGGGCAAAGACGAACCCGAAATGGGAGAGGAAGAATTTTATATTCTATCTCCCGACAATGAAGAAGAAGAATTTTATATTCTATCTTCAACTGGAAAGGAGACTCGAGGTGGGATCTCCACCCCCAGAATCCGGAAAGGTGAAACTGAGAGTGGGATCTCCACTCCGAGAATCGAAAAGATTCGGATAACCCTAACTGTCGGAAGGTTTGATTACCGAACTAAAGATGAATTTCTCGTTTATCGAGAGTGAATTATGGTTTTGACCCTAACTGTAGGAAGGTTTGGCCAAACAGGAGTTTGAGGTGACCCTAACTGTAGGAAGGTTTGATCACTCGATTTGAAAGTGGACCTCTCGTTCATTGGAGGAATCGAGAGGGGATTTTGACTGTGGTCCTAACTGTAAGAAGGTTTGACCAAGTGGGTGTTTTGAGACAATCCTAACTGTAGGAAGGTTTGATCGCTCAATTTGTGGACCTCTCGTTCATTGGGGGAATCGAGAGGGGATTTTGACTGTGGTCCTAACTGTAAGAAGGTTTGACCAAGTGGGTACTTTACGTCCAGACTCTAACAGAGAGAGTGTTGAGTGCATAGACATGGTGAGAATGGGAGTTCTTATTCATTACATTGCTGTGGTTTTGGGAACTTCCCATTACATAAATCGTCCACCCCCAGTTTCCTCTGCGGAACTGGTTCGGACATTATTATCAGTTAACTAACCGGGTTATCCTTAAGAATATTAGCTTAATATTCTCCAGGAACTTCCCGTCAAAAGTGGGGAAACAGTTTAGACTCATATACCTATTGGAGTATCAGGGAGTAGTTTAACCTCTTATACCGGTCGGAGGATTGAGAAACAGTTTATACTCGTATACTCTTTGGAGTTTTAGGAAGCAGTTTATACTCTTATACCGGTCGGAGTTTTGCCATTCTCAATTGGCTTACCTCAGCGTTATGACGCCGGCTTCAACCAAGGTCTGAATGCTATTCTTGAGAGCAAAGCAATCCTTGGTGGGATGAACGACCCTCCTGTGGTATGCACAGTACTTTGGGTCCGTAGTGTTGTCAGCTTCCTCCTGATTTGTGATAGGTGGTAGCTTGATCTTGTTACCTTCAAGGAGGGATTCGAAGATGGAGGAAGCGTTCGGCTTGTTTACCGCGCACCTTCAAGCCTTTCCAAGTGTTAGACGGTGTTGTTCCCATTGCCTCCAATACGTCCAATGCGAGGTTGTTGTGGCAAGTCTGGAGAATGAACTCCTCAGTGATCAGGTCCCGACAGTTCATCGCCTTGTTCCGAAACCTTTTGACGAAGGTGTCGACCAATTCCCCGTCTTTTTGTTTCACATCGAGCAACGTTCCGATGGATATCTCGGTGTCATCGTCGAAAAAATTAGCGAGGAACTTAGTTTTCATGCCGTCCCAGCTATTCACGCTTCCTGGCTTGAGGCGGCGATACCAATCGAAGGTGGCTCCCCGAAGAGTGCCAACGAAGGACCGTACCATCAGAGGCTCATTACCAGAGATAACACCCAGGTGCGATTTGAAGTAAATCAAATGCTGAGTGGGTGAACCCTTCCCATCAAACGGCGTGAAGTTAATTAGACTAAACTTCGCCGGATAGGAGATTGATTCCCATTCTCGTGGGTATGGACAAGGAATGCCCGTCTTCTTAATCTCTTGAGCGGAAATCAATGTATTGATTTTGCTCTCGAGGTTTTTAATCTTCAAGCTTTCACCTGAATCTTCGTTGGCATTCTCGTTACCACCCCCTGCATTGATGGGAGGATTATTGGCATTGTGAGCTTCATTCGCCCCTGTGTCCTCATCTTCCAGATTAACCTGGTTACGACGACTTGGTTCGCCTTGCATGTTCGTCAATGCTTGGATTTGTTGGTCATGCATTTCTTTCATACTCTGCATGGCCATCTGCATTTCGAACTTGAAGCTCTCTTGTTGTTTAGCCATGGCTTCTTTGAGCATCTTGGCTACTTGTTCCGTGCTTACCATCAGTGACTCCCGGGGTTGTCCCTCGCTGGATACTGTATTGTCTGATGCGACAGCAGAGCAGGAATCTGATTCTTCATCTTCTGACGGTAATCTTGTCCGAACCCTACCATAAGTTCCTCGTATGATGGCTCCGGACTGCAGACGGGTCATCCGCCGGGGTACTTCCGGAATCGACTCGGGATTATCCTGTGTCGACGTCCCTTTGCTGGTCATATTAGTGGTGACCCTCGGAAATTCTCCATCTTCGACTACCATTCTTCTTTGTCGGAAACGCCTAAATCTTGGTCTTGGCGTTTCGGTATTGAGCCTTTCGAAAACCGAATTTCTTTCGGGGACCGTCTTGATGCAGTTGCACTCAGACAATACTGCCCGAATGAGTTTGCAACAGAGGCATTGAGTTTCTAGCCCGAATGAGTTTGGAACAGGGGCATTGAGTTTCTAGCCCTCGGGGACTCCTTTTCCTGGTTTTTCTCGTACTCCCATCACGATAGTACAACTCGTCGGCTTGAAGGTCGGAGTAACTTATCGTGTGTTGGCACGACTTCTCAGGTATAACGTTGTCATCTTCAGACGACAATGTTTCCCTCTGAGGGCGAACTGCCTTCTTTGGGCATTCAAGAGTCACGCGCCTTGAAACATGCCTTTTTGGGCGTGAATTCTCAGCGGGCTCCCGGACTTCAATGCGCAAAGTGGCGCGCGCAGCTGCCTTGAACTCGTTGTCATGTTGAAGGTGACGGCGACCCCCAGCATGTTGAGTTGTTCGGGGCTTCTTCATCGGGTCAAAACGTTCTTGAACTGGAACTTTGCATCGGTCATCGGGAAGTGGACCGAGCGCTCCAAAACGGACTTCCTTCTTGGATGATTCCGCGGATCTCCCGGAGTAGCCATGGAATTGCCGGTGATTTCGGTTGGTTCGCCGGAGGTTGAACTTGCTTCGAATGCTGCAATGATTGTGCCTTAGCCTGAATCGCCGCTTCAGACTTCGGCTTCCATACTTGGCGGGTTGATGGCGGATTTTTGGCCACTTCTTCCTTCTGTAGCCTTCTGCGGGCTTCTTGGACTTGAGCCCGTGCCTGCGCTGACAGTGCGCGGCCGCTTGCGAATGCGCTCCTCAAGTGGTCGAACGATTCCGTATAGACACGGATCTATTCGTTCGTTGGCGGATTGGATGGAGCTGCCATTCATGGTTGTTGAGGCTGTTTGCCTCTCCTGTTCTTTAGATCCGCCATTATAGCGATTTGATTCTAATCTGTGGAGTCCATCGCCTTCGCGAGTTCTTTGGCCAAACGTTGGCGTCGCTCTGACGGCTCTCTTGGAAAGAGTGACGGAGGAATTGGCGGAACAGGCTTCAACCTAGTTGGAGGTTGGTGGAGCCTCACCTGATGCAACCATGGCATCAATCGGGGTGAGATCTTCGTTGGTATTCTCAACTTCTTCATACCAACGAATTTTTCTCCTGGAGGGGAATTTCTTGGACTTGCGGGGGAGGTGATCCAGACGAGGATGACAGATACTCCTCGAACTTTAGTTGGTTGAATTCATACTCGACCTCCTCCTCGACCGGATGAGATCCGCGGCTCGCCGCACGCGACGATCTCGACAGCGAGATCGATGGCTCCCACTGTGCGTCGCCAGATTGTTCGCTGGGAAAATTATGTTCTTTGATTCCATTGATTACTTTGTTAACAGTTTATCGGTTACAAAGATCCGCCGTCTTTTATAAGATCCGGTTACAAACGAGATCAAAGAAAATGAAAATTACAACTTTCCTTTATGTCGAACGAATCGCGAGATCTTGTTTGCGTTCATCTGCGGCTTTTTGTGAGTTCTTCGCCTGCGCCGGGGTTAATCGCGTGGACACCGCGCGCGATCTGATCCGATCGGATCTAACACGGTATGACGGGTGTATTTCACGAAGGAAATAATAGCGCGGGGTACTATTTCACCAAGGAAATAATAGCCTTTAGTAATCGAAATCGACCAGAGAAATCGAGACTCTTCTCGGATCAAAGGCCAAGCTTTGATCCGGAGGGAAACCGTGTAGATCTCAGATCTGATTCTCTCTAGAACTCCTGTCTTATTTGGCGTGGATGATCACCAAAGAACCAGATCTGGAAGTCGAGTCTTCAAAGCTCCAAAAGTTCAAGTCCAATTCTCAATCCGCGCAGAGTTTGGGCCAGATCTGAGTGTGGCTCGGTGGCTCGGCCACCCCTGGGTGGCTCGGCCATGGCCGAGCCACCATTAGGTGGCTCGGCCACCGAGCCACCCATTTTGGGGTGGCTCGGCCGCCGAGCCACCCTTGGGTGGCTTGGTTTTTGGCCGGGTGTTCGCCGTTGCGTCCGTTGTCCGGTTTCGCGGTTTATCCAAGTTGAGATTATGTATTCCTTTCAGTTGAGATTATGTATTTGTTTAGAGCTTAGAGTCATATTCTTGTATTCAGATGTCAAACTAGCACTTGTACTCTAATTTGTACTCTATTGTACCTGACTTATATCTATTTTAGTTTAGTTCTGCTACTTATTCCGATTTATATATTGTTTTGTGGATATTTATGTGATCTATATTGCAATATGATATTTGGTTATTATGATGGGGCATATACAGATCATTATACGCTTAAGTATATGCCTTTGGATAGAGTTCGGCCGAATTGCATATAATGTCTAGCCTTGTCACGTGTCAAAACGTGGTAGTTGGTCTTGAGGTACCACAAAAGTTATCATTATTCCTCTTGATTTTTGCGCAAGAGATGGTTGGGCCTACCAACATACGTGGCTTAAAAAATAGTTGCCATGAGAAACAAAAAAAACAATTGGAATAGAAAAAAAAATGTTTAGAAAAGGAATTAACTAATCATTCCTATACTCTATTATATGCTCTCTGCTCAACATGCCTCATTTATTGGTTGAGGCTCAACCAACATATTAAAGAGCTTTTGTTCATTCAGGCTTGCGAAACCCTTTACAACATCTGTAAAAAAGCGTTTTCGTTAAACTTGTAATATTTTTTAAACCCAAGCTTTTTCGCCCATTTATAATAGTAAATATAAGAAATATAGAAATAATATATTTTTGAAATTTTATGATCATAACAATGTCCGTTAGAACTCATAAACAAACACATTTATGGACATATAGCTACCGGCAGATTATTTTTATCATGTGTTTAACAATTGAACAATTGGGTAAAATTGATACAAATATATCACATGCTGAGCATGTGTTTATGATGTGATATAATTTAATGATAAATATAATAAAATTTGGATTAGATATCAAAGTGGGAATTGTGATTAAAAACTTTGGGTATCAAACTCTCAAAGAAATATTTTGGGGTATCAGAGTGAAATATGACTAACATTTTGATTTAGTTTGATTAATAACAAACCTTCATATTGTTCTAATATGTGTTTGAGATGATCAGTGCAGGTTACAACAAGTTAGAATCAAATTTGGAGATGAATGAAGCAAGAATCAGTACAAATGCACAAGCTCTGCATCATACGTACTCATCGATAAGAGGGTTGCTCATTGATAAGAGTGAGGTTGAGAACTAAAATATTATAATCATCATACTCATCGATGAGAATCCTAGCTCACCGTTGATCATGAAGGTGTTCTCATCGATATATCCCTTGTTCTTATCAATGAGTCTAGCCGGCTATGTAGAATCCTAATATGTTTTCCATTTAATTCAGGTCGCTCATTGCATCAGGTAGATAGGCTATTTTCTCTCATTTTTTATCAAAGATTATTGATCTAATTCAGAGATAAAAAGCAAGAGGAAGAAAGAGAGAGCTAGGGTTTTGACTTTGGTAAAGGAATCCTACTCGGGCTTCTCAAATTGCATCCACATTGAATTCTATATTATCTAGTCATTAATCTTCAAGGAGGAGGGCTGCACTCGAACTTCAAGGTCAACAACATTCTTTCCAAAGCTTTGCATAGATCATTAGGAGAATGGCTTGTTTTATCAAATGGGCTATAAATCTATTTAATTTGTGCTTAGTTGATATTTTGTTTTTGTAAAACACTTAGTTTTACAAATCTGTGATAGGAACTTTTACAGCGTACTGAAACCAGGATGAACTGAGGAATTGATGTTAGTAGTAGGTGAGGAACTAGCAGCAGAGGTTGACAGGTTGAGATTCAGGCAAACTGGGTGGCGGTTTACCGGCCCGGTCGACCGCATTCGTGCACATTGTTCACTGGGCTTCAGCATTGGTGGCGGTCGACCGGTCCGGTCGACCGCAGAAGTTTCTGCTCGGTGGTCGGTCGACCGGGTCGGTCGACCGCCGAAGCTGCTCAAAGGGGATTTTGAGGGCTTCTATTATTGGAGTCTATTGGAGAGATCAAGTGGTCTTGTTTGAGGGTTTTGGGTAAGATTTGTAACCCTAATTTGTATTCCCCTTTGATTTCATTAGTAAAGCTTCCCCCTCCTTGCCCCATGGACGTAGGCACATTGCCGAACCACGTATATCTTGTGTACTTGCTGTGATTGGTTGGCTTGTGTTCATTTGTGGTCTACTATTGTTCTTGTGTGTGCTTTTGATTTGGCTAATTGGGGCTTCCGCGGCGCACAACAAGTGGTATCAGAGCTCCGGGTTGGATTTGGGAGTTTTGTTCGAAGGATTCACTGTTGGGTTCTCGTTTGAAGAGTAGATCTACAATATGGGTGATACAAGCAGGGCTAGTTCAAGTGCTACTAGTACATCGGGGTCGGCTTTGACAAAGGCGATCCAAAATTTGAGCATCAATAACACTAAAATTGATGTCCCAAAGTTCGACGGCAAGATTAACTTCGGTTTATGGAGGTGTCATATAATGGACACCTTAGATGCACAAAATTTAGAGGAGACTCTTGAGTTTCAAGAGAAACCCGAGGAGATTGATGATAGGGTTTGGAAGAAAATGCACAGTAGGGCTTGTGGGGTGATTCGGTCATGCTTGACGCCGGATCTCATTTATGATGTGATGAATGAGACATCGGCAAAGAGATTGTGGGAAACGCTCAATGAAAAATATTTGACAAAGAGCATTGAGAATAGGCTTCATTTGAAGAAAAGGTTCTACCAATTCAAGATGAAGAGAGGAGTTTCCATTCGAGAGCATGTTAACAACTTCACAAAGCTAATTTCGGATATGGCCTATGTTGATATCATGGTGTAGGATGAAGACAAGGCGATGTTACTATTGTGTTCGTTGCCGAATGATGAATTTAGTACTTTTGTACTCACTATGATAAATGGGCGAACTACAATTAGCTACAAGGAGGTGACCTCGGCATTGGTGAATTATGAGCTGAGGAAGAATGATTGTGAGCCCTCCGAGAAGGCATCGGGTGATGCACTTGCAGTTCGTGGCCGTAGTCCAAACCGCCAAAAGTTCAACCGCTCAAAATCAAAGAATAGGGGTGACCATAAAAGTGTTGGTAGAAATCAATGTGCCTTTTGCAAAGAAGAGGGACATTGGAAGAATGAGTGCCCAAAGTTGAAGGATAGAGCCGGGAAGCAAAGGAGAAAAGTTGTACAAGCTTCAAAGGTGAATGTTGCCAAGGTTGTTGGCAACATTTCAGATTCGGATTCTTCCGGTTATTCTTGTCGCTGACTCTACAGAGTGGATGTTGGATTCGGGAGCTACATTTTACATTTGCCCTAAGAGGGATTGGTTTACCAAATTTGAGGAGTTAGAGAGAGGGGATGTGGTGCTCATGGGGAACGATCACGTTTGTCCTATTAGTGGGATTGGCTCAGTCAGAATCAGAATGTATGACAGGGTGACTAGGGAATTGAAAGATGTGAGGTTCGTGCCGCAGTTGACGAAGAACCTCATTTCTCTTGGGACTTTGGAGGCATCCGGTTATAGAGTGATCTTAGAAGATGCTAGTTTGAAGGTCATGAAGGGATCCATGGTGGTGATGCGAGGTGTCAGGGAAAACAACCTATACTACTTGAAAGGCAAGACAGTTACAGGGGGTCTGGCGGCTTCTATCACCACAGAAGAGGATACTACCACACTATGGCACGTGAGGCTTGGACACACAGGTGAAAAGTCCCTACAGTCATTGGCAAAACAGGGGCTATTGAAAGGTGCAAAGACCTGCAAGATGGAGCTGTGTGAGCATTGCATTCTTGGGAAGAAGACTAAAGTGAAGTTTGGCACCGCAATTCACAACACCCAAAGTATATTAGACTACATTCACACAGATGTTTGGGGCCCTTCCAAGCACACATCGCTTGGTGGGGCAAATTATTTTGTCACTTTCATTGATGATTATTCCAGGAGGAATTGGGTATATACCATGAAGCATAAACATGAGGTCCTGGATATATTTGTGGAGTGGAAGAAGAAAGTGGAGCTGTAGACAGGTAGAAAGGTGAAGACTCTTCGTTCAGACAATGGTGGAGAGAATAAGAGTGATCCATTTTTGCAGTTTTGTCGGGATCACGGCATTAGAAGACACTTCACAGTTAGAGAGACACCGCAACAAAATGGGGTGGCAGAGAGGCTGAACCGTACCTTACTGGAGAAGGTGCGATGTATAATGACGCAGAGTGGATTGGCTAGATCTTTTTGGGCCAAGGCGTTAGTTTATGCGAGCCATCTCATTAACATGTTGTCGTACACTGCGATAGAGGGGAAGACTCCTATGGAGCGCTGGTCTGGTTCTGTGGCTAGTGATTATGATACTCTTCAGATATTTGGGTGTCCAGCTTATTTCCATGTTAGTGATGGGAAGTTGAATCCGAGAGCGAGGAAGGCTATCTTTGTGGGATTTAGAGAAGGTGTAAAAGGCTTCAAATTATGGGATCCACAAGACAAGAAGATGATCATTAGCAGAGATGTCACATTCGATGAGGCGTACATGATGAAGCCTCGAGTTCCTCAGCAGGTGGAAGAAGATTAGACATGTGGGATATCGCAGCAGGTGGAGGATGATGTGACTCCACCCACTCCAGTTGGCACTGTTCCCATAGAGACTCCTACAGAGGTGACACGGGAAGGAGTTGAGATGACAGTCGGGCATGTGGGGGATACAGTGGATGGTGAGGCTCAGGAGCAGGGTCATGCTCAGGGGTCCATTGCAGCAGATAGACCGAGGAGAGAGATTCGTCGGCCAGCTAGATATGATGATGTCATGGTGGCATATGCTTTATCTGTGGAGGTCGTTGATGATTTGATTCCTGCCACATTCAGGGAGGCAGAGTCCAGCCCTGATTCTATTAGGTGGAGGAATGCTATGGAGGAGGAGATGCAATCTCTTCAGAAGAACGACACTTGGGAACTTGCAAAGCTACCGAAGGGTAAGAAAGCTATTGGTTGCAAGTGGGTGTATGCTAAGAAAGAGGGATCTTCTATTGGGGACATTCGATTCAAGGCCAGATTGGTTGCCAAGGGATATGCACAGCTTGAGGGCGTTGACTACAATGAGGTGTTTTCACCCCGCGATAGTGGTACAAGAGATTTGATAGCTTTATGATTGGCCGAGAGTACACGAGGAGCCCTTATGACCCATGTGTTTATATGCGCAAGCTACAGGATGGTGAGCACATTTATTTGTTATTGTATGTGGATGATATGCTCATAGCTTCCAGGAACACTTCAGCTATTGGGAAATTGAAAAAGGAGCTGTCATCTGAATTTGAGATGAAGGACCTGGGAGAGGCTAAGAAGATATTGGGTATGGAGATTGAGCGAGACAGGATGAAGGGGAGATTGAAGCTTACACAGAGGAGTTACTTGCAGAAGATGCTGAAGAAATTTAGTTTTGAGGGTAATACCAAGGTGGTGAGTACTCCATTAGCTCCCCACTTTAAGCTTTCAGCTTTGATGTCACCAGTTTCAGTGGAGGATAGGGACTACATGTCCAAGGTTCCATACGTCAGCGCAGTGGGTAGCTTGATATATGCTATGGTGTGTACTAGGCCAGATTTGTCACAGGCCGTGAGCATGGTATCTAGGTACATGCACAACCCCGGGAAGGGGCATTGGGAGGCCGTGAAGTGGATTCTATGGTATATTAAGGGTACCGTGGATGTTGGGTTGATATTTGCAAAGAATGATGAGATAGGGCAGGATTGTATTGGCTACGTGGATTCAGACTATGCCGGAGATCTTGACAAGCGTCGGTCCACTACAGGTTATGTTTTTACATTGGCTAGTGCACCGGTGTGTTGGAGATGTACTCTTCAGTCTACAGTGGCGCTTTCTACTACGGAGGCAAAATATATGGCGGTGACTGAAGCAGTGAAGGAGGCTTTGTGGCTACATGGCTTGTTAGATGATTTGGGGATTGCACAGGAAACCATTCAGGTACATTGTGATAGTATGTCAGCTATCTATTTAGCGAAGAACCAAGTCTACCATGCACGCACGAAGCACATTGATGTCAGATTTCACTTTGTACGTGACGTATTAGATGATGGTGATGTCACGTTGGTGAAGGTCCACACTAAGGATAACCCTGCTGATATGTTGACCAAAGTTGTATCAGGTGTGAAGTTTGGTCACTGTTTGAATTTGTTGAATATTCTTCATTGTTGAGACCGTTGGCGGCCATTTGGATGAACTACGTTCGGCTTGATTCCTTGGGCAAGAGGATACGTAGGCAGTCTTGAAGATGCAGCCGGTTGAGATTGATTGGGGGGGTGTTTTGGTGTCGGCTCGGTTTTGGCAAATGTTCGTCGAGGTGGAGATTTGTGGAACTAGCAGCAGAGGTTGACAGGTTGAGATTCAAGCAAACTGGGTGGCGGTCGACCGGCCCGGTCGACCGCATTCGTGCACATTGTTCACTGGGCTTCAGCATTGGTGGCGGTCGACCGGACCGGTCGACCGCAGAAGTTTCTGCTCGGTGGTCGGTCGACCGGGTCGGTCGACCGGGTCGGTCGACCGGGTCTGGATGGTGGGCGGTCGACCGGTCCGGTCGACCGCCGCTGCGGGTTTCAGTTGGGTTCTGTTTCCAGACCCGTTTCGTTTGTGAGTTGTATTTAAACCCTAAATTCGTTTCTAGGGTTAAGCTTGGGCGATTTTGAGCTGCTCAAAGGGGATTTTGAGGGCTTCTATTGTTGGAGTCTATTGGAGAGATCAAGTGGTCTTGTTTGAGGGTTTTGGGTAAGATTTGTAACCCTAATTTGTATTCCCTTTTGATTTCATTAGTAAAGCTTCCCCCTTCTTGCCCCGTGGACGTAGGCACATTGCCGAACCACGTATATCTTGTGTACTTGCTGTGATTGGTTGGCTTGTGTTCACTTGTGGTCTACTATTGTTCTTGTGTGTGCTTTTGATTTGGCTAATTGGGGCTTCCGCGGTGCACAACAGTAAGGAGCTAGGATTACTACTGTGTGAAGGTGTTTGGTGGAGACGAGTAGTTTGGGGTTAGACAAGGGAGCAGTCTTGTAACCACCTACTAGATTGAGGGTTTGTAATCTAAGAAATTCACATATAGTGTTGAAGCCCCTCCTGATGAAGAAGAAGAGTAGAGTATGAATCATGATTTATCCAAACCACTATAAAATCCTTGGGTCTGCTTGTGATTATCATGTTTGTATTGTTTACTATTTTTCTTATTATTACTCTTAATTCAACTGCATATTCTGTGTTCTTTTGAAATACAGTAGGCGACATTACTAATTCATTTATTCTAATCAAGGGGGCTTTTAGATGTTAGTCCTTAAATCTTCAGAATTCCATATCAGTCCCAAAGTTGCTCATTGGTCCCTCAAATCCAATAGAGTATTGCAAATGGTCCCTTTGGTTGACTCATGTCACATGTTAGGCAAGTATTCCCTCAAATCTAACGCTTTTTGGGGAAATTTCCTATTTTATCTCTATGTTAGGTATCTAGGCTCGTTTCTTAATAGGATTAATGGAACAAGAAATGGAAACCTATTGAGATCATCTTATATATTATATATGTATATCTATACATACACACACACACATATACATACATATGTATATATATATACATATGTATGTATGTATGTATGTATGTACGTGTATATATATATTACACACACACACATATATATATATATATATATATCATCTTATATATTATATATGTATATCTATACATACACACACACACATATACATACATATGTATATATATATACATATGTATGTATGTATGTATGTATGTACGTGTATATATATATTACACACACACACATATATATATATATATATATATCTTCACCGGCACTAATTTTGCTTATTGGAAGGCTAGGATGAGAATTTACCTTCGTTGCATAGACCTTGACATTCTAGAGCTCATAGAAGAGAAATATGAAGAAAAGTCCAAAGTCGGGAACATGACCGATGGAGAAAGGCACCTAGCTAATCTCAACGCTAAGGCTATGAACGCCTTAATTTGTGGTCTTTCCCCTAATGAATATAATAGAGTTTCCACGTGTGCAACCGCATACGAAATTTGGGTAAAATTATGTGTCACACATGAAGGAACCCCCCAAGTTAAGGAATCTAAGATTAGTGGACTTATGCATGATTATGAGCTATTTAAAATGCTTCCAAATGAATCCATTGATGCTATGTTTTCTCGTTTTACTAATATCATCAATGAATTACATGGTCTAGATAAGCAATTATCCATTCAAGAGATGAATTACAAGATACTTCGCTCCTTGACTCCGACATGGGAACCCAAGGCTACGGCCATTGAGGAAGCTCATGACCTCACTACCTTAGCTCTTGATAGCCTCATCGGAAAGCTCAAAGTGCATGAGAAGAAGCTCAAGGGGAAGGAAAAGGAGGAAGTGTCATCACGCGAAGTTGAGGAGCCGTCACCAAAATTGAAGACCATAGCTCTCAAGGGAGCTAGTGACAACTCATCTTCGTCGTCGGAGAGTGAAGTTGATTTTTCTAGAGAAGTGGCTCATCTCTCTAGAAGAATCTCTAGACTTATCAAAATGAACAAAAAATTTAATCCCCGATCTAACAACAAGTTTTCATCTCGTGTAGGAAAATGCTTTGAATGCAACGAACCGGGTCACATCGCTAAGGATTGCCCCAAGCTCAAGGAAAAGTACATGAAGTACAAAAAGAAGAAGGCTATGTATGCCGGATGGGAAGAATCCGAACCAAGTGACTCGGATAGTGATGAAGAAGGAGCCAAATTTGCTCTTCATGACCCAAATGTTTGTTTCATGGCAAATGAACAAGAGGTAATATCCGAGGCCGAAAGTGAATCTTTCTATATGCAATGTGACATAGCTATGGCATTAGAAGAGTTGAACTTTGAATTTAAAAGAATGTCTAAAGAATACTCTTCTTTCAAAAAATTGCATACCTCTTGTGATATTAAGCTAGAGCAACTAACAACCTCTCTTGCTCTAAAAGATGAATTGCTAGGAGATCTCGATTTCGAGAACAAGCAATTAAGATCAAAGATTGAAAAATTAGAAATTGAGGGTTGTAGAACTAGACCCACTCATGCTTATGACAACTACAATCACCATGGTAGAAATAGGTTTCATAGTTCCAACATTCGTACATACAAAAGAAATTTTGTATGCACCTATTGTATGAGACATGGACACATTTCTACTCATTGTAGAATTAAAGACAATGAAGATTTTTATGGTTTGATATGGGTACCCAAAGGTACCAACACTACTAACCACCAAGGACCCAAGACATGGGTACCTAAAGCTACTACACCTTCATCTTCTTCTTTTGTAGGGAACGTCACGGCAACGACGTAAGGAGATGTGGTACCTTGATAGTGGTTGCTCACATCATATGACGGGCAACAAAGAGTTATTTGCAACCCTATCAAGGATTGAAGGAGGCAATGTCTCCTTCGGTGGTGGTGAGAAAGGTAAAATCATTGGTATCGGGTCTATTGGTAAGAAACCCTCACCCACAATTGAAGATGTTTATTTAGTAAGTGGTTTGAATCATAATCTTCTTAGCATTAGCCAATTAAGTGATAAAGGTTTTGATATTTCCTTTAAACCGGATAAATGCATCATTAGTATGGATGGAAATATTGTTTTTATTGCAAATCGCAAGTCTAATGTTTATATTTTTGAGATGAATGAGTTAGTTAATCAAGATGTGAAGTGTCTTGCGGCTATTGATGAAAACCCTTGGATTTGGCACAAGAGACTTGGACATGCAAATATGGAGTTAATATCAAAATTGTCTAAGAAGAATCTTGTGAAAGGGCTACCTAGCTTGCACTTCATAAAAGATACAATTTGTGAGGATTGTGCCAAAGGTAAACAAACGAAATCTTCTTTCAAATCCATTCATGAGGTATCAACTTCTAAACCTTTGCAATTACTTCATCTTGATTTATTTGGTCCTATGCGTGTTACCTCTCTTGGAGGCAAACACTATGTTTTTGTGATTATTGATGATTTTTCTCGTTTTACATGGACAATATTTCTTGCTAAGAAAAATGATTGTTTTGAAGAATTTGCAAATCATGTTAAAAGAATTGAAAATGAAAAAGATTTGAAAGTTGTTAAGATAAGAAGTGATCATGGTGGTGAATTTCAAAATGAATTTTTCTATGATTTTTGTGCTCATCATGGTATAACTCATATGTTTTCCGCTCCTAGAACACCACAACAAAATGGTGTTGTTGAACGGAAAAATCGCACCATACAAGAGATGGCACGTACTATGTTAAATTCTTTTGATTTACCAAAATATTTTTAGGCGGAAGCCGTCAATACGGCTTGCCCTGTTTTAAATCGTGTTTTGATTAGACCAAAGCTTAAGAAAACTCCTTATGAACTTTATTATGGAAAAACTCCTTTCATTGGTTATTTTCGTGTCTTTGGTTGCAAATGCTTTATTTTAAATACAAAAGATCACCATGATAAATTTGATTCCAAAATTGATGTTGGTATTTTCTTGGGTTATGCACCTCGAAGTAAGGCTTATAGGGTCTTCAATAAACGAAGCCTCGTTGTTGAAGAGTCTATAAACGTTACTTTTGATGAGACTAATGTTGGCTCTCAAGTTGTGTTGCCTAGGAAAGATGATGATGATGATATTGAGGGAGGATTGGACTTGTTGCAAATCAATGACACTCCCTCTATAGAAGTTCAAAAGGATGTGGATAGCACAAACGCTCAAGATCAAGTTGAACCACCTAAAGCTTGGAAATTCACATCAAATCATCCAAAGGAACAAATCATTGGGAGCCCTTCAAAAGGAGTTATAACTCGCTCAAAAGCCTTGAGTGAATGTGGTAATGTTGCATTTCTATCTCAACTAGAACCTAAAAAGGTTAATGATGCTTTAAATGATGAGTTTTGGGTTTTGGCTATGCATGAAGAATTAAACAATTTTCAAAGAAATGAAGTTTGGAAGTTAGTTCCTAGACCTAACAATGCTAGTGTTATTGGTACAAAATGGGTTTTTAGAAACAAACTTGATGAACATGGCATTGTAACTAGAAATAAAGCACGTTTGGTTGCCCAAGGATACAATCAAGAGGAGGGCATAGACTATGATGAAACCTTTGCACCGGTTGCAAGGTTGGAATCTATTAGGATGTTTTTGGCATTTGCTAGTTTTAAAAATTTCAAATTATTTCAAATGGATGTCAAAAGTGCCTTCTTAAATGGTTTTATTGAAGAGGAAGTGTATGTTGAGCAACCCCCCGGTTTTATAGATCATGCTTTTCCTAATCATGTTTACCGGGTACAAAAAGCTTTATATGGGTTGAAACAAGCTCCTAGAGCTTGGTATGCTCGCCTTTCTAGTTTTCTTATTGAAAATGGCTTTTCTAAAGGAACAATTGATAATACTCTTTTTGTAAGAAAAAGGAAAAATGATTTCATCCTAGTTCAAATATATGTTGATGATATTATTTTCGGTGCTACTAATGAATCCTTGTGCAAGGAATTTTCTAAAGTTATACAAGATCATTTTGAGATGAGTATGATGGGAGAGCTTACATTCTTTCTTGGGCTCCAAGTCAAGCAAACTAAGGATGGGATATTCATTTCTCAAAGCAAGTATGCTAAGGAATTGGTGAAGAAATTCAATTTGGAGAATTCTAAGCATGCACCTACTCCCATGAGTACTCCCATGAGTACTAGTGTTAAGCTTGATGCGGATGAGAGTGGTGAAGATGTGGACCAAAAACTATACCGAGGTATGATAGGTAGTCTTCTTTATCTCACCGCTAGTAGACCCGACATCATGTTTAGTGTATGTGCTTGTGCACGTTTTCAAGCTTCTCCTAAAGCATCTCATTTAATTGCGGTTAAAAGGATCATTAAGTATGTTAATGGAACTTTTAACCTTGGTCTTTTTTATCCAAAAGGCACCTCTTTTGATTTATATGGTTTTTGTGATGCCGACTTTGCCGGATGTAAGGTAGATCGCAAGAGTACTAGTGGAACATGCCAATTCTTAGGAAATTCCCTTGTTTCTTGGGCTTCCAAGAAACAAAATTGTGTTGCATTGTCCACTACGGAAGCAGAATACATTACCGCCGGCTTATGTTGTGCTCAAGTTTTGTGGATGAAACAAAGCTTGGTTGACTATGATTTGAATTTTTAAAATATAAAAATCTTTTGTGATAATACTAGTACTATAAATATTTCCAAAAATTCGGTTTTGCACTCTAGAACCAAGCATATTGATGTACGCTATCATTTCTTACGCGATCATGTAGAAAGACAAGATGTATCCCTAGTGTTTGTTGACACAAAATCTCAATTAGCGGATATATTTACTAAGCTTCTTGGTGAGGATGATTTTTGTCGCATAAGAAATGGTTTGGGCTTATGCACTATGTGAAAGTTCTACATTGCTTGCTTGATTAGTTGCATTTTGCATTTGGCATTTCTCTTTACCCCATTTTTGATGGTGACAAAGGGGAAGAGAAATCTCCTTATTTGTTGCATATATTTAGGGGGAGCTCATAGATAGGGGGAGCACCTATCTATAAGCTATATTTATTTTTTGCTCTTATATAATGGTTGGTTGTCATCATCAAAAAGGGGGAGATTGTTAGCCCTTATGTTTTGATGATGTTTTACAACCACCATTATCGGTACTAATGGCTTATTGAGTGCAAATGTAGTGAATTCATATATCAAGCTTGTTAGTGCCATAAATGGAGGATTTGATGGAATATGCGCTACAACGATGATATCCAAAGGAGGAGGAGGCATAGTGGTGAAGCAACATTATTTCAAGAACACCAAATTCAATTAGAAGCTTCATCCAAAACTCAAGCTATATCAAAACTCAAGAATTGTATTCTCGTGAGGATATTAGCTAGGTTTTATTTTCTCTCTAGTGCTAGAATGTAGGCAAATAGTTTAGATTTTATCTGAAGCTATTAGGATATCAACACACACTTTTTCATACTTATAGTTTTGAACGTATTTCACAAAATACTATTTTTCACAATTATGAGGACCTATTTGCAAAATTTCTTTTTCAAACAATTTGTTTTTAGTATTAAAACTATTTTACAAAGTTTCACAATTTTTAGAGATCAAATGAATATTTTATAAATATTTTAAGTGAGTCAAAATTATATTTTTTAGTGTATCAGATTGCGGTCGACCGCCACGGTCGACCGCGCCTGAGCTCACTCGTCAGTGGGCAGCAGAAACTTTCACGGTCGACCATCGCGGTCGTCCGTGAGCAAAAAATTTCCCACGGTCGACCGCCTCGGTCGACCGCGAAAGTCTCTGTACTTTTGGTCAGTTTCTGAGGTGCCTCGCGGTCGACCGCGAAAAAGTCCGGTCGACCGCCGTATAATCTAAACGGTAATATGGTACAGGATCTCAGCGCCGATTTCACATGAACTCAACGTTGTTCTTTTTCCAGGTTTTGGAGGATTGGTTATGGGTTTAAACAACTGTGATTTTTTATAAAAACCCATCCTCTTCTTCTTCCTTAGTGTCCCAGCTCTTTCAGATATTTTAAGAGAACGTTTTTACAGAGCAAAATTTTCAAACCTGTTTCCTTCTGAGTTTTTCTGTTTCACATCCCAGCTTCAGTGTTATCTTCTCTTTACCATAGGGACATTGTCAAGAGAGGGTTCTTACACCATTTCTTCTGTTTTGAGAGCTTGATCTTGTGTAGATCAATTGTGTGGGAGTGTGATCTAGTGAGATCAATTGTGTAGTGTGAGATCGTGAGGCGATCGCTGTGTAGACGAAGTTTCGGCTTCCAAACTGGGTTGTGTAGTGGATTTCTCCTCGAGAGTGGGGAGCGGGGACGTAGGTCAGAGGACCGAACCTCGTTAACACATCGCGCGTCACAGGATAACGATTCCTAACCATATCTCCTCTATTTTGATTGCATTTGCATATTGTGTTTTGCTTGTCTTATTTTTATTGCATAATTATAGCCTCTTGACCCTAATCACCCCCCTTCTAGGGTCCAATAATTGGTATCAGAGATTGGTCTCTATATTAGTTTTTGGTTTAATCACCTTAGAAAAAAGATCTTATGGAGGCTTCAATGAATGTGCATATGCTAGAGGGACAATCCACCACTAGACCACCACTCTTTACCGGTAGTAACTTTGCTTATTGGAAGGCTAGGATGAGTATTTACCTTCGTTGCATTGACCTTGACATCCTAGAACTCATAGAGAAAAAAATATGTAGAAAAGCCCAAAGTTAGGACTATGACCGATGGAGAAAGGCACCAAGCTAATCTCAATGCTAAGGCTATGAACGCCTTAATTTGTGATCTTTCCCCAAATGAATACAATAGAGTCTCAACGTGTGCAACCGCATACGAAATATGGGTAAAATTGTGTATCACACACGAAGGAACCCCCCAAGTTAAGGAATCCAAGATTAGCGGACTTATGCATGAATATGAGTTGTTTTAAATGCTTCCAAATGAATTAATTGATGCTATGTTTTCTCGCTTCACTAATATTATCAATGAATTACATGGTCTTGACAAGAAATTGACTATTCAAGAGACGAACTACAAGATTCTCCATTCATTGACTCCGATGTGGGAACCCAAGGCGACGACAATAGAAGAAGCTCATGACCTTACCACTCTACCTCTCGATGGCCTCATCGGCAAGCTTAAGGTTCATGAGAAGAAGCTCAAGGGAAAGGAGAAGGAGGAAGTTCCCTCATGGGATGTTGAGGAGCCATTACCAAAATTGAAGACCATAGATCTCAAAGGAGCTAGTGATAACTCCTCTTCGTCATCGTATAGTGAAGTTGATTTTTCTAGAGAAGTGGATCATCTCTCTAGAAGAATTTCTAGACTCATAAAAATGAACAAGAAATTTAACCCACGATCTAACAACAAATTTCCTTCACGTGTAGGAAAATACTTTGAATGTAATGAACCGGGCCATATCGCTAAGGATTGCCCAAGGCTCAAGGAGAAGTACATGAAATACAAGAAGAAGAAGACTATGTATGCAGGATGGGAGGAATCCGAACCAAGTGATTCGGATAGCAATGAAGAAGGAGCTAAAATTGCTCTTCATGATCACAACGTTTGCTTCATGGCCCTTGAACATGAGGTAATATCCGACACCGAGAGTGAATCCTTTTACATGCAATGTGATCTAGCTACGGCTCTAGAAGAATTGAACATTGAATTTAAAAGAATGTCAAAGGAATTCTCTTCTTTCAAAAAGTTGCATGCTTCTTGTGATGTGAAACTAGAACAACTAGAAACCTCTGTTGCTCTAAAAGATGAATTGCTAGGAGATCTCGATTTCGAGAATAAGCAATTAAGATCCAAGATTGAAAGACTAGAAATTGAGAATGGTAGGATTAGACCTACTCATGCTTATGCTAATCATCATCACCATGGTAGAAATAGGTTTCATGGTTCTCATACTCATACATACAAAAGAAATTTTGTGTGCACATATTGCATGAAACATGGTCATATTTCTACTCATTGTAGAATTAAAGATAATTATGAGTTTTATGGATTGACATGGGTACCCAAAGGTACCAAGTTTACTAACCACCAATGACCCAAGTTTTGGGTACCTAAAGCTATTACACCTTCCTCTCTTGTAGGGGACATCACGGTAACGACGTAAAGAGATGTGGTACCTTGATAGTGGTTGTTCTCATCATATGACGGACAACAAAGAATTATTTGCAACCCTATCAAGGATTGAAGGAGGTAGCATCTCCTTCGGTGGTGGTGAGAAAGGTAAAATTATTGGTATTAGTTCTATTGGTAAGAAACCTTCACCCGTTATAGAATATGTTTATTTGGTTAATGGATTGAATCATAATCTTCTTAGCATTAGCCAATTGAGTGATAAAGGTTTTGATATCTCCTTTAAACCAGACAAATACATTATTAGTATGAATGGAAAAATTGTTTTTGTTGCTAATCACAAATCTAATGTGTACAATTTTGAGATGAATGAATTAGTGAATCAAGATGTGAAGTGTCTTACGGCTATTAATGAAAACCCTTGAATTTGGCATAAGAGGCTTGGACATGCAAACATGGATTTGATATCTAAGTTGTCTAAAAGAAATCTTGTAAAAGGGTTACCTAACTTGCAATTCATCAAAGATACCATATGTGAAGATTGTGCCAAAGGTAAACAAACAAAATCTTCCTTCAAATCCATCAATGTGGTATCGACTTCTAAACCTTTGCAATTACTTCATCTTGATTTATTTGGTCCTATGCGTGTTACCTCTCTTGGAGGCAAACACTATGTATTTATGATTATTGATGATTTTTCTCGTTTTACATGGACAATATTTCTTGCAAATAAAAGTGATTGTTTTGAAGAATTTTCTAATCATGTCAAAAGGATTGAAAATGAAAAAGATTTGAAAGTTGTTAAAATAAGAAGTGATCATGGAGGTGAATTTCAAAATGATTTTTTCTATAATTTTTGTGCCCATCATGGTATAACTCACATGTTTTCCGCTCCTAGAACACCACAACAAAATGGTGTTGTTGAACGGAAAAATCACATCATACAAGAGATGGCACGCACTATGCTAAATTCTTTTAATTTGCTAAAATATTTTTGGGCGGAAGCCGTCAATACGGCTTGCCATGTTTTAAATCGTGTTTTAATTAGACCAAAGCTTAAGAAAACTCCTTATGAACTATTTTATGGAAAAACTCCTTTTATTGGTTATTTTCGTATCTTTGGTTGCAAATGTTTTATTTTAAATACAAAAGATCATCATGATAAATTTGATTCCAAAATTGATGTAGGTATTTTCTTAGGTTATGCACCTCGAAGTAAGGCTTATAGGGTCTTCAACAAACGAACTCTCGTTGTTGAAGAATCTATAAACGTTACTTTTGATGAGACTAATGTTGGTTCTCAAGTTGTTTTACCTAGGAAAGATGATGATGATGATGTTGAGGGAGGATTGGACCTTTTACAAATCAATAATACACCCTCTATAGAAGCACAAAAGGATGTGGATAGCTCCAATGCTCATGAACAAGTTGAACTTCCTAAAGCTTGGAAATTTACATCAAACCATCCAAAGGAACAAATAATTGGGAGCCCTTCACAAGGAGTTGTTAGTCGCTCAAAAGCTTTGAGTGAGTGTGGTAATGTTGCTTTCTTATCTTAACTAGAGCCTAAAAAGATTAATGATGCTTTAAATGATAAATTTTGGGTTTTAGCCTGTTCGCGGGAAAAATTGTGTTCTTCGATTCCATTGCACTCTTGAGTAATAGTTTATCGATTACAAAAGATCCGGTCTTTTTATAAGATCTCGTTACAACAAAATCAAAAGAAAATGAAAATTACAACTTTCCTTTTATGTCGAACGAATCGCGAGATCCTGTTTTGCGGTCTCTCGCTTGTGTGGGTTCTTTGCCTGCGCCGGGGTTAATTCGTGGACCACCGCGCGATCTTGATCCGGTCAGATCTACACAGTATAGTGGGTGTTATCTCACGAAGGAAATAACAGCCGAGGGGATTATTTCACTAAGGAAATAATAGCCCTAGTTATCGAAATCGACCAAGCGAAATCGATACTCTTCTCGGGATCAAAGGCCAAGCTTTGATCCGGAGGAAAACCGTGTAGATCTCAGATCTGATCTCTCTCGAACTCCTGCCTTATTTGGCGTGGATGATCGCCAAGAACCAGATCTGAGAGTCTGAGTCTTCTAAGTTGAAAATCCGAGGGTGAGTTCTCAATCCAGCAGAGTTTCGGCTCCAAAATTCCAACCACTCAAAAATGAGCCATCCCCTCTCTATTTATAGGCAATCAAAGCAGATCTGGGCTCAGATCTGAGCCCAGATGGTGGCTCGGTTTTGGCCGAGCCACCTAGAGGTGGCTCGGTTTCGGCTGAATCCTCCAGGTGTTTGGTTTTGCGCCCGTTTTCCGGTTTCGCGGTTTGTTTTGGACTCTGATTTGTTGATCTGAATCCTGATTTGGCAGTAATACCCGCTTCGGTGTTTAAGTTCGAATCTGTTCTATGGTTGGATGACTCGTTGACTCACCGAACCGTTAGCTTGATTCCGCATGCGAATGGATGTATTCTATTGTTTGCGTGCGGTTCGTTAGCCTCGTCGCCTCGTTGATCCGCTTCGTCGCGTGTCATTTGGCTTTGGTATTATGGACTAACGATCGTGTTTGGATATATCGCCCGATGGTTCGTCGGTTTGTGCCGAGCTGTGCTAAGGGACCTATAAGCAATTTTATATGCCTACAGATATCCCCTCCAAAGTATTCCAGTCTCGTTCTTTTATAGAAGAGTTTGGAATACTTTGGATATGATTGTCCTAACCTTCAGTCGGTGTAACGGGACTTTGGAATGGCTTCTGTTCTTGATTCCTTCGATCCTTCAGGCCATTCGGTGCTTTGTCGAATGTCTGTAAGGTTTTCGGTGCTGCATTTATTGTCTGACCGTTGTCGGAATTTTGAACTTGAAGTCGATTCCTGATTTTCTGATCTTTAGCTCGTGTTTGTTGTTTCAACATAGAACTAACCATCGATTGTTGGTAACGCGTTGTCCGGCGTTTGACACAGTTTATACTCGTACGTCTGCTGGAGTCTTGTTGAGTTATCCTTAAGAATATTTTTAGAAAAATACTCTCCAGAAACTTCTCAACAAAAATAGGGAATAGTTTATACTCGTATACCTTATTGGAGTAGTAAGAAGCAGTTTATACTCGTATACTTTTCGGAGTATTGATTCTTTCATTGCAACACATTGATTGGTGTTGACCTAGGGTTACGCGTTGACCAGCGTTGACCTTAGGGTTTTGAACGTCGTACGTTGACTTTTTGATCGCAACGCGTTGACTGGCGTTGACCTAGGGTTACGCGTTGACCGGCGTTGACCTAGGGTTTCGGATCGTCTGACATTGACCTTTGGTCGCAACGCGTTGACTGGTGTTGATTTAGGATTTTTAGCAAATCCTCAGCCCTTAACGGATTTGACATGCTTTTACCGATTACCGTTTGAATCGGGCTAGCATGCGGATTGTCTAAATCCGTTCCGCATGTAACGTTGTGCTAAGAGAGTGAATTCTCTGAGACTTTGTGCTATGACGTCGAATACATAGGCTTCGCCATTATTATGGGAATAGGCTACCCAGCAACGTGTATTAGACGCTGACTTATCCCTACTTAGGCTTCGGGATAGAATACCCCAGAATCGAACTCTGGTGTCTTTTTCTACGGAGAAAGACTAAACCAACGGCACGTGTTAGGCGTCGGCATATCCTTTCTTAGGATTCAGGATGAAATTCCCCATGCGTGTAAGGTATGTATTTTGGTGTTATTAATAACAACCTGCCACAATGTTGAATATGTGGGCGAGTGTTCTTTTTAACGGTTAAAGAACTAACCGGCAGCGCGTGTCAGGCGCAGACTTATCCTTGCTTAGGTTTCAGGATAGAATACCCCAGAATCGAACCCTGGTGTCTTTTTCTACGGAGAAAGACTAAACCGGCAGCGCGTGTTAGGCGCAGACTTATCCCTGCTTAGGATTCGGAAGACTAAACCGGCAGCGCGTGTTAGGCGCTGACTTATCCCTGCTTAGGATTCGGGATAAACTTCCTAGACTGGTATTCTGGTGTCTTCTTCAATCGGTAAAAGACTAAACCGGCAACGCGTGTTAGGTGTTGACTTATCCCTACTTAGGATTTGGGATAAAATTCCCTGTACCTGTGAGGCACAGATTTTGGGATTTGAAAAAGGTGGTGTCTTCTCTTGGGGCAAAGACGAACCCGAAATGGAAGAAGAAGAATTTTATATTCTATCTCCCGATACTGAAGAAGAAGAATTTTATATTCTATCTTCAGCTGGAAAGGAGACTCGAGGTGGGATCTCCACCCCCAGAATCTGGAAAGGTGAAACTAAAAGTGGGATCTCCACTCCGAGAATCGAAAAGATTTAGATAACCCTAACTGTCGGAAGGTTTGATTACCGAACCAAAGATGAATTTCTCGTTTATCGAGAGTGGATTGTGGTTTTGTTCCTAACTGTAGGAAGGTTTGACCAAGCAGGAGTTTGAGATGACCCTAACTGTAGGAAGGTTTGATCACTCGATTTGAAAGTGGACCTCTCGTTCATTGGAGGAATCGATAGGGGATTTTGATTGTGGCCCTAACTGTAGGAAGGTTTAACCAAGAAAGCAAAGAGAGTGGAATACAGGTAGCAGTAGAAATACTAGTTTGTACTGGCCACTCGATGAAGAGTTTTGACGTTAAGTAATCAGGACTTAACACGTCAAGCTTTGGAAATTGCCATGAATTGGCGGACAGAAAATTTAGTGGACCCACCGTCAATTGACTTGATCAGTGGGGGATTTTTGTGAGGAAAGATTAATCTGTCAAAAGGATCGAATCTCGTCTCAACAAGATAACTCATGAGAATTAGTGAATTTGATAACAATAATGGAAAACATTCCGACATTTAGAGTTTAAATATGGATGTTTTACTTATCACTTTTATAGTGATTGGGTTATCCCTAAGAATATCACCCATGGTATTCTTTCGGGAACTTCCTGATACATGAATAATCCACCCCCAGCTTTCCTTGTGGAACTGAAATAGTTTACTCATATACATGTTGGAGTATCAGGGAGCAGTTTAACCTCTTATACCGGTCGGAGAATTAAGAAGCAGTTTATACTCTTATACTTGTCGGAGTCTTGCCGTTCTCATTTGGCTTATCTCAGCGTTATGACGCCGGCTTCAACCAAGGTTTGGATGCTATTCTTGAGAGCGAAGCAATCCTTGGTGGGATGCACGACCCTCCTGTGGTATGCACAGTACTTCGGATCCATAGTATTGTCAGCTTCCTCCTGATTTGCGATAGGTGGTAGCTTAATCTTGTTGTTTTCAAGGAGGTTCGTCCTTGAAGGAATACTCTCTCTGGAGTCTCGGACCCGAAGTCTTCTGCTGCCTTCGGGATTGCTGTTGTGACGCTTGATTAGCACCACCAGCAGCTGCAGGTGCTTTGCCCTTACCACGGGAAGCGAAGTTTGAGTCCAGCAGATTAACCGTCGGTTGGTTCCTTTCGGCCTTCTTCCTTTTAAGGAAGCGTTCGGCTTGTTCACCGCGCACCTTCAAGTCTTTCCAAGTGTTAGACGGTGCTGTTCCCATTGCCTCCAATACGTCCAATGCGAGGTTGTTGTGGCAAGTCTGGAGAATGAACTCCTCAGTGATCGGGTCCCGACAATTCATCGCCTTGTTCCGAAACCTTTTGACAAAGGTATCGACCAATTCCCCATCTTTTTGTTTCTCATCGAGCAACGTTCCGATGGATATCTCGGTGTCATCATCGAAGAAATTAGCGAGGAACTTAGTTTCCATATCGTCCCAGCTATTCACGCTTCCTGGCTTGATGCGGCGATACCAATCGAAGGCGGCTCCCCGAAGAGTGCCAACGAAGGACTGTACCATCAGAGGCTCATTACCAGAGATAACACCCAGGTGCGATTTGAAGTAAATCAAATGCCGAGTGGGTGAACCCTTCCCAATTAACGGCGTGAAGTTAATTAGACTGAACTTCGCCGGATAGGGGATTGATTCCCATTCTCTTGGGTATGGACAAGGAATGCCCGTCTTCTTCATCTCTTGAGCGAAAATCAACGTTTTGATTTTGCTCTCGAGGTTTTTAATCTTCAAGCTTTCACCTGAATCTTCGTTGGCATTCTCGTTACCACCCCCTGCATTGATGGGAGGATTATTGGCAATGTGAGCTTCATTCGCCCCTGTGTCCTCATCTTCCAGATTAACCTGGTTACGATGACTTGGTTCGCCTTGCTTGTTCGTCAATGCTGGATTTGTTGGTCATGCATTTCTTCATACTCTGCATGGCCATCTGCATTTCGAACTTGAAGCTTTCTTGTTGTTTAGCCATGGCTTCTTCGAGCATCTTGGCTACTTGTTCCGCGCTTATCATCAGTGACTCGCGGGGTTGTCCCTCGCTGGATACTGTATTGTCTGATGTGACAGCAGAGCAGGAATCCGATCCTTCATCTTCTGACGGTAATCTTGTCCGAACCCTACCATAAGTTCCTCGTATGATGGCTCCGGACTGCAGACGGGTCATCCGCCGGGGTACTTCCGGAATCGACTCGGGATTATCTTGTGTCGACGTCCCTTTGCTGGTCATATTAGTGGTGACCCTCGGAAATTCTCCATCTTCGACTACCCTTCTTCTTTGTCGGAAACGCCTAAACCTTGGTCTTGGCATTTCGGTATTGAGCCTTTTGAAAACCGAATTTCTTTCGGGGACCGTCTTGATGCAGTTGCACTCAGACAATACTGCCCGAATGAGTTTGGAACAGAGGCATTGAGTTTCTAGCCCTCAGGGACTCCTTTTCCTGGTTTTTCTCGTACTCCCATCACAATAGTACCACTCATCGGCTTGAAGGTCGGAGTAACTTATCGTGTGTTGGCATGACTTCTCAGGTATAACGTTGTCATCTTCAGACGACAACGTTTCCTTCTGAGGGCAAACTGCCTTCTTTGGGCTTTCAAGAGTCACGCGCCTCGAAACATGCCTTTTTGGGCGTGAATTCTCAGCGGGCTCCCGGACTTCAATGCGCAAAGTGGCGCGCGCAGCTGCCTTGAACTCGTTGTCATGTTGAAGGTGACGGCGACCCCCAGCATGTTGAGTTGTTCGGGGCTTCTTCATCGGGCTCAAACGTTCTTAACTGGAACTTTGCATCGGTCATCGGGAAGTGGACCGAGGCGCTCCAAAACAGACTTCCTTCTTCGGGATGATTCCGCGGGATCTCCCGGAGTATACCCCCTCCAAAGTATTCAGCCTCGTTCTTTTATAGGAAGAGTCATGAAATACTTTGGATATATATTGTCCAACTTTCAGTCGTGTAACGGACCGTTGGAATGCTTCTGTTCTTGATTCTTCAATCCTCAGGCTTATTCGGTGCTTCGTCGAATGTCTGTTAAGGTTTTCGGTGCTGGCATTTATTGTCTGACGTTGCTCGAATTTCAGAATCTTGAAGTCGATTCCTGATTTTGGAATCTTTAGCTCGTGTTTGTTGTTTCAACATAGGAACTAACCATCGCGATTGTTAGTAACGCGTTGCTCCGGCGTTTGACAATATTTATACTCGTACTCTGCTGCTAGTCTTGTTGAGTTATCGCTTAAGAATATTTTTAAAAAAATACTCTGCCAGAAATTCTCAACAAAAAGTAGGAATAGTTTATAGCTCGTATACCTTATTGCGATAGTAAGGAAGCAGTTTATTACTCGTATACTTTTCGGAGTATGATTTTCATTGGCAACACATTCGATTGGTGTTGACTAGGGTTACGCGTTGACCAGCGTTTGACCTTAGGTGTTTTGTAACGTCGTACGTTGACTTTTTTGCATCGCTAACGGTTGCACTGGCGTTGACTAGGTTACGCGTTGACGCGGCGTTGACTAGGGTGTTCGGATCGTCTGACTATTGGACCTTGTCGCAACGCGTTTGATCTGGTGTTGATTTAGGATTTTTAAGCAAATCTCAAGGCCGCTTAACGCGATTTTGACATGCCTTTTATCCGATTACCGCTTTGAATCGGCTAGCATGGCGGATTGTCTAAAATCCGTTCCGCATGTAACGTTGTGCTAGAGAGTGAATTCTCTGAGACTTTGTGCATGACGCTCGAATACATAGGCTTCGCCATTATTGATGGGAAATAGGCTACCCAGCAACGCTGTATTAGACGCTGATTATCCTGCTACTTAGGCTTCGCGGATGAATACCCAGAATCGAACTCTGGTGTCTTTGTTCTACGGAGAAAGACTAAACCAACGCACGTGTTAGGCGTCGGCATATCCTTTCTAGGATCAGGATGAAATTCCGCCATGCGTGTAAGGAGTATTTTGGTGTTATTAATAACAACCTGCCACCAATGTTGAATATGTGGCCGAGTGTTCTTTTTAAAAACGGTTAAGAACTAACCGCGCAGCGCGGGTTAGGCGCGGCACTTAATCCGCTACTTAGGCTTCGCGGATAAAATACCCAGAATCGAGACTCTGGTGTCTTTTCTACGGGAGAAAGACAAACCGGCGCAGGCGTGTTAGGCGGGCTGACTTATCCCTGCTTAGGATTCGGGGATAAACTTCCTAGACTGGTATTCTTTTAGTGGTCTTCTCATTGGTAAAGACTAAACCGGCAACGCCGTGTTAGGTGTTGACTATCCCTACAGGATTTTGGATAAAATTCCCTGTACCTGGAGGCACAGATTTTGGGAGTTGAAAAAGGTGCGTTCTTCTCTTGGCGGCATAGACGAACCCGAAATGGCGCAGCAGGAAGAATTTTAATTCTATCTCCCCGAACTGAAGAAGAAGAATTTTATATTCTATCTTCAGCTGAAAGGAGACTCGAGGTCGGGATCTCACCCGGCCGAGAATCTGGAAAAGGTGAAACTAAAAAGTGGATCTCAGCCTCCGAGCAATCAGAAACGATTTAAGATAAGCCCTAAGCTGTCGGAAGGTTTGATTACGAACCAATGATGAATTTCTCGTTAGATCGAGCAGTGGATTGTGGTTTTGTCCTAACTGTAGAAGGTTTGACCAAGCAAGGAGTTTGAGATGGACCCTAACTGTAGCGAGAGGTTTGATCATCCGATTTGAAAAGTGGACCTCTCGTTCATGTGAGGAATCGCATAGGGATTTGATTGTGGCCAGCTAACTGTAGCGGAAGGTTTAACGGAAAAAGCAAAGAGAGTGGAATACAGCGTAGCAGTAGAAATACTAGTTTGTACTGGGGCCATCGATGAAGATTTTGCCGTTAAGTAATCAGGACTTAACCACGTCAATCTTTGGAAATTGCCATGAATTGGCGGACAGAAAATTCGGGAAAAATTGTGTTCTTCGATTCCATTGCACTCTTGAGTAATAGTTTATCGATTACAAAAGATCTGGTCTTTTTATAAGACCCGGTTACAACAAAATCAAAAGAAAATGAAAATTACAACTTTCCTTTTATGTCGAACGAATCGCGAGATCTTGTTTTGCGGTCTCTCGCTTGTGTGGGTTCTTTGCCTGCGCCGGGGTTAATCCGTGGACCACCGCGCGATCTTGATCCGGTCGGATCTACACGGTATAGCGGGTGTTATCTCACGAAGGAAATAACAGCCGAGGAGATTATTTCACCAAGGAAATAATAGCCCTAGTTATCGAAATCGACCAAGCGAAATCGATACTCTTCTCGGGATCAAAGGCCAACCTTTGATCCGGAGGAAAACCGTGTAGATCTCAGATCTGATCTCTCTCAAACTCCTGCCTTATTTAGCGTGGATGATCGCCAAGAACCAGATCTGAGAGTCTGAGTCTTCTAAGTTGAAAATCCGAGGGTGAGTTCTCAATCCAGCAGAGTTTCAGCTCCAAAATTCCAACCACTCAAAAATGAGCCATCCCCCCTCTATTTATAGGCAATCAAAGCGGATTTGGGCTCAGATCTGAGCCCAGATCAGAGTGTGGCTCGACCACCGAGCCACCTAGAGGTGGCTCGGCCACCGAGCCACCTAGAGGTGGCTCGGTTTCGACCGAGTCCTCCAGGTGTTTGGTTTTGCGCCCGTTTTCCGGTTTTGCGGTTTGTTTTGGACTCTGATTTGTTGATCTGAAATCCTGATTTGGTAGTAAACCCGCTTCGGTGTTTGAGTTCGAATCCGTTCTATGGTTGGATGACTCGTTGACTCACCGAACCGTTAGCTTGATTCCGTATGCGAATGGATGTATTCCATTGTTTGCGTGCGGTTCGTTAGCCTCGTCGCCTCGTTGATCCGCTTCGTCGCGTGTCATTTGGCTTTGGTATTATAGACTAACGATCGTGTTTGGATATGTCGCCCGATGGTTCGTTGGTTTGTCGAATCACCGTGCTGAGCTGTGCTAAGGGACCCATAGGCAGTTTCATACGCCTACATAGCCATGCATGAGGAATTAAACAGTTTTAAAAGAAATGATGTTTGAAAACTAGTTCCTAGACCTAACAATGCTAGTGTAATTGGAACAAAATGGGTTTTTTAGAAACAAACTTGATGAACATGGCATTGTTACTAGAAATAAAGCTCGTTTGGTTACCCAAGGATACAATCAAGAGAAGGGCATAGACTATGATGAAACCTTTGCACCGGTTGCAAGGTTGGAATCTATTAGGATGTTTTTGGCATTTGCTAGCTTTAAAAATTTCAAATTGTTTCAAATAGATGTTAAAAGTGCCTTTTTAAATGGTTTTATAGAAGAGGAAGTATATGTTGAGCAACCCCCCGGTTTCATAGATCATGCTTTTCCTAATCATGTTTACCGGGTTCAAAAAGCTTTATATGGGTTGAAACAAGCTCCTAGAGCTTGGTATGCTCGCCTCTCTAGTTTTCTTGTTGAAAATGGTTTTTCAAAATGAACAATTGATAACACTCTTTTTTGTAAGAAAAAGGAAAAATGATTTTATTTTAGTTCAAATATATGTTGATGATATCATTTTCGGTGCTACTAATTATAAAACCCCGTGCTTTTGATGAGTTATGGAAGTGTCAACCAGCGCAGGAGTAGCGTCGAACGAGTCGGCGAATAGCAGGGTCAAAGAACCCAGATTTTAGCTTATGAGTCGACCCATGACTGTCATGAGTCGACTCATGATATCAACCCCTGTTGTCAAATGGCTCTGCTGAGTCGACTCATCACCTTATGAGTCGACCCATGAGTCATGAGTCGACTCATAACAGAGCATGAGTCGACTCATCGGGGTTTTTCTGGTTTTTTTTGGTCGGGTTTGTTTGGGTTTCGGGTCGGATTTTATCCACTCGTATATATTCTCCTCTACCCGAAAACACCTTATTTCATCAGATAATCCCAGAGAAACCCTAGCCTCCTCTCCCCCTCAAAATCCTAGCTCGTTTTTGGGCATTCTTGAGCGATTTTGGGGGGATTTCAGCAGCTTCTTGTGGACTGTAGCAAAGGGGATTGTTCTTCATCACATCTGAGGCGAGTAACATCTCGTCCAATCTTTCTCCCATGTTTTTAAGAGTTTACAACTATTTTCCATGAGTTTTATTGAGCCTAAGACTTATTTTCAAGTATAAATCAATATCCTTGTTAGGGTTAATGCTAGAAATCATGTGTTTCAGATTTTAAATCCCCACCAACAAGTTTTTGATGAGAAAACCCAGATCTGGAATTTTATTAAAGGATAAAATAGTGAGTTTATATATTGATTAAATACTTTCTTTCATGTATACGAGTTAAATGTTAGATTTGACCTACAAGAAAATCTTTCTCATGATAAATTGTTTTTCTGCACTGTAGTCATAGTCGAGAATCGATGCGGCCTATAGAAGTGTAGATTAGTCAAATGGAAGGTGTGTGGATCGGAGTTGAATGAGAGTTACAGATTGTGCAGAAATGCTTTGTTCAAGGGGGGCGCCCCGTGAGTCGACTCAGCGGACTCATCATGAGTCGACTTCTATTAGGTTGAGTCGACCCATGCTTCGTCATGAGTCGACTCACGAAGTCTAGTTGTGTTGCCTTTTTGATTCTGCTGAGTCGACTCGTTAGTATACGAGTCGACCCATAAGTCATGAGTCGACTCATAACAAACCATGAGTCGACTCACGAAGTCCTTTCCTGTTATCAAATGTATTCTGCTGAGTCGACTCATAATTAAGCACAAGTCGACTCATCGCAATATTTGCTTTTTGTTTCGTTTGTGCTTCTGTTTAAATCACACGCTGGGTGTATATAAGTATATATATACATACAGTGTTTACATATTCAAGGGTACTGTCTTCTACGTTTGAACTTGAGGAGTGCCTTGTTTATTGAGTATTTAATTGCAGTGATTATGATTTCACCTGTACATGTAAGATGACATTTCAGACACAAGCTTAAGTCAGTACAGCACGGTATGTACGGGAATAAGACATGCATACCTTCTTATACGCAGTCCTCGTGTTGGACTATAATCCATTACTGTCATGTTTTAGACTTTTGCTAAACCTTGAGCATGTTACTAAATCAAGTTTGGGTACACGACATATTATATGAGGCTGGGACATAATAGCTACTTAGGCTGGACATGTCACCTATTGTAGTTTTGACAGGTTTACATTTTATTGGTAGAGATAGGTTTGTATTCTTTTCTTTATTTTTGCTTGTGACAAATCTCGGGTTTAATATTTAGGGATTTACAATTTGAGATACAAGGTATATACATGAGGGTTTCCTTGTTTGGATTATTTCGCTCGACGTACCTATGCTCGTGTTGTATTTCCCTAAGTACTAAAACCCATTAATGTTTGTGTAAATGATTTATATTATTATGTATTAACTGTATTTTCATATACAACGAGCCCTATCCCTTGGGGTTGGTTGTGATGTTGCTCGCTAGCGCTTTGACGCTCGTTGTCCCTCACCCTTTCAGGTAATGAGGCAGGAGCCCGGAGAGTCGCAAGTTGAGGGCGACCCTTACTAGTGTCTATTATCCTCTTTTTAGATGTATTTATTTTTGTACTCCACTTGAGACATTTTAGACTTGAGAGGTTTATGTTCTAGAGTTATAAAGGCTATATGCCTTATTCCCTGTATCGGACATTATGTACTTTGAGATATGTTGAGGTCTCCAGATCTTTATTATTCATTTCAGATTTTGACTATATACTTCAGCTTATTTGATTGATGAGATGTATTAATTTGAGTCCTATCATTTCATCAAGCATTTGTTGTAAAATCTTTTACTTGCTTTGTACTACACCTATTGTTCATTCAACTAGAGAAATAGTAATTGTGATGGTGAAACATGTTATTATACGGTGTGATGCTTGGCAGGTTTGACATTTCTGGTTTCACCTCGGACTGCAGTCTTGTGTGAACCCAGGGGCGTCACAGTTAGTATCAGAGATCTAGTTCCAGTATCCCTAGGATCATCCTGTGTCGAGTCGTGGAGCTAGGTTAGAGTTTCTTAGGATTCATGTATAGAGTCCGTAAGGATTTCCTAGTATGAGTGAGGACGATATATGAGTATAAACTTTATTGTTTCTTATGATCAGAGAGATGGCAGGACGTGGGAGGCCTCGCACTCGAAGGGCCGCTCAAGCAGAGCCGCAGCAAGCCCCACCTGAGCCGCAGCAGGCCCCACCCGAGTAGGAGCAAGCACTACCAGAGCCGTAGCAGGCTCCTTAGTATTTTGTGGATATCATGGCTCCTCTTATTGCCAGGATGACAGCCATTGAGGAGTTGGTAACGACTCATATAGCACCACGGATACCACCACCACCGGTAGCTCAGCAGCAGGGGATACCAGCCGTCCTGATCAGAGAGAGAGACCCAGAGGTAGCACCTGCAGCTATTCCACTAGCGGTACCAGATAGAGCCACGGAGCAGGAAGCTTGGCTCCGTATAGTAGAGAGGTATCAGAAGATGAGGGCACCAGAGTTCCAGGGGTCACCAGACCCTCTTGCAGCACACAAGTGGAAGGAGGATGTGAGCAATATACTTGACATACTCAGTGTAGATTTGGTTCAAAAGTAGAGGTTGGCATCCTACAGTCTGAAGGGAGATGCCGGGAGATGGTACCGGCTACAGTTTACTCCAGAGCAGAGGATGACCCTCACATGGGAGGATTTCATCTACTTCTTTGATGGACAGTATATTTCTTCTGCAGCACGGACTGGGAAGGAGCTTGAGTTGTCCCGGATGACTCAGGGGGACATGACAGTGGCAGATTATGAGAGCTAGTTTATGGAGTTGCTGCATTTCACGAGTATGTGGTAGACAGGAGAGCGTCAAGCTCAGATGTTCTTAGCAGGGCTACATCCTAATCTCTGCCGATACCTCGTCTCGAGGAGGTTCTATTCAGTTAGGGAGGTAGCTGAGGCCACCATTTCACAGGAGATTGAGACTACTATGTTCCAGAAAAACAAGGAAGGGAAGGCCAAGGCAGGACAGAGCGGGGACAAGGGTAAGAACAAGAGACCTTTGTCAGGGCATCAGCATCAGCAGCAGCAGGGCCCTCATAAGAAGGGACCCCAGCAGGATCAGAGAGCGCATCAGCAGCGCAAGTTCCAGGGATCTTATTTCAACTGTCGCAAGGTCAGACACAAGGCATCAGAGTGTCGTAGTGTACCAGCAGGAGCTTAGTAGGGCAGGGGTCCGAACCAGCAGTAGCAGCGACAGCATGGCAGAGGTCAGGGTCAGCAGAATAGGCTTGAGGCACCGCCAGCGATGCAGAGGGCAGAAGGGCAGGTTCGAGCAGTCCAGGAGGCTCCCCTGGGGCAGATTGTCCCATATTCTCCAGCATTAGCAGTAGAGCAGTCTTCAGCCACAGGCAGAGTATATGCAGTGGTTCCCCGTGATCACGGTGCCAGCGGAGCAGTTGTGGAGGGTACGTTCCTTGTGAATTCCGTTCCCGCCCGTATTCTTTTCGATTTGGGAGCTTTGCATTCTTTCATCTCGCATGCATTTATGGCTAGACTCCAGCTCGTAGCTCAGCCTCTAGACACCCCTTTATCAGTCTCCACCCCTTTAGGTGAGGTATCGCTTCTGGAGAACGTTTGTAGGAGGTGTACCGTCAGTTTAGACGAGTCGGAGTTCATAGTTGATCTGATAGTTTTGTATATGTCCGAGTTTGATGTCATTCTTGGTATGGATTGGTTGTCGTCCTACCATATTAGTATTGACTGTTTTGCGAAGACAGTCAGATTGCGAGCGTCTGATGGGTCCGAGATGATTGTGGCCACTTCTCAGGGCAATCGCTTTGCGGAGTCATTTCTGGCGTTCATCGATGAGGTGATGCTGCAATATCAGAGTTCTGATTTGTTGGAGACTCGAGTTATCTTGGATTATCAGGATGTCTTTCAGGACATACCTGAGTTACCTCCTGTGAGAGAGGTTGAGTTTTGTATTGAGTTGCAGCCGGGCACAGCCCCGATATCCCGCGCACCCTATCGCATGGCGCCAGCTGAGATGAGAGAGCTTCAGACCCAGTTGGACAAGTTGTTAGCTCAGGGTTTTATTCGTAGGAGTCATTCTCCATGGGGCGCGCCAATCCTCTTCGTGAAGAAGAAGGATGGCAGCATGAGATTATGTATAGATTATCAGGAGTTGAATAAGGTCACTATCCGGAATAGGTACCCACTGCCTAGGATTGATGACTTGTTTGACCAGTTGCAGGGAGCATGATTTTTCTCGAAGATTGATCTTCGTTCTGGTTATCATCAGTTGCGGGTTCGGGAGATGGATATCCCCAAGACCGCTTTCCTCACGCGCTATGGATCTTTCGAGTTCTTGGTCATGCCATTTGGGTTGACCAATGCACCGGCGGTATTCATGGACTTGATGAACCGGGTTTTTCGTCCATTCTTAGATCAGTTCGTGATTGTTTTCATCGACGACATCCTCATTTATTCGAGATCGGAGACAAATCATGAGCAGCACCTCCGTTTAGCTTTGCAGACCCTACGGGAGCACCAGTTATATGCCAAGTTTAGCAAGTGCGAGTTTTGGCTTTTAGAAGTCAGATTTCTCGGCCACATCATCAGCAGAGAGGGCATATCAGTAGACCCAGCTAAGGTTACAACAGTGCTTGATTGGGAGCCATCAAAGATAGTGACAGAGATTCGCAGCTTTTTGGGATTAGCAGGCTACTACAGGAAGTTCATCCAGGACTTCTCAAAGATTTCGACGCCACTTATACGCCTTACGAAGAAGGGTGTACAGTTTATTTGGAGCACAGAATGCCAGAAGGCCTTTGATATCTTTAAGACTAAGTTGACCTTAGCACCAGTTTTGACTATTCCGAGCAACGACAGGACATTCGTCGTCTACACAGATGCATCATTGGCAGGATTAGGAGGCATCCTTATGCAGACTCAGAGAGTAGTAGCTTATATCTCACGGCAGTTGAGAGTGCATGAGCAGAACTATCCCACTCATGACTTGGAGCTAGTAGCAGTGGTATTTGCACTGAAGTCATGGAGGCACTAATTGTATGGAGTACAGTTCGAGCTGTTCACAGACCACCAGAGTCTGAAATATCTTTTCTCTCAGAAGGAACTCAACCAGAGGCAGCGGAGGTGGATTGAGTTTATCAAGGACTACGAGTTCGCGATTCAGTATCACCCGGGGAAGGCGAACGTCGTAGCAGATGCTTTAAGTAGGAAGCGTCGACATCAGATTGCGTCTTTGAGGTGCTCATTGCACCAAGACCTTCTCACTCTTAGCCAGTTTGATTTTAGACCTGAGTTTGGTGGTACTAGTGTATTTTTGGGAGCTATATCAGTGCAACCAACTTGGAGCAGTAGAGTTGTTAGAGCTCAGTTGGAGGATTCTTGGATTCAAATCCGTAAGGAGGAGATTTCCAAAGAGCCTAAGGCCGATTGGACCATTGGAGTAGATGGAGGTCTACGGATGAAGGGTAGATTGGTTATGCCAGCTAGTGCAGAGCTAAAAAGGGAGTTGTTTGATGAGGCACACCGTACTCGATACACAGTACATCCAGGGACCACTAAGATGTACAAGGACCTGAAGAGGCACTTTTGGTGGAGTGGTATGCGCAGAGAGATTTCAGAATATGTGGCGAAGTGTTTTACCTGTCAGCAGGTGAAGGCAGAACATCAGAGACCGGCAGGAACACTTCAGCCTTTACCCATCCCAAAGTGGAAATGGGCGGACATTTTTATGGATTTCATTGTAAGGTTGCCGAAGTCGAAGAAGGGGAATGATTCAGTTTGGGTCATTGTGGACCGGTTGACGAAGTCAGCATATTTTATTCCCGTGAAGACTACTTATACAGCTGAGGCGTATGCGAGGATTTTCGTTCGAGAGATAGTTCGACTTCACGGAGTTCCAGATACGATTGTGTCGGATCGAGGATCGGTTTTCACTTCGCATTTTTGGAGGAGTTTTCAGGACTCGTTTGGCAGCAAGCTATCTTATAGCAGTGTATTCCACCCACAGACAGATGGTCAGACGGGGAGGGTGAACCAAGTGTTGGAGGACATGTTACGAGCATGTGTCATTGACTTCCAAGGCAGCTGGGAGGATCATATCCCACTGATAGAGTTCGATTATAACAACAGTTATCAATCGACAATCGGTATGGTTCCGTATGAGGCACTGTACAGGAGACCCTGTAGATCACCGATATGTTGGGCAGAGCCGGAGGATAGTTTGATGCTTGGACCAGAGCTTGTGAGGCAAACTACCGAGAAGGTAGCGTTGATCAGGGAGCGGATTCTAGCCGCTCAGAGTCGGCAGAAGAGTTATGCAGATAAGAGGCGAAGACCCCTCAAGTTTCAGATTGGGGATTTGGTTATGCTGAAGGTATCACCTATGAAAGGCGTACAGCGATTCGGGAGGTGAGGAAAGCTTGCACCGAGATACATTGGACCTTTTCAGATTTTGGAGCGCATTGGAGCTGTGTCATACAGACTAGATCTTCCAGCTTCTATGTCTAGTATACACAATGTATTCCACATTTCTATGCTCAAGAAGCACTTGCATGATGAGGAGCGGCAGCGAGTGTTGGATGCACCGGAGATTGAGCTTCGGGATAATTTGTCGACTATTGAGATTCCAGTGTCCATACTTGCTAGAGAAGACAAAAGACTCAGGAACAAGGTGATTCCATTGGTGAAAGTTCAATGGAACTGAAGTGGAGTTGAGGAAGATTCTTGGGAGCGCGAGGAGGACATGCGACGCGACTACCCACACTTGTTCGAGCAGGTAAAACTAATTAAAGTATTTATGATATGACTTCTTACTTGTATATTTATATCTATATATATATTGATACTTATATTTAACACTAGAATGAGGGTATTTTCACTTAACTCTTAATCTTTCGGAACACATGGTATATACATGGGGGGTTCCTTGTTTGGATTTTTCGCTCGACGTACTAGTTCTGTTAGATTAGCGGTTGAGTAAGAATATTTCCATTTTAGATAGTTAAGTATGAAGATCGCTATATGCTTAACTAGCGCTTAGTATTACGAAATGTGTATGTGTGCGGGTTGGATTAGACCCTTATCGTGTTTTTCAAGTATCTTTATGAGATAATTATGATTTCCTGAATTTCAAGGACGGAATTCTTTTAAGGGGGGAAGAATGTAAAACCCCGTGCTTTTGATGAGTTATGGAAGTATCAACCAGCGCAGGAGTAGCGTCGAACGAGTCGGCGAACAGCAGGGTCAAAGAACCCAGATTTTAGCTCATGAGTCGACCCATGACTGCCATGAGTCGACTCATGATATCAACCCCTGTTGTCAATTGGCTCTGCTGAGTCGACTCGTCACCTTATGAGTCGACCCATGAGTCATGAGTCGACTCATAACAGAGCATGAGTCGACTCATCAGGGTTTTTCTGGGTCGGGTTTGTTTGGGTTTTGGGTCGGGTTTTATCCACTCGTATATATTCTCCTCTACCCGAAAACACCTCATTTCATCAGTTAATCCCAGAGAAACCCTAGCCTCCTCTCCCCCTCAAAACCCTAGGTCGTTTTTGGGCATTCTTGAGCGATTTTTGGGGGATTTCAGCAGCTTCTTGTGGAGTGCAGCAAAGGGGATTGTTCTTCATCACATCTGAGGCGAGTAACATCTCGTCCAATCTTTCTCCCATGTTTTTAAGAGTTTACAACTATTTTCCATGAGTTTTATTGAGCCTAAGACTTATTTTCAAGTATAAATCAATATCCTTGTTAGGGTTAATGCTAGAAATCATGTGTTTCAGATTTTAAATCCCCACCAACAAGTTTTTGATGAAAACCCAGATCTGGAATTTTATTTAAAGGATAAAAATATGAGTTTTATATTGATTAAATACTTTCTTTCATGTATAGGAGTTAAATGTTAGATTTAACCTACAAGAAAATCGTTTCTCATGATAAATATGTTTTTCTCACTGTATCATAGTCGAGAATCGATGGCTATAGAAGTGTAGATTAGTAAATGGAAGTGTGGATCGAGTTGAATGAGTTACAGTTGTGAGAAATGCTTTGTTCAGCCCGTGAGTCGACTCACGACTCATCATGAGTCGACTCAACAGGTTGAGTCGACCCATGACTGTCATGAGTCGACTCATGATATCATCTCCCTTTGTCATAAGTTTCTGCTGAGTCGACTCATAAGATTATGAGTCGACCCATGAGTCATGAGTCGACCGATGACTGTCATGAGTCGACTCATCGGGGTTTTTCTGTATTTTCTGGGTCGGGTTTGTTTGGGTTTCGGGTCGGATTTTAGCCACTCATATATGTTTCCCTCCACCCGAAAACACTCTTGTTCATCAGAAAACCCTAGAGAAACCCTAGCCTCTTCTCCCCCTCTAAACCCTAGCTCGTTTTTGGGATTTGGGAATTTATTTAATGAAATGAAAATATAAGTTTTATTTTGATTAAATGCTCTCTTTCATGTTTAGGGGTTAAATGTTAGGTTTAACATGCAAGTAATCATTTCTCATGCTATGTATGAATTCTTTCACTGCCTCATAGTTTAGAATTGATAGTTAGGGAGGTGTAGATCAGTATAGTGGAAGTATGGATCGAGATGGACGAGTTGCAATTGTGATATATGCAGATTTCATCCTGTAAGTCGACTTACGACTCATCACGATTCGACTCATCAGGTTGAGTCGACCCATGACTGTCATGAGTCGACTCATGAAGCCTAGTGTGTTGCCTTTTTTGCTTCTGCTGAGTCGACTCGTTAGTATACGAGTCGACCCATAAGTCATGAGTCGACTCATAACAAACCATGAGTCGACTCACGAAATCCTTTCCTGTTATCAAATGTATTCTGCTGAGTCGACTCATAATTAAGCACAAGTCGACTCATCGCAGTATTTGCTTTCTGTTTCGTTTGTGCTTCTATTTAAATCACCCACTGGGTGTATATAAGTATATATATATACATACAGTGTTTACATATTCAAGGGTACTGTCTAGCACGTTTGAACTTGAGGAGTGCCTTGTTTATTGAGTATTTAATTGCAGTGATTATGATTTCACCTGTACATGTAAGATGACATTTCGGACACAAGCTTAAGTCAGTACAGCAGGGTACGTATGGGAATAAGACATGCATACCTTCTTATACGCAGTCCTCATGTTGGACTATAATCTATATAAGTCCTCGTGTTGGACTATAATCCATTAAAGTCCTCGTGTTGGACTATAATCCATTACTGTCATGTTTGTCCTCGTGTTGGACTATAATCCATTAAAGTCCTCGTGTTGGACTATAATCCATTACTGTCATGTTTTAGACTTTTGCTAAACCTTGAGCATGTACTAAATCAAGTTTGGGTACACGACATATTGTATGAGGCTGGGACATAATAGCTACTTAGCCTGGACATGTCACCTATTGTAGTTTTGACAGGTTTACATTTTATTGGTAGAGATAGGTTTGTATTCATTTCTTTATTTTTGCTTGTGACAAATCTCGGTTTTAATATTTAGGGATTTACAATTTGAGATACAAGGTATATACATGAGGGTTTCCTTGTTTGGATTATTTCGCTCGACGTACCTATGCTCGTGTTGTATTTCCCTAAGTACTAAAACCCATTAATGTTTGTGTAAATGATTTATATTATTATGTATTAACTGTATTTTCATATACAACGAGCCCTATCCCTTGGGGTTGGTTGTGATGTTGCTCGCTAGCGCTTTGACGCTCATTGTCCCTCTCCCTTTCAGGTAACGAGCTAGGAGCCCGGAGAGTCACAGGTTGAGGGCGACCCTTACTAGTGTCTATTATCCTCTTTTTAGATGTATTTATTTTTGTACTCCACTTGAGACATTTTAGACTTGAGAGGTTTATATTCTAGAGTTATAAAGGCTGTGTGCCTTATTCCCTGTATCAGACATTATGTACTTTGAGACATGTCGAGCTCTCCAGATCATTATTATTCATTTCAGACTTTGACTGTGTACTTCATCCTATCATTTCATCAAGCATTTGTTGTAAAATCTTTTACTTGCTTTGTACTACACCTATTGTTCATTCCACTAGATAAATATGATGGTGAAACATGTTATTACACGATGTGATGCTTGGCAGGTTTGACATTTCTGGTTTCACCTCGGATTGCAGCCTTGTGTGAACCTAGGGGCGTCACACTAATGAATCTTTGTGCAAGGAATTTTCTAAAGTCATGCAAGATCATTTTGAGATGAGTATGATGGGAGAGCTTACATTCTTTCTCGGGCTCCAAGTCAAGCAAACTAAGGATGAGATATTCATTTCTCAAAGCAAGTATGCTAAGAAATTGGTGAAGAAATTCATTTTGTAAAATTCTAAGCATGCGCCTACTCCCATGAGTAGAAGTGTAAAGCTTGATGCGGATGAAAGTGGTGAGGACGTGGACCAAAAACTTTACCGAGGTATGATAGGTAGTCTTCTTTATCTCACCGCTAGTAGACCCGATATCATGTTTAGTGTATGTGCATGTGCACGTTTTCAAGCTTCTCCTAAAGCATCTCATTTAATTGCGGTTAAAAGGATCATTAAGTATGTTAATGGAACTTTTAACCTTGGTTTGTTTTATCCAAAAAGTACCACTTTTGATTTATATGGATTTTGTGATGCCGACTTTGCCGGATGTAAGGTAGATCGCAAGAGTACGAGTGGAACATACCAATTCTTAGGAAATTCACTTGTTTCTTGGGCTTCCAAGAAATAAAATTGCGTTGCATTGTCCACTACGGAAGCGGAATACATTGCCGCCGGCTTATGCTGTGCTCAAGTTTTGTGGATGAAACAAAGCTTGGTTGACTATGATTTAAATTTTCAAAATATAAAAATCTTTTGTGATAACACTAGTGCTATTAATATTTCCAAAAACTCGGTTTTGCATTCTAGAACCAAGCATATTGATGTGCGCTATCATTTCTTACACGATCATGTAGAGAGACAAGATGTATCCCTAGTGTTTGTTAACACAAAATCTCAATTAGCAGATATATTTACTAAGCCTCTTGGTGAGGATGATTTTTGTCACATAAGAAACGGTTTGGGCTTATGCAATATATGAAAGTTCTATTTGCTTGCTTGTTTAGTTGCATTTTTGCATGCATTTCTCTTTCCCCATTTTTGATGGTGACAAAGGGGGAGAGAAATCTCCTCATTTGTTGCACATACTTAGGGGGAGCTCATAGATAAGGGGAGCACCTATCTATAAGCTATATTTATTTTTGCTCTTATATAATGGTTGGTTGTCATCATCAAAAAAGGGGAGATTGTTAGCCCTTATGTTTTGATGATGTTTTACAACCACCATTATCGGTACTAATGGCTTATTGAGTGCAAATATAGTAAATTCATATATCAAGCTTATTAGTGCTACAAATGGATGATTGGATGGAATATGCGCTACAACGATGATATCCAAAGGAGGAGGAGGCATAGTGATGAAGCAACATTATTTCAAGAACACCAAATTCAATTAGAACCTTCATCCAAAACTCAAGCTATATCAAGACTCAAGAATTGTATTCTCATGAGGATATTAGCTAGGTTTTATTTTCTCTCTAGTGCTAGAATGTAGGCAAATAGTTTAGATTTTATATGAAGCTATTGGGATATCAACACACACTTTTTCATACTTATAGTTTTGAACGTTGTAGGCATATAAAATTGCTTATAGGTCCCTTAGCACAGTTCGGCATAAACCGACGAACCAACGAGGCGACGAGATCGACGAATCGCACGCAAGCGACGAAATGCATCCATACGCGTTCAGAATCAAGCCAAGTGTCAAAGAATCAACGAGTCATCCAACCGGGAACAGACTCGGACGAATCACGATCGAATCAAGATCAGTTTCGGACTCGAACTCAGAAGTAGACTTACTGCCAAATCAAGTCAACAAATCGAAACAGAACCGAATCACAGAAAGAACCGGAAACAACGGAAAACAACCAAACCCACCATCTAGAGGGGCTCGGCCGAAGCCGAGCCAACTTCAGGTGGCTCGGCCCAAGCCGAGCCA
>NC_033797.1:119199391-119200048 GCF_001876935.1 Asparagus officinalis
ATCTGGAGTGCTCCACGTCAGCCGCGGGACCTCCTTGCAGCAGAGTCTCTAGGTGTGTCAGACGCGACTCCAGATAGAGAAGCCGCTGCATGCAACGGATGGCGAGACGAGGTTCACCCAACCGCCTAAGATCGACCATGTGATCCAGGAGGGACTGTTTGAAGTCGGCATAGATCCTAAGACCAAGGCTGACGAGGGAAATCACCTGCTTCGTGGCATTTTCAAACTCTTCGATACAAGCCTGTAGAGACATAGAGCCTGAGGGAACGGGCTCTTGACCCTGAGCGAGTGCTGCAACGGGAGGAACCTCAAGGCAAGGCTCCACTCCAGGTGGGGGAACAGGCTGCGAAGCGGGAGAAGCCCCGGCTCCCTCGGACTCGTCATCGAAAACGAGTATAGGCTCAGTCCTCTGCTCTCTGGTGAAGGGCACTCCTTCCCGAACTGCACGATGGCACAACAAAAAAAAAGAAAAAAGAGAGGGTTAAGAGCGGGGGATATCACCTTACTCACTGACCTATAATCGAACCGGACAAAGGCCTAGACGCCAAAATACCTTTGGTAGTGGCAGCTTCGGCGGCGGAAGAGGAGGAAACACCCTTGCCCTTCTTTGAAGCGGTCATCTTCACCTTTGGCACCATCACAAGCACAAGAAAAAGG
>NC_033797.1:119201048-119216484 GCF_001876935.1 Asparagus officinalis
AAGAGGACATTCCTCTGAAACGTAGGTAGGAGACTGACAGTTATGACATCCCGGGGCAGAAATATGATTTGATTTGAGCCGGAGCTTGTTCCTTAACTTCTAAGGCTTCTAACCTCCGCAGAATCGTCGCCATCTTCGCTTCAGATGCAATGTTTGACTCCAGGGAAAGACCACTAGACTTAGATTGGGAAACAGATGAAACCCTGTCATCACAGTTTTCCCACTGCATTGTTTTCTCGGATAGACTCTCTAGGAATTCCCAAGCTTCATCGGCGTTTTTTCTCATAAAATCTCCCTGACACATCGATTCTAAAGATGTTTTTGAAGAATAGTCCAATCCTTCATATATGACTTGGCACAATCGCCATTTTTCTAGACCGTGATGAGGACATTGGATTAAAAGATCTTTAAATCGGTCAAAGTATTTCCAGAATGGCTCTCCCGGGACAATTTTGAAATTCTGAATGCTGTTCCTAAGCTTTACCGTTTTGTGAATAGGGAAAAATTTCTTGAGAAAAACGGTGACAAATTCCTCCTAAGTTGAGATGGAATTTATCGGTAAGTTATACAGCCATTTTTTGGCTTTGTCCTTTAGAGCAAATGGAATAAATCTAAGCTTAATCGCATCTTCAGTTAATTCCCTCATTTTAATCATAATACATACTTCCTCAAATTCTGAGATAAATATATATGCATCTTCTGTTTCATTACCTAGGAATTTGGGAAGCATGTTTATGAAATACGGTCTAAGCTCGAAATTTGCTCCATTTATTTCGAGGAGTCTTATGCAAGATGGAATTGCATTTCTGGTGAGGTAACACATATCCTGAAGAACTGGTTGATTTGTGCAAGATGGAATTGCATTTCTGGTGAGGTAACACATATCCTGAAGAACTGGTTGATTTGCCATTTCTTGGATTGGTTCAACACGGATTAAGCGATGAAAATTATCCCGAACCCAAAATTACATACACCAAAACAAATTTTTTTTAAGGAAAGAAAGAAAATTAGTTTTTTTTAAAGGAAGAAAGAAAGAAAATTAGTTTTTTTTAAAGGAAAGAAAGAAAGATAGTTTTTTTTAAAAGGAAAGAAAGAAAATTAGTTTTTTTTATAAAGGAAAGAAGAAAGAAAATTAGTTTTTTTTAATATGAGAAGATAAAGAAAAAGAAAAATCCTAACTAAAACAAATCAAGGCAATCACTTTTCAATCAACTCTAACTCTAGGGTTTAGCCTAACTCCACTAGACCAGCTCCTAACCAAAAAATTCCTACAGTGAAAAGATCAAAGTTTTACCCAGGTAGTTAGCCAGGTAAGGATAGTACTAAAGGGTGATCAAAGATCAATTAAGTACCTCTTTCCTTACGGAGCGCTTTACGCAACCCCTAAACCTTGTCTTAGACACCAACTATTCTGAGAAAATTTAAACCGGTTCACTTAAGGATTTCTTGTTCCTTATTGAGTTCGAATCCTTAGGGGCCAACGTCTAATGAGTTTTAGAAGGCTTGGGTTTGTGAAGTGAGGAATTAGTGATTTGTGGGCTAAGGAAAGGGTGATGAAATCCCTTACCTTATCTTGATTGGGGTTTTGCCCTTAAGAATGTTTTAAGTATGTGCCAAATCAAGTGCTACAATCACTTTGGTGAATTCCTACACTATATGAAATGCAACCCTAGAAATTAAAAGCGACTAAAAAGGATGATAAAAAGAAAATCTTTATATTTTTTTAATTATGGTCAACAACAATCAAAAGTGAGAAGGGGAAAAATTGTTTGAGTTTATTATCTTGTTAGTTAATATCTAAGTGAAAGATGGATTTTATTATGGTCAACAAAAATGAAATCTTTTTTTTAAATCCTAATTGTCTCTAATTGTGAAGCTAGCTAAAGAGGGTGGAATTGAAAACTAGAAAGAAGACTTACCCGAAAGCAATGCTCCAAATTCTTGATCTTCAATCCAAGATTTTCAAGCTCCAAGCGGTTCCTTCACAAGAAAAATACACAAGTTAAAGAATCAAGTTAATAAAATCCTATTTTAGCACCTTCCCCGGCAACGGCGCCAAAAACTTGATGCGGCATAATTATGTACTAAAATTGCAAGTGCACAATTTATCAAGTTATAGTATAAAAAATATCGATCCCACGAGGAATGTGATTTTAAGAGATTATTAGAAATGGTTCTTATATTTTGTGCATGACAATTAGGAATAAAGAATAAGTGTGATTGCATGAGTGGTTATTTTGATTTATATGCAAGAGGTAATAAATTGAATTTTAGAGAAGAAAGAATCAAAGAATAAATGAAATCACAAGGCAAGAAAGAAGAATGAATAAAATCAAGAAATAAACTAAGAATGAAAAGAAAATTTAAGAAAGTTAAGATGGAGGATTCAAAAGAGGTAAGAAATCTAGAATATAATCCACTAACCAATTTCAATTACAAAATATAAACTATTCTCTTTTTATCATATTTCAACTTAGATTTATTAAGCATAGATTATCAAACCATTTAAGGAAAGTGTAACCTATCAAATTATCATCTAAGTTAAAATTACTATTCATGATAAGAACAACAACATGATAATAATCCTAGAATTCATAAGCATAACCTATCAAACCATTTAAGATAAGCATAGATTATCAAATTCTTCTTCTACCGATTAGTTCTCTAGTTGATTATCCTAACATGAACATTTTAAGTACAAGAGAATAATTCATACAATATAAAAGAAATTAGACTAGTTTCATACAATTCTAAGATTCCTACAAGAATTAAATTCACATCTTAAGAAATAAAAACAAGAAAAAGAAGACTAATTACAAAATTAAAAAGAAAAGAAAAATCTAAACTATGAACAAGAAATAAATCTAATTACAAAGAAAATAAAAATCTAAACTACAAAATAAATTGCAGAAATTAAATGCAAGAAAAATAAATCTACTCTACAAATTAAAGTGCAAAAAGAAAATAAAAAAGACAAGAAAGTAAATCTATACTACAAGCATGAATTTAAATCTAACTAATAAGCAATAATAAAGAAATTACTAAAAAGAAATAAAAGAGAAAAGAAATGCAAACCTTCAAATTGCTCTTCATCTCCATCCTCATCATTCAACAAGAGGAGAAAGAACAAATTTAAAGAGGAAAAATTATTATTATTAATTGCAACTAAAGTTATAATTTTTGGAAGGCCTTCTCAATTAAGAGTAGCCCTCCTCTCCAAAAGGAGTTTACAAAATTTTCACACCTCTAACCCCTCACTCTCTACCCCTATTTATAGTAAACATCAGAGAATGAGAGCCATTGGATTGAAATCTTATCCAAAGACAACAAATTTAAGCCTTAGATTCGTAACAAACTGCCCAGCGTATCGATGCAGACATCGATGCCGCCATCGATGCAGGCATCGATACCTGCCCTTCTCCTTTTGCTGTCCGCAGCTTCTTCTTGTTGTTTGCTTTTGGGCTTTGGACATTGGGCTTTTCTTGGACTCTTGGGCTTGGACTTTGATTCATCTCTTCATTAAATACTTGAAAGAATTCATTGGGCTTCATGGCTTCATTTCTTCATTAAATTATGGGCTTTTTGTTGAGAGATGAGGGTTTTGAGATTTATTCTTCATTAACCTGCAATTAAAGATAAAAACAATTATTAGTAGTATATTTATTCATATAAAATAGATAATGAGGGTATAAAATTGTAATAAAATGTGATTATCACTAGGCCTAGTCGCTTCTTCACGGATTTGACCCGGGCCACTATAGACCGGTCGGTTTTACCTAAGTTGTTGGGTGGGTTGGGCCAACCCACGGTTTGTCTGCCCATGCCCATCTTTCCATTAAAAGTTTGGGCTTTGGAATAAACAGGCCCCCATAGTTCTTTTTCGAGACATGCTGGTTTCTTTCTCTCAGTGTTCTGTAGAGTGGCAAGGTCTTAGATCTTCCAACTCCTGGACAAATTTTTGAAACAATCATATTTGGACTTTTATTTGCAAAAAACGACCCCTTTCAAAGTTAATTTTAAAAACCGACTTGGTTTCAGCGACCAGGTCGGTTTCTAAAATTTTTTTACAACACTTCACGGGAGCATATTTTTAAACTTCACGGGAGTTCAACTCCCGTGAAGATTAAATTCTTCAAAAATCTTCACGGGAGTTGAACTCCCGTGAAGATTTACTCACACAATAGACTTCACGGGAGTTCAACTCCCGTGAAGTCTGTTAGAGTATTAAAACTCCACGGGAGTTCAACTCCCGTGGAGTTACAGGCAAAATTTCCCAGAGAATCGCTCTCTGGGAAATTTAGCCTGTAACTCCACGGGAGTTGAACTCCCGTGGAGTTTCGGCCTCCCCTATATAAGCGCAGGCGTACTCATCCCCGATCTCACTTCTCACGCCGTCGCCCCAAACCCTAGCCATCTCTCCCTCATTCCAACCGCCACCGCCCCAGGCCATTTCCGGTCGCTGTCCCCATTTTCGACCGCCTCCCCCATTTCCGATTGTCGTTATCGTCGGAGTTCGACAGATTGAAGGTAAAATCCTCCAAAAAAAATTTATTCTCTTAATTTCTTGTATTTTCTCACTATTTCATGGTGATTACATGCAAAAAAATTAGATTTTAGAATTTTATTGTGAATTATTTATGAATTTTGTGAAGAAAACTTAAATAATTTTGTCGATTTAGAGGGGAAATTATCAATAATGTAAAAATTAGTGTTACTACATATGTACTACATATGTATGACATCAATTAGATTTTAGAATTTAATTGTGAATAATTTATGAATTTTGTGAAGAAAAATTAAATAATTTTGTGGATTTGGAGGTGAAATTATCAAAAATAAAAAAATTAGTGTTACTACATATATGACATCAATTAGATTTTAGAATTTAATTGTGAATAATTTATGAATTTTGTGAAGAAAAATTAAATAATTTTGTGGATTTGGAGGTGAAATTATCAAAAATAAAAAAATTAGTGTTACTACATATGTATGACATCGATATATGAATTTGGGTAAAGTTATGGTTCCCTAAAATTGATATAGGATTTAATGGTAAGTAACAATCAATTTTTAAAGTCTTTTCGTGTGATATAGGATTTAATGGTAAGTAACAATCAATTTTTAAAGTCTTTTCGTGTAATATTGATCTTGAATGTTTTACTCTTCAGAGGTAATGATGAACGATTGTAATATTGATCTTGAATGTTTTACTCTTCAGAGGTAATGATGAACGATCGAATCGTAATTTTGTGTTCATATGATAGGAAGATTAACTACCTCGAAAATAATATGCCCGTTTATGAAGGAGGTGCGATGAGATCGTTGTTTATAACAAAATCGTGTACTTTCAATGAGTTGGTTAATGAATTACACAAACTTACATTAACCAACTCATGTAAGTATCACCTCAATGTTATTTGCAATTATCCCGTTGTGAAGAACAGGACAAGCGACATTCAAATATCAAGTGACTACGATATGAGTCTCATTGAAGTCTTACATGACCAGAAGCATTCGATCGAATTGTTCATTAAAAACATCAAAGGAATTTGGACAAATCGTTGAATTATGATGGAATGTACTTCCGCATGTTGGAGGACCCTGATGTTAATTCCATTGGCTTTTTATCTCCTCAATAAGATGAAGGTTGGACACAATCACAATACATGTGCGGTCATTTGTTTGTGGGCACTTCGAATGCTTTCGATACTAACACGAGAATTCAAGAAGATAATGCAAGTGTTGAATCTGAGAATGATGATGAAGAGGAGAGCTTACAAAATAATAGCATGACCTTGATAAATCGTGATGAAGGGGACAACCACCACATTGACGGGTGTTATGCTAATAATGAGTATGTTGTCTTAGAGGATTCGCCGCCCGATGAACTTCAAGGAGAAGAATGGATTGATAACTCCGTGATGGAAATTATTCCTATTGGCACTAATAGCGGTCATGATACACAGGGTGAGGACTTCTCATTCGTGAAGGGAGATCTTTATGAGAGTAAGGAGAAATTGATCCATGCGCTTCGCTCGTATGCCATTACAAAAAAATATCAAGTTTAGGCCAACAAAAAATAACACAACAAGCTATAATATGGTTTGTTTTTATCGCAAAGATGGTGAAGACGAAGATCTTGGTGGACACTACGATGGGAATGCGAATTGTCCTTGGAAGCTTAATTCACGTTCGGGTGTAAGAGTAGGTGAGCATTTCAAAATCACGGCGTACAACAGAGTCCACACATGTAGCAATCCTCGATTGGAGATGAATAACAAGCATGCGTCCTCTTCTTTTATATATCGATTAATTTTACCGCATCCGAGAGAGGATCTTGATCTACGACCGAAAGATATTCGTCTTTTAGTGCATAAAGCGATCAACTTGGATGTATCATACAATAAGTGTTGGAATGCTAGGAGGAAGGCGATGATATTAGGCTTGATTGGCTGCTTATCACTGCACTGATTGACGGTTCGATATATTAGGCTTGATTGGCAACTTATCATTGTACTAATTGAGAGGTGGAGGCCAGAGACCAACACCTTTCACATGCATATAGGGGAGTGCACCATCACCTTACAAGACGTGGCCGTCATACCTGGGCTCCAGATTGATGGACCAGCAGTTATGGGCATCGATGATCATAGTTGGCCTGAGGTATGTGCTAGGCTTCTTGGCCAGGTTCCCGACTTTGAGGAGTGGTGCGATGAAGCTATCGTGACTTCATCATACATTTCAGGGCGACATACCAGAGGATGCCAGTATGGAGACGCTTCAGTTTCATGCTCGTGCGTACATATTGCACATGATAGGGTGCATGCTTTTTCCTAATGCGAGCAAGACTCTTGTACATGCACGATGGCTGCTACTGCTGGAGGATTTTGACGTATGCGATGCACTATCATGGGGCAGTACGGTGTTGACATACTTGTATCGAGAACTGGGTAGAGTATTCTTGGGTAGAGTATCCTTGATGCAGAATAAAGAATTCAAGGGATGCTGCACATTGATACAGATTTGGTCATGGGAGTGCATTCATATTGGACGTCCTACTTTACTTGTGCACCGTGACCTACATGGGCAGTTTCCTTTGGCATACATGTATAATTATACACACAAATTTTATTCGTACTGAATTTATACTTATATATTCTCTATTCTGCATATAGGTATAACGTGCGGTACGCTAAGTACCGATCAGCGACACGCCATCGTGAGTTTTACAAAAATGAGCTTGATGGCCTCCAACACGAATAGGTAAATATAAATCTTAAGTCGTTATGAATATTATAGTTTTGTTGTTGATACTGATAAATGTTTTATTTTATTTCAGTTCAAGTGATATTATAGTTTTGTTGTTGATACTGATAAATGTTTTATTTTATTTCAGTTCAAGTGGAGACCCTATACATCGCCGGAGCTTTGTTGTTGATACTGATAAATGTTTTATTTTATTTCAGTTCAAGTGGAGACCCTATACATCGCCGGAGCTCGATATGCATTCTCTTGCACCCATCTGCCAAGATACTCCTGACTTGTGAAGAGCCAGAGTTCCATTGATTTGTTAGGAGATCGTGGAGATGCATGTCCCTGACCGTGTGCTACGACAGTTTACGCTCTCTCAACATGTGCCAGATCCTGTCAAGCAGATCGATCGTCAGCGGTGACCTACTTCGTACTGTACCGACTTGGCCGTAGTCCGTGCGGCCTACATAGACAGGTGGGCTCACAGGTGGGATTTCATCCAAGATACGAGGCCCACAGCTGTTGACTATACCGCATATATGCATTGGTATTGGGATATCACACGTAGATGGATCACGCGTGACCCACAACCATCAACTGGACACATGCCACGCCCATCGACAGATAGTTACATCCCTAGTGGGATGAACGAGAGAAATCACGTAAGTTTCTAAGCTAAATTATAATATTTTTTATTAAGTTGATACTTAATAAATTGTTTACCTCACATGTCCGTGCTTTTGATAGCATTGAGGCTGATATTGATGCGCACGTGCCTGAGATTCAGGATTCGGTGGTGCTAGGACTCCTCAGTAGGATCAAGAAGACCATAGCGCATGTGTTTCATAAGACTCACGTCGACGAGTTCGCAGGCCGTGAGGACAGGTCTCGATCATTTGGACGGGCGTACACTCGGTCCCGATGGCCACGTGACGATGATGTCGGCATTTCGCATGCCGATGGAGCCGACACTTCGCATGCTGATGGAGCCGACACTTCTCAGCCTCATACATAGCCGGATACTCAGATAGTCGAGGCTCATCAGCAGGACCACGGGGGGCGGGGAAGAGTGAGGGGGAAGAGAGGGAGAGGAAGGAGAGAAGCTATATTGAGTTGTATTTGAACTTATTTTGTTAAAATTTGTAACTTTTTATGAATTTTCAAATACTATACTTTTGTGAATCAGTTATTGTTCATATATGTACTCTTTTTTAGTATTGTTTGATTCGTGCGTGTTTAAATCATATATATATTATAGTAATTGTTGTTAACATGTAATAGTTATATATATGAGTTAAACATGTAGATGTATACGAAACATGCACATCACAACAACCTGTGCATGCTTTGTAAAACCTGCAGCTTCACGGGAGTTCAACTTCCGTGAAGTTGCAGTCTAAATTTCCCAAAGAGCGATTCTCTGGGAAATTTGGCCTGTAACTCCACGGGAGTTGAACTCCCGTGAAGATTTTAATACTCTAACAGACTTCACGGGAGTTGAACTCCCGTGAAGTTTGTTCAAGTTAAAAAATTTCACGGGAGTTCAACTCCCGTGAAGATTTTTGAAGAAATTAATCTTCACGAAAGTTGAACTCCCGTGAAGTTTAAAAATACGCTAAACTTCACGGGAGTTCAACTCCTGTGAAGTTTCGTAAATTTTTTTTAGAAACCGATCTGGTTTCAACGACAGGATTGAAACCAGGTCGGTTTTTAAAATTAACTTTGAAAATGGTCGTTTTTTGCAAATAAAAGTCGGACTGTTTCAAAAATTGGACAAATTTTCAAAACCAACCCCTTTCACTATTTATTTTCAAAAAGCGACCGCTTTTGTAAAATTTTTTAAAATCCGACCTGGTTTCAGCCCTGGAGCTGAAACCAAGTCGGTTTTTAAAATTTTTTATCTGAAACTTCACGGGAGTTGAACTCCTGTGAAGTTTAGTAAAATTGCTAAACTTCACGGGAGTTGAACTCCTGTGAAGTTTCGTAGTTCAAATTTTTTTTGAAATGTGAAACTTCACGGGAGTTCAACTCCCGTGAAGTTTCCGAAGTTTTTTCACAAAAACCGACCTGGTTTCAGCCCCAATGCTGAAACCAGGTCGGTTTTTGCAATTAAGTTTGAAAGAGGTTATTTTCTGGGATTAAATTTCTAAATAGGTTGGTTTTGAAAATTTGTCCCCAAACTCCACGACCTACTAGTTCCTTTCACAGAGATCTGTATTGCGACAGGTCTTAGATCTCCAAACCCCGATCACTGTAAAACCCAATCGATTAAGAGAGAGAGAGAGAGAGAGTCTCATCTGAAATGGCTTCGCGCCTTCAGCTCCCCGTCGACGACTCGATCCTGCTGAGAGTGACGCACTCCAACATCAAGAGCTTCTCTCCCGACGTCCGATTCTCTCGCGAGGTGATGTCACTGCTTCTCTCTTTCTCATCTCTGACGAAAACCCTAGTAAGTAATCTCTCGATATATGTCCTTCTTGGCTCAGATGACGGTGGAGTCAGTGAAGGAGAAGCTCTGGAAGAAATGCGGCACTTCGGTGGACTCGATGCGGCTCGAGCTCTATGACGATGCGGGGAGCAAAGTTTGCGATTTGATCGACAATTCGAGGCCCTTAGGGTTTTACTCGCCACAAGATGGGTTAGTCTGTTTGATTACAAAACATTGTAGCCAATATAGATGAATCTGGTGTAGAGAGTTGAGCAGCTTCATTGATCCCGCAAGCAACAACAATCACAACATTAATATATTTGATCTTAATAGAGTTTCCCTTGCGCACGGATGTAGATGATTACTAGATTGGGATTTCATTCTAGGCAGTTTGCTTCTCTGTGTTTGTGTTTGGTTCATAATTGCATCGGTATGATGACTGGCAAAATAAGTTTAGAGGAACGTCCGGTCCAATCATGAAGAATTAGGAGACTAGACAGCAGTTATTGGTTCCTTGTGGATGGCCTTGACAGAGTACTCCTTATGGGTCACCCTGTGATTATACCTTTTTTTTTGTTATGTTGGACGTCAGGTGTATCCTTGCACTAACATTATCCTTCTCTAGTTAGCCATAACGGTCATGATAAACAATCTTTCTTTGCACTAATGACATTGATGAAAGGAAATCTACCTCGCAGATCATAGAAATAGGATTTAGTGTCGAATCGGAAACATTCCAAATTTACGTATACTGGATGATGCTACAAGGTGCCTTGAGGTGATGAGATGCGGGAGGCAGATTTGTCATGGGAAAATTTGGATGCAATGCTAATCTGTATTTCTTAAAGATACAACAGAATGGACACGGAGTAATCTTTATCATCTTAGTTGTATACTTTATCCTAGTTCACTGTAGAAGCGATCCTCACATATCCTCTCTGAATGAACAACCTTCTGCTTTCATTTCTCATCTGCTCTATGGGAGATTTAACCTTTTGTAACTTCGAATGCTTTAATTCATAATACCCTCATGATGGCAATGTGAGAGCTCTGTTGTTTATGGAATGTTTTAGAAATCAATGTGATAAAGGGAGTGTTTGTGTTCCAATTGCTTCCTATGTTCTCTTTTTGGTTTGAGGTTATAAATCTTTCCTTTGCCAGAGGAGCTAAGCTTGTCATACAGTATCGAACTGGTGGTCAAACACAACTTTCATGTTTTTGATTCTGCAATATGCATAGATGTCCTCTCCTTTGCATTGAACATAAATCATGTCTGTATTCTGTGAGGTATGGTCAAGGACCTTGAGGTTTTGATTTACCTAATCACTTGCACTGGGACCACCCAACCAATGATTGGAAGATAGGTATGCCTAATTTAGATTCAAGTGCATTACTGGGATATCACTAGGATAAGCAGCTGAACCCTGAGTTGCTTCCAAGTTTTCACTTTGAGTCTTTGACACGACTGCTGTTTCTTTTTCATGATACCCATCATGATCAACCTGATCAGACACGGTTGACTGACATATGGCTGCAGTAATCATGACTATGCTTTCTCTAACACAACCAATCATTCTATATTCTAGGTCAATGTTGAGAATAATGATAACGCACAATGTAATGCTCGCCTATCAATAACGTAAAACCCGAAATAACGTAATGCATAATGTAGTTTACATGTTTTATTATTTATTTAAATATTTAATAAAATAAAATTTTCACAATTCTTTTAATAAATAGAATCATCACAGTTTTTAAGTAAAATATCACAATTGTCAAAAATATCATAACTCAACAAAAATATGTCATAATGCTTAACAACCAATTTGAAAGCACATGCACTTCAAGTTTAATTTAAAAAACTCAAAGAAAACACCCAAAAGCCTTAAGTAATGTTGAAATATGTGATAATGTACTATAACTTAAGGTTTCTTGATAGCTTAAAGCATAACTCATAATATAGTATATCTATTTTTTATTGTTTATTTTAAAAAAATAAAAGACGTTAAAAATAATTTTAAGAATTAGGAATATAATTTTAAAATATAAAAATAATTTAATAAGATTCTTAATTTTAGTACAAGTATTACAAATTTTCTAACAAGTATCACAATAAAATATTTAAATATATAATCTCAAATTTACACCTCGTTCATAATTTCATATGCATTTTACTAGTCACATTCATAATTTCACTATCAAATAATGATGTTCACCAAAGTAAGTCATAAAGGCTTAGCAAACAATTTAAAAGTAATTACTTAATTACTTCACATTTTAAGTAGGGAAACACTCTCATCTCTCTATAATAAATTACATTGAGATAACACAAGTTATAATGAAATAACACATGTTATATTGAAATAAAGTAACTTATATTTAAATGATACATGTTATATTAATATATTATAATAACATAGAGTTATGACATGTCTGAGTTATATCAAAAGATTATTAGGTTACACAACGCAAAATAATAGGTTACATAACATTTCTTATGACAATTCTAGCCTACCTAACAGTATATGAGCGCAATCTATTTAAATTCTAGACAATCCGATGGGTATTTTATCTATTACCAACGACCAATGTGAATTTTAGGCTACCTGACTGATAAATGAGTGCAATTGATCCTAATTCTATCATATGTGATGGGAGATGAGCCTTAATATTGGTTCCTATAGGTAGTCCCTTCTTCACTTGCATACAAGGCTCAGCTTGATGATTTTAGAAATTAAATTAAGAGCGTAAACTTTTGATGTGCCTTGTTGCATTCAATTCCCTCTTGACAACTTGTTTTTCCTCTGCGCATCTCATTCCAAGTCAAGAGCATCTCTTTGCAGCTAATCCTACTAGACAATTTGTTCTTCCTGTGTGCTTACAAGTTACGATCTCCTTTCATTTTAGCCATTCCAAAATCAGAATCATTTAAAGCCTCTTAAATCTAGTGCAAAGGGAAAGTCCTTGAATAAATATAAAACTGTTTATGTTAGGCATGCTAATATAATAAATCAAATGTTTTATGTGAATGATACCTGAATCTTGCATTGATTTTATTTATTTACAAGATAGGGCATTTGCTGATTTCTTGATTCCACATTCTGAAAGGCTCTCGTTTGGTCCAACAAGTTAAATGATGATTCATAGTCTGTCCTTCACATGGTTTTAAATGTCGGCCAACGTGTCGGATTTAGAGGCTAGAGCGACACGGATATGGCCATTTCAAGATGGATATTATTTTTTAGGTCTTAAGTCGGACAATCTTGCGGACATATCGGCCGATTTTCACTTAAAAAATTGAAAAAAGGCCGATTTTTTTATTTTTTATTTTTTAAAAGTTGATAAGTATTGGGGTTTGGGTTTAGTACTCAAAAGCCAAAACTGATTAATTCTTTTTTTTAGCTTTTTGTTCCCATAGTAATCCGGTAGCATATAATACAGATTAGGACAAAGGAAAAAAATATTGCTCTCTTTTCCACCGCGATCTTCTCTCCTTCGTCTTCGTCTCTACAAATTGAAATTGAGAATACATAAAAGCGTGACGTAAACAATAAGTTTGAACCGTAACTTGAAATCAATTCAAAGTCTAACACTTTGTCAATTTTATGCAAGACACTTTACTTTACGTTAATTTTATGCACGATACTTCGAAAGTTCTAGTTTGACAATATGTATTTTATTTATTTGTTGGCATAATATTCTAATGTTTACCTTCAAGAAATGGAAAACGACTCGTGTCTTGATGATGAATACTCAACTCAAGTAGGAAAAGTTATAACAAGACAAATGCATTCCATCTTGGTGACCAAAATTGAGTAGAAATCCATCCGATATGACAATCTGATATTTACTCTATGTCCCTCGACATATCCCTACTTTCCGCTATCCGACATGAATTTTGGCTGCCCGACATGAATTTTGGCTGCCTGACATGAATCTAATATCCGTCATTTAAAACCTTGGTCCTTCGAAGTAAGAAGATTTCTAGTCTTTATTCTTAGAATTAAGAAAGGTTTCTAGCTGCATAAGAGTACCTCCAACACACCAGGAATAAACGGACAGCCGGACATGTTTGAAATCCAAAGAAGTTGTTATAAGCACAACTACCTATGTAAAACTGTCCTTAGAAGTTAAGACGAATTTTTAGCTATTTGCATTTATTCGCCTCTGAATATATTTTCAGTATCAACTTTTGGTCCATATGATGTAAGATAATACTGGCAGATCACCACATGTTTATTGTTTGGTACTGGTTGTCTAGAAAAAAAAAAAAAGTTAAGCCAAACATCCTGGTAGATCATATGATCTAACTTACCAGGTTCCACTCTGGAACCATGTAACCTGTGTAGTTGAATTAATGTACTTTGCACAATAAGGGACATAACATGTGAATTTCTATACTTAAACTAAGTTTCTCCTCGAATATACATTTTAGTCATTACGTTCAAAGATGGGATGCTACAACATGCTTTCTAGTCCTTACGTTCAAAGATGGGTGTTTTAACTTTGTCAGTTGAATGCTTTCTCCTAATGCATTTTTTATGAAATTCCAGAAGTGCTTCAAAACATCGTTCTCATTTGTTTTCTGAGCTGAAAAAGCTTAGATGCCAGAGTAATCACAAGTAGTTTTATTGAAGAATCTGGCATCTCATCTTCATAACATCTTGGTTTTTGAGTACTAGCATAAATTTCATTGATGGCTTTCAATATCCCTTCATATCTTCAGCTCTTTTTGGGGTTGCTCAAATTTTCAATGTGCTCTCTGTAGTAATATTATATTGCCCGAAATATTACAATATAGCCTACTTTAGCCTGTTTGTTACCAAACATATTCTGTCATACTTTATTTACTTGATTGTTCTTAATGTTTTAAAGGTATCGATTGCATGTTATAGATGTGGATCCCTCATCAGTGACATCAGGTGGCTGGTTGGAAGACACTTCTCTGGTGGAGAAATATACAATTTCTGAAGAAGCATACAACAAACTTGATTGTGAGCTTCCTAAAAAATTTCCTTGTGTGCCTAGCAAGCAATATAATAATTATTTCAAATTGGATTTAGTGTATATAGGCTTTTTAATCATAAGTTCTATGCACAGTTGCTTTTAGAACTCACACTATGAGAGTATTTCTCAGACATAGTCAAAGAGTGCATTGCAGCCATTTATTGTTTGAGACCTAAAGGAGTGGAAAAAAATATTGTAATAATTTATTGCTCAAGAAGCACATGAAGCAAATCAGAGTGGGACACTCATTGTATAAGAAAGCTGGTCAGTTGTAGCTTACAGAAACTGAACAATATGGTTGAATTTAGGCACCACACAAGATTTTGCTTTGTTAATTGCTCGAAAAAATCAAGACTTCAGCAGAAGATAACATGTTAAATGAGTAATGCTAAATATTGAATTAATCAAGTGTTTCTTTTTATGTGTTATACGTATGTTACTAATTCATTGTGCATGATTAATCTCTTCTGTTGCTCAAAATTTTGTATAAATTAGTGTTGGTTATGCAATCTTTGTGGGATTGCTGTTTAGAACTTTGCCTAGATGAGGCCCTCATGACACTATTAGGTCATTTGAGTGGTAAAGCAAAGAGAAGTGATTAGTCAGAGCCACCTTACCACCCAAGTTCTTGGGAATTTTTGAGTAATATGATGGCAGGACCGTTGAATAAGCACATGTAGTTGTATGTTCAACATGATAATATATATGGATCGTTAAAGTGAAGAGATAACTGCAGAGTATTATCAGTTC
>NC_033797.1:119216494-119223660 GCF_001876935.1 Asparagus officinalis
ATAAAGGAAGTACTTTAACTTGTGTATTATTTTGTCAATAAGAAGAGAACTCCATGGAAGATTTGAGAAAAATTTGGCTGATGTATATTGAATCTACATATGCAAGTGACTAAGAAGAAGTGCAGAAACTGTGTCAGGATAAAGTTATAGAATCTACATACTGGTTAATCTAATAGAGGACATAGAATAAGTGAGACACATGTAGAAATTATGAGGAGATTATTGAGAAGGAAAACTATTCATAGCCAGAACGGTTAATGTGGTTATTTGTCTTCTGCATTTCTTTACGAGGTTCCGCTAGAGAATAAGATATGAGATCAAGCTGAAAACAACTAGAAAATTCAGTACACAGTCTTGAACAACTAATCAGCATTAGAATGTAACATGATCCAATTTTAAACCTTATGGGTCCGAGAGCAAGAGCAATCCGGAGTTTCTACATGCCTTCCACTTCTTTGTTGCTCTTACTTCCTCTCTATCCTCTTGAATGGTTATAGCACTGATATTGGTGTTATTTGTAACGTTCTGGATGGTTTTGGTGTTTCACCTGGCCTTGTACCAGATCTACAAGTACATTGAGCTCAAAATGTGGCTCGTGTTTGTCGCACCAAATTGTGATCAGAGATTTGATTTGAAAAATTGGCTTCAAGAGGAATTGAGAAGTGTAGGTAAGCAAGCATGCAACACTTTTGCTCCTACACTATCAGGTTTTATGCAAATTCTTGTCCCGCAAAGTACATGAGACAAGAGGGCGGAGAGGGGAAATCTAAGAAAGTCCCTTCTCTAAATAACTTTTATATCTTTAATAGGGGTCAAGAAATGCAAGTAACTGAGCAACATCAAACATACTTGTGCTCGTGCACTGTCAGGTTAATGCATTTTTATGTCCCATAACTTGCAAGAGAAAGAGGTGGAAGAGAAATTGTACTCATGTTGAACTGTACTAGATTGTAATAAGTCACTTCTCTAAATAATTTTTAATGCTGAAACATAATCAAACCAAAGCAGAAAATACTGTTCAAAAAATTTTGAAACTTGAAGTTTTTTTGGAGCAAAAGCTATAGTTGAAAGCTATACCTGAACTTGGACCTGGGATTGCTTACAACCTAATACCATCTATTACTGTTGAGCAAGCCTCAGTGCATAACTACACCCAAGCTCCAAAAAATTGTCAATTTATCATCAACTTTGATTTTAAGTTGGTGCAAATTCTGCATAAATAATATCTGGAAATGTTGGCCATACATGAATATTAGTGAGATTGTTGCAGTAATAAATGCAATCAAATTACAGTAAAATGTATTTCACGATTGACTGCCTCCAACTATGATTTTTTTAAGAATATCAATTTATATGTAGAAACATTATTTGATGGTATTTTTTCTTGGTTAAACACTGCAAAGCACTGGAATGACTCATTTCCTTTGTTTTCTATATTTTTCAGGTAATGTTAGAAAATTCAAAGAGAAAATGAATGCTCAAAATGCAGCTGGAAATGAAAATAAAGTAAGCACATCTGGTTTGTTTGCTTTCTCATTTGAGAATTCTTGAGCATAAGTACATGGACATATCATATTGTAACTTTTAGATAATTAACTAAATCGAGCAATTTAAACCGCAGATTATAGTTTGAATATCTACTATTATTAATTAAAACTAGTATCCCAGTGCATGCAATGTGTGCATGAAACATAAACAGATAATTTATTGGATTTTTCCAAGTGTGAGGGTGTGGGGTCAAAATTGTTTCAGCAGAGGGTAGTTCGGTTGATTTTTCTAAGTGGAGAACATTTCCATAGGTTTTTCGAAGTGTACGGGTATTTTCATTAAAATTTTCCAAGTGTGGGTGTATTTCAGTTAATTTAAGTTTGAGGGTATTTCCATAGTTTCTCCAAATGTTGAGGGCATTTTCATAATTTAAAAAATGTGAGCCACAAGCCAAAGGAGGCTTTTCTTAATATGTTATTAATTAAGATACACGTGCACATGCACAAAACTATATTAAGTAGGCAATTTTTTGTTCTCTATGATGTATTTCTGCTTCAATATGCTTTGTTTTACCCTTTCCAAAATCTAGGTCTTTGATTACAATTTCTCTTAGATTTATGTTGCCTTATGCTAATTTTTTTTGTAGCTATGCGACAACTATATGGAAGACCTGTGTGAAAAGATTAAGGTAAGTTTGATTTTCTCTGGATTTTTCTCGGTGCAGATTAATGCTATGTGCTAGTTTTCTTTCAATAAGAATAGTTGTTTACATTTTCTTCTTTCCATGTAGGTAGGAGACAGATGTGAAGTTGAACCTGGGGAGAAAAGGGGAGTAGTCAAGTTTGTTGGTAGAGCTGAGACTCTAGCACCAGGATGTTGGGTTGGAATTCAATTAGATGAACCTCTGGGGAAGCATGATGGCATGTATGTGTTTTCCTCCTCCAGAGAATAATGCTGACCCTCCAATTCTGATAGCTACCCTCACATTATGTTTTTGCAAGTTGGTTCCATTTATTAAGTCATCCTTCTTCCTTTGTAAAATAAGGTCATTCTAGATAGATGATCATCTGCAGACTGCAATGGATATTTCATATTGTGTTGGAGTAGCTACTGCATGCTTAGCTTCTACACAGTCTCCAACTATCCAGTTTTTATTAGTAAGCTAAATTTATTAGGCTTATATGTCATTTATTTATTACTATGTTGCTGCATCATAATATGATTAAAGAAAACTCTTGAGTGATTGAATTTTATTCTCTAATAGAAGTGGGTTAAGAAATTTCTGCAAGCATGCATGTGATTGTGGAACACTTGTCAATTGAAGTTAATTCACTTAGTATTATCTTTGTGTGTACTTCTCTGAAGGTTTATCTTTGGACCTCATTTGTTGTCATATCAAAATGGAGATATTTTAATACCTTGGGGAAAAAATCTTGCAGAAATTTCAATTTTGGGGTATTATGCTTTGAGAAGGAGGTGGTAAAACCATCTGCTCAAACTATCAGCAAATATAAAATGATGCTATCAAGCAGAGGAGTATACAATCAATCTTGATTGTGAACTTGAGACAAAGTTGAATAATGCATTGCTACACAAGTTCTTGCACACTATTGTTCGAGGTTGCACTAGTATGATGGGGGATATGGTACAATAAAGGTGTATAGATATGATAAATTTCAAATTTTTTGGATATTAATACATTGTGCATATGACAATAATAACTTTCTATTTGTATGTCACATCTATCTATAATGTAGATTTATAAGATTAACATGATTAAAGGAACACAACAGTCTAGGTAGCACGGTGCAGACGTGGACAAGGACACGGTTACGGACATGGGACACAACAAATTTATAAAATGTAGGATATAGGGACATTGTGTGTGTGTGTGTGTGTATGTATGTATGTGTGTATGTGTGTACGTGTGTATGTACGTACGTGTGTACGTGTGTATGTACGTACGTGTGCATGTATGTATGTACGTACGTGTGCATGTATGTATGTATGTACGTGTGCAGGTATGTACGTATGTACGTACGTACGTACGTGTGCATGTATGTACGTACGTGTGCATGTATGTATGTATGTGTATATACATGCACATGTATGTATGTGTATGTATGCATGCATGTATGCACATGTATGTATGTGCATGCATGCACATGTATGTATGTGTATATACATGCACATGTATGTATGTGTATGTATGCATGCATGCATGCATGCACATGTATGTATGTGTACATACATACATGCATGCATGCATGCATACATGCATGCATGCATGCATACATGCATGCATGCATACATACATACATACATATGCGTCTTTTAGATAATAATTAAGAATCAAGTTAAATCATACTAAGAATAAAGGTTTAAAACAAAAGTTTACGTTCTGATCACATGGATAATACGATTGAATTTTTCAAACATGTAAGTAACGGGTTTCGGTTTTCGAGTTCAAAAAACGATTGGTTTTGAACCCAATATTACTAAAGAAACTAGATTAGGGTATAAGTAAAATGAAAATAGGTTTTTCTTTTAACCACACGTGTCCATGGCGTGCCCGTGGAGAATCCGTGTCCATCACGTGTCGGACACGTACACGGCATCCAAAACGCCGTGTCCAGTACATAAATTGATAATTCCAAGATTATTAAAAACTCTTCTTACGACCTACTCATCTAACCCAATATTGTCGATTTCCTTTGTCAGCAAGCAGTATGTAATGAGCTAATGCCTGGTTCTTCTAAGCCAATCTCTGTTTTTTCTAGTATCTAGGGTCTGCTAACGCTTGATATCTTTTATTCAAGTGTTTTATTTCTTACTTTACACAAGCAATGTTCTGCATTTCCTCTTTTTTTGCCTTTATTTGATTTAGACTAAATTTCTTTATAGTTTCTCTAAGTTATCGAACACCTAAATCTCTTAGACTTGAAAAAGATATAACTATTATGATGATGCTAGTTAAATCATAATTACTATATATTTTTTTCATTTTCCTTTCCTGATTTGATTTTTTTGTACCTTGACTTGTTTATATTTACAGGGTGAAAGGTAAACGATATTTTGATTGCCCTCCACAACATGGCCTAATAGTAAGGCCAGACAAAGTCAAGGTATTTATCCTAATTTCATTTATATTCTCGCCTATTTAGCGTGGATATCTTCATTGGCTTTATTTCTGATTTGAAGTATGAATCAATATTTAAAAACTTACCTGAAAACATAGCACTTGTCTTGAATAGAGGTTTTTGTGAGAATGAGACATTATGCATTTTTTCATTATATTATGCTCGTAATTCTCACTAAGACCTAAGCATTCTAAATGGTATGGTTTGAAGGTTGAGGTTCTAGGCTTGAGCCCTACATGTTTGCTAATTAAGTTGGAGGAAGCAAACCATTTATTACTCAAACGCGATTGTATTAGCTAGTGAGGCCTGCCCCATTAGTGCAGCGGGGATTGGGTTTCAAAGTCCTAGACCGTGCTGTGGCCTCTGTTACAAATAAAAAACTTGAATGTATTAGATTAAAAATCTGTTGACTTCATGTTGGGTTCTGGAAAGACTGTCACAAATTCTGTTATCTGCATAGTCCTATGGTTTTTCAATTGGCATTGAAGTGAGCCTATTAGAGAAAATGACTAGTGGACGATCAAGTTTTTAGACTGTTTTAAGATGTGCCAAACTGTCCATCCTTTTGATTGTACAAATTTTATTTCTTTGACAAGAGCACTGCAAGGGTGCAAATCTAGGTTTTATGCTTGTTTTGTTTCATATGGCTAACAAAGAACTTCTACATCATTCGAGAAATGTCAATAGTAACTTGCCTTCTTAAGTGTACAAGTGATTATTGTATGAAAAGGCTGGAAGTCTTTTCTATGGTATCAGTTATGATGGAAGGAGGGATTAGAAAATATTTTACATGGTTAAGATCCTGAATGTTTGAAGGATTATAGGCTTTAAACTGGTGAGAACTACATTGAGTAAGATTTTCATCTAAGTGGTCCTCAATTTATTTGTAGTAATTTTGAAGAATGTTGTATATTTTCTTTTTCCACAAAACCTGCAGGTTGAATGTGAAATTACATTTGTAATTAGTGGTTGATCTTGGTGAAGAAGTGGTGGGATGTTTATTAGCGCCATCTTTCTAATACAAGTCACAAGTCACAAGATTCCTGATCAACTCAGTCCACCAAGCAATATGAAATTGCAGTGGGGCCCAATGGACTATACCTTAAGGTACTTTAGGTTGGAGGGGCTCAATTAATTCTTGAATGCTTGACAGTCAGCAGATTGATTCCCTCAGAGCACATAATCATTATATGGAAGGCATATACATTTTAGAAGGACAACTTTGATTCTGGAGTCTGGTATAAGATATGATCATTCCATGCTAATTTCAACGGGTATGTGTCAATACCTGATCTCCTTGTGCTAAAGCATGAAGTATGAAAAAATTCCTATTTGTTTGGTGCGTGCCAATCCTTGATATGTACCACATTCCAACAACTCATAACGGTATGTCAACTTGAGACTGGGGCTTCACAGCTTTCTTTGGTTGAATTCCAGTGCCAATGGAGCCATTCCAATGCAATACTAGTGTTTTCACTTGGTGGTCAATTTCATGGATGCTGATACCAACTAAAATACTTACATATTAGCTCATATACTACACATTATTATGTAAACTGAAGTTCCATACTGCCTGATGAGTCATATTAACCAAAAACGGGTACTTAGCTTAGATGATTAGATGCTCGCCTATTCTCTTGCAAGAGGCAACTTTGGAAAGAGAATTTTATGTTGCGTTGATGATCAAGTGCAATAAAGACACGTAACACGCACACATGACGATTATACACCTGTGCTGCAGAATTGTTAGTGTGGAAATTGGATGCGATAGCGCTGATGCATACAGTTTTGCCAACAAAAAAGTCACTGATTCTCCATGATATGGAAATTGAATAATATCTTGTTATTTAGGTTTATATAATTTTTTTTCCGAGGGATTAAACATGCAAGCCCAATAAAGGATTATGAACCAGTTTTTAATTGATCAACAATGTATTAACATCATATGTTTGTTAGCTTCAGTTTGGTGCAAAACCCCGAAAAGGTGCAGCACAGTCCTTGAACCTGTGAGTACAAACAAAACCGATGTACGCTTTGTATTGTTTTATATATCCCCAATATATCTGATATATCCTTTTAGAAGGCTTGTCGCAAAACAATATGGTCATAACATCATCTACTGCTTTTTGACAATATTTGGGCGATGTGTCCCTGACATGGCCGATATATCAGCCAATATGTTGGCCATGTCCTCTTAAATGGCTTGTCACAAAGAAAAAAAATATAGTTCTACAAAATTTCTTTCGTGACTTTTAGTAAAAAATTTAATCAGCATGAAATGTTTTAGCAAATTCTAGTAGGCTCTTCTTCTCCCTAATTAAGTTTCTACAACTGATTAGTGGTGTCCCTGACATGGCCGATATATCAGCCAATATGTTGGCCATGTCCTCTTAAATGGCTTGTCACAAAGAAAAAAAATATAGTTCTACAAAATTTCTTTCGTGACTTTTAGTAAAAAATTTAATCAGCATGAAATGTTTTAGCAAATTCTAGTAGGCTCTTCTTCTCCCTAATTAAGTTTCTACAACTGATTAGTGG
>NC_033797.1:119226587-119231820 GCF_001876935.1 Asparagus officinalis
ACCACATTATATTATACATGCACATCATCTGATTCCGATATGACACTCCAATATTTACTATAAATCCTTGATATCCACAATCCGATGTGAATTTTGGTCGTCCGATGTATCCCCAATGTCTAATATTTAAAACCTTGACACTTTGAACTTCCTCAGAAGCTTACCAAACAATTACATTAGCTAGCCACTACATCACCACATTATATTATACATGCACATCATCTGATTCCGATATGACACTCCAATATTTACTATAAATCCTTGATATCCACAATCCGATGTGAATTTTGGTCGTCCGATGTATCCCCAATGTCTAATATTTAAAACCTTGACACTTTGAACTTCCTCAGAAGCTTACCAAACAATTACATTAGCTAGCCACTACATCTAGCAATTTTTGCAGTTCAGATAGAAATCATAGAGGGTGAAAAAACAAAGGGAAATCATAGAATAAATGTGATTAGCAATATATTGTCCTAATCAATTGCTTCCCTATGTGTAATGAAAAAGTTGTAATTGAAGCATGCGACTTCAAGCTAGGATTAGAAGGGAGCGGTTTTACTACATAAAACATGATGTAACATAATTTTCAACTTAATTTAGCCACCCTTTCAAAGTTAGACTTAACACTAACTACCAGCAAAAGTGACCACACCCATCCAGTTAATTCTCTATGTCACGCCTTGAAACTGCAGCGAGAACTTATAAATACGGGTTACGCAGTAGCATCGACTCATGCACAGGACAAGGCCCACTCACAAGTTAAGCGTGACACTTCATATTACATAACTTAATCAAAATATATATGTAACCTGCTGATGATAGAAGTTCAGAGAACACTGTATATACAATTAGTAGTACAACTTAAACTTATATCGTTATAAGCATTTTACAAAATAAAGCACATTGTTAGCTAGACAAAACACCAAAGGAGATGTTTTTCTATACAAATGTCTCTTAGCAATGCACCACAACCAAAAGTTCTGTTTATTACGTAGCTATGCTATATCTGAAAATTAAAAAACGATGAGGTGAGCTATAGATCAGTGATAACATTTTTCACTAGAGTTCCTAGATATATAATGAAATAATAATAATTTCTAGAAATAGTGAATTATAAGTTTTGCACTAAAAATTCCAAAAAAAAGCCAAATGTGGTCCAAGCAAGGTTTTAAATGTCGGATATCGGGTTCATGTCGGATGGCTGAAATCCATGTCGGATAGCGAAAATCGGGGATATATTAGGGGACATTGACTAAATATCGGATTGTCATATCGGGTAGTGCACATATGTATAATATCATGTCCTAAATGTAATCTAAGCATTCATAAATTCAAAATAAGCATACTTTATAAATTCTATAGACTAAACATATAAATAAATAAATAATATATGGATTTAGGTTCATAAATTCATAAGAAACCCTTAAACATGAGAACGGATCAAATAAGTTTGAGTATTTATCACTAAACCCAAACTTGATAACAAAAAACAGATCTTAAAAAAAGTATCATATCGGTCAATTTTTTCAAAGCTAAAAAATAGGCCGATATGCCCGATATGACCCAGATATTTTCGATTTAGCCCTGAAAACCGACATACGAGTTGAAAACGTCCATGTCGTGTCGGTCAAGCCCTCAAACCGATATGTCGGCCGACATGTCGGACATGTCGGGCGACATTTAAAACCTTGGGTCCAAGAACAACGTACTATTGTTTATCTTTAAGAAAGAATACTAACATTTTAGATTTTTTTATGTGCAAACTAAATATATTGTAATATATTCCGGAATCAGACTCTTTTAAAATCAAGGTAAATGCTAAGAAAAACATACTACTAAATTTGTGCAAAACCAAAAGATTGTTATTTTCTCAAATTTACAATCAAATGTCAGAATCTCAAACCTCGATGTGTCGTTATAGATCACATTAATGCTACAAATTATAGCCCAGTAGCATGAAAATACCAAAGGCATTACATTAGTTTTCGAGGATAGAATGCACCTAACACTACTATAGGCCACCGACAACATCACAAACGCCCAAAAAGGACCACATCACAAACGCCTAAAAAAAGCCACATAAAGGTGCATTTAAATCATATGGCAGATCACTCCACAGTGGATTTTCTGAGATTTTTGAAAACATCTAGAATCGCTTGTCAAATTACTTAATTTTGGAAACACATCATTTGTCAAATTACTTGATTCAAAACACATCACTTATCAAATTGCTTTTTTCTAAAAACACAACACTCGTCAAATTACTTGATTTCAAAAACGCGTCACTTGTGCCAAAATAATATTGGTATGTTCACTTATCAACATTATAAATACTTTAAACCAAGCGGACGAACATAAATCTCATCATCTCAGTTAAAACAGTTTATGGATTTTATTTTTCTCTATTTTTATCAGATACTAAGTTACGAAAAATCTTTGAATCCACATTAAAAACTATTGAAACGCATTCAAATTACTTCTTTTCTTCAAAAGCTTTCAAATAACGCATTATTCATAATTAATTGAGATCGCATGAAACCAAAACCACTTCTCACATTTTATGTGAAATCAAATTTACTTTTAATATCTTCTACAAAATCAAAATCATATTATGGGTTAGGCCACAACAAAAATAGATCTATACATGAAAAATAATAGACTATTTATTTTTCGAGCACAAAATAAATCATATTATGGGTCATGCAATTTTTATTATAAAAATACTAGTGAGAAATGAATTCATCTCTAGTGGATACTACTTCTTCAAAATATTACTCCTATTAATATCAACCAGATCCTATAATATAAAGATATAAGACTAATATTAATTCAAGATAAGCATATATTATAGGTTAATCACCGCATAATCTAGAAATAGGGTACTCATAAACTTTTTGCTAATTTTAGCACTTTATTATAATTTCTATAGCTCTTCTTTATTGACTTTTGAAGCTCTTATTAAATTATATAAAGATAGGGGCCTACAGAGAATATCAACGCCCAAAAGTTATATTTTATTCTTCAGCTTGGACCTATTTGCAAATAGAGAAAATTTTAGGGGTCTATATGTAATTATCCTTGCCTATTTATAGTTCAAACTCTATGTTCAGGCCTATTGGTAAATTAACAGAGCAACAGAGTCTAAACAAGCATATACCTTGCCCTGGACAAATTTTAACTCAAGTTCCTTCCTCTTGTCTGCACTTCTCTGGCTAATCTCTCTATCAATTGTCAATCCGGCAAGTTCTCAGATAAGGGGAACGAAGTTGAAGCTTTGGGTTTGGATTGTTAGCGTTTATACACCTGTCCTTGTAAACTTTCCTCTCAATGCCACCACCACCGCTCAATTTTAAATCAATACCCAACATTTATAAGATTTGCACAATTTTCCTCTCATAACTATTATCTTTCTCAATTGCTAATTGCTCATTACGATGCATAAGTTTTAGGGCATTACATCTACTCACACCATTTGTTAGGAAATCAGAAAAACATAGCATTGTCACGAACGAGCTCACCTTCCATCTTCATCCTTGTAGCTGATGTGAGAGAGGTGAGAGGGGACTTATGGTGGGAAAGTTATCTTATGGGGTCAAATATCTATTAAGGGTGCTCGAACTTCCAAACCTGCAAAGTTATATCGATTTATAATATTTGGCAATGACGTGCCTAACCCAAAAACTTAAATACACCTAAATTCACTTATGTACCATGATTCCAAATGCCCCGTTCTGTATCCAAGCACTTTTTTTAATTGGCTTTGTATTGGATGTTACCTGTTCAAATCCCACATGTTCGATGTGTATACTTGATATGTGCTAAATCTGGATTCTGTACCTAATTTAAGGAATCCCTGTATTAGAATTGTTCACAACATAAAATATTCCCAACTTTTGTCTTGTTTTTCGTTATTTATTTTTTGGAGTAAAGTTTCCCATGATTCTTTCCATTCCCTTCTACTTGTTTGCCAAGTAGCTACTCCTCCTTTTACATGATTTTTAGAAATGAAACGCAATTGTTAAATGACAAATTTTTTCTCCAGGTTGGGGACTATCCTGAGAGGGATCCCTTTGACGAAGAGGAGATATGAAAGATACATGTCTGCGATTTCCACAAGGCCTTGTTTGCTCTCCCATTCATGGGCGTATACATGGTGTAAATTTAATTGCAGTGATATCCATTTGGACAGCCGGGTGTTTGGCTGTGGTTTCTAGATGCATGTTATATCACCTAACATTATCATGCCAATTTCTGACACTCAAAACTAAGGTGTAATATTAGTCGGCCTATTTGACATGTCTCTGCCTTGAGTGTGACGCTTTGAGTGCGATCGAAAGAATTTTCAACTGGAGATGATTTGAACTTTGCACCAGTAGCCCGCAGCTTTGACCTTTTTCCATAAGAAGGAAGCAACAATGCTAATGTTTTATGTTTTTGATCTGAGATGATGACTATACAAAGTTGAATAGTTTCGACACAAAATTATCGTTTGTAGGTTGACAGGCGTGATTGTTTCTTCCATCTGAGCAATTTATGTGGTTTTGATTATTTGGAGCTACGCATCCTTGCGCTTAGGCACTGAAATATTCTTATCTCTGAGATGGTAATGTGCTTCTGTGCTATGTGACCGCACAGAAACGGATAGCAACTCGATTGGTGGGTTGTTATTTTATGGTTTTAAGGCTCTCAGATTCACAGCAAGCCAGAGTTTCAAGTTAATTACTCAGGGAAATTGCTCAAAATCTTGGGTAAGTAAAACATTCCGGATTGCAGACTGAGAGCTTCAGCCAAATGTAAGAGCGCTTGCCTCCATCTACAACACATGAAAGTTTCAGAAACCAAGAGAATATGATAGACGCCTAAAGCTGACTCGACATTGTCCATGAATATTTATGGATTAGCATAACTATTACACTATTAATCAGCCCGTCAACTGACATCAATTTTTCATTGGAGCGTGTTGGGTTGCATTTGTAGTTCCATACGATTGTGATGTTTCTGTCAGTTGCAAGCATTTGTTTTAACATAACTAATAAATGCAGCTGCAGTTATATTTAAGTTCTTTTTTACTGTAAGTGTGGAAAAAACTGAAATCCCAAAAAAACACCGGCAAACAAGATGAAATTTTAAAACTGAACTTACTACATCATGCAACACCAGTTATAATGCAAATGGATATTCGCATCTGCAGATGTTTCCATTGCTTTCCTTCCATGTCGTTGTTAGGGAT
>NC_033797.1:119232850-119244367 GCF_001876935.1 Asparagus officinalis
GCAAATATGAACACAAATACCTACATCTGGTAACATATAGATACACATACTGATACAAGTAAAATATCCAAATTAGTATTCGAATATATACCGATTAAACAACTGAAATCGTTTGGACTATTAATTAAATTTGAGATCTTATTTGTTTTAGTCGTATCTGTTTTGTATACATATTTATTTTCTCTTATTTGGTATGAACCCGTATTCAATTTCTGACAGATATGGATGTTAGTTCTCTTTACCAGCATATCTATAACTAATTATAACTTATAATTCGAAATTCATCCATACTTGTATCGGGTAAAACCGTTATCTAGTTAGCAACTCATAAAGCATAAACCACCACAGTGTAAAACCAATATAGAGTAGTTATAGCATAGAAAATGAAAAATAAATTTGTACTATCCATCTCGGTTAGCGCAGGTGGTCTGCAGATGTAGTGGTAATACTGCGACATCCCTCTCCCCCGGTGCCCGATTGGATCTTGTCTTCCTAATCTGTAGTGTTGCAATGGAAGGTGGAACCGACATACCTGGGATTTACTTGGTAGGGGCAGGGGATCGAACTTGGGTTTCGGTTTGGGGATCCTCATGCATTGCCAAGGTTTCCTTGTACAAAAAAAAGGTGTTGCAATTCTGCAAACCAACGGTAACAACTTTTTCAGTATATTACAGAGTATAATTAGAAGGATTTAGCCAGACAGATTTTTTTAAAATTAGCAAACAGGTGAAACTCAAAAGTTGGGTGTTACACCGATTGTAAAATATAATCTTTGGTGTTACAACCATTGACCCATTTAGATAAAACAGTAGTTATGAGATTTATTGCCAATTGTTAAATATAATCTTGGGTGTTACAACAATTTTGATTAAAAAAACGTAGTTACGGAATTTATTATCGATTGTGAAACATAATACTGGGTGTTACACCCATTATTATATATATATAGAGATTAATGGGTATCCTTGTCATAGGAGGGGATTTCCTCCTTGACGCCTCTAAAATCACATGATTGAGCGACATTGTGGATGATCCGCTCCGTTGAACTTGATCTACATATTCTAAAACTCCAACACACCAAGTTTGGGGTGAATCCGTCGTCGTTTGACCCTTTATCGAGCCATGTGAAAAGTTCTATTCATTCAAAACCGTTAAAATTGATACGAGTGGATGAAGGGTCAAACGACGACGGGTTCACCCAAAACTTGGTGTGTTGGGGTTTTAGAATATGTAGATCAAGTTCAACGGAGCGGATCATCCACAATGTCGCTCAATCATATGATTTTAGAGGCGTCAAGGAGGAAATCCCCTCCTATGACAAGGATACCCATTAATCTCTCTCTCTCTATATATATATTTATGGGATTTAATACCGCTTGTAAAATATTATCCAAGGAATATTTGCAATTTTAGCACCTAAAGGTTTATACCTTTAACTTTGATGTCTCAAAGTTTTTCCCCCCTAACGTTTTGATATCTGTTTATACCTTTTTAACTTTGATAAATTAAAGTTTTGTTTTTGACACTTTCATTCTAAAAGTTAGGGTATCAAAGTTTAAAAAGAGTAAACTTTAAATTATCAATGTTAAAGAGGTGTAAAATTTTAGGATCTCAAAGTTAAAAGATGTGTAAAATCTAAACTTTTGTGTCAAACCCCGCGACCCAATTATGCATGGATAGGCACATGACAAGTCACCGGTGCATTTATTGGTACTCTAAAATTTCCAATAAATACACGTAAGCCTTTGTACTAATTGTTTCTATTGTTTTTGTTACTTCTAACTATTCTTTTAAAGATTATATTTTGTCATAGTTCAAAATATTTAATTTAAAGATTGAGCAGAATTGAGTTTTGAAGCCGAATGTATAAAACATGAAAATATTTTAATTAACTATCATGTGATGTATGACCATGTCCAAAGTAATAAACCACGACGGGTTCACCCCAAATTTGGTGTGTTGCGGTTTTAGAATATGTAGATCAAGTTCAACGGAGCGGATCATCCACAATGTAGCTCAATCAAGTGATCATCAATGACTAAGAAACTTAGTGGACGTCCACTTAAGTTGACATAAGTTTCTCTCTCTCTCTCTCTCTCTCTCTCTATAATATATATATATATAATATATACTATATATAATAATATATATATTGTGTGTGTGTGTGTGTGTGGTGTGGGGGGGGGAGTGTGCGGTGTGGGGGGGGTGTGGGTGTGGGGGGGGGTGTGGGGTGTGGGGTGTGTGGTGTGGGGGGGGGGGGGGTAAAGCCTGTTGAACTTAAGTGGATCGAAACTTATACATTAACTTTTTTATCCATCAAATTTGCTTTGAGATTTATGTAAGACATGAAGGGTATTTTTGAGATGTGTGTATTGATTTGTATCACATGAGAGCACATATCTCAAAGCAAATTCAGTGGAAAAAAGTTGGTGGACAAATGTTTCTATCCACCTAAGTTTGTAGGAGCTTTACTATATACCTATCAGGGATCATAGAGTTATCAGCAACGCCAGGCAAAAACGAAAACATAGTGATTGTCAAAGCAACTCCCAGTTTGTTTTGTGCGATGACTGTCACCATTTAGTTTTAAATAAACAGTAAACTACCCGCCTCTGCTTGACAATCTAGACCCCTCTTCCATGTCCGCCCCCCCTAAACCCCTACTTCCTCCTCCGCCCCCACCCTTAGGAGAGGGTTTTTTTCCACCGTCTCCCTCCTCCAAAGCTAACCTAGACCCAATAAACCCTCAGATCGCTCCTCAAACCGTCTCCTGCAGCCACCAGATCCATCCCTCCCGCCTCAGATCCAGCCCGCCGCGCTCATGCTCCAGATCCCGCCGCAGTTCAGCCACTTATAACACCTCTTCCTCAACCCGCCTCTGCTTGCTCAGCCCCTAAACCCTCAGATCCTCCCCTCAACCCGCCTCTGCTTGCTGCGGGCTTTGTTCCATCTGCAATGCCTCATCAGCAAGCTGCGGGTACAGTTCCTCCGTCAGTATTAGCTCCCAGCAGCTCTCTTCACACCCCCCGGCCACCTCCTCCTCAGAAGCAGTCCTATGCCCAAGCCGCTAAGGGTGCTCAAGGCAATGGGTTTGTGTCAGCCCATGCTTGCGAGATCGACTCGTTTGCTCGACTCCCTCCAACAGGCATTAATATCATCAGCGGTTCTCGTGACGATATGCCCTCTTTTTCTTTCATCTCCTCAGGCCTCCCAAAAATTGAGAATGTGTATGCCAATGCATTAGTGATGAAGTTCTTTGGTGGCCGTCCATCGCTCGAGGTGAGCCAATCGTAAATCCTTAGCTGGAGAATCGTAAATCCTTTCTCCATTGGCCCTCTCAATTCGAGAGCGTTCTTACTTCGTTTTCAAAATGAAATTGATCTCCTGGAAGGTTCTGTCCAGGCCTTCATCGACCCTAATAACCTTCCCATACAAAATTTTTCGTTAGCACAACCTCTGTCATGTCAAAGAGGACTCTTGTTTCGCCCCTGTATGGATTTCATTGCCTAGACTTCCCCTCCAATGTTTTCTTCCAGAATTTCTCTAATCTGTGGCTAATAAAATCGATTGTTTCTTGTGTTTGGACAAGGCTACAACCACTTTGGCTCGTCCAAGTGCTGCTCGTGTTTGTGTCGAAATCGACCTTCGAAAACCCCTACCTCAATTTATCTGGATAGGTCTCTATGAGGGTTTTAAATAACAAATTTGGTATGATTCCCTAAATTTTTCCATGGTTGCCATGCTCGAAGGCATAATACTGTCGATTGCTCCAAAAATTCTTTGGACATCTCCTAGCACCAAGATTCAGGCCATGCTCAGGTGCCTCCTACGCGCGCTCCACATGTTCGACAAATTTCTAATGGGTCGAAACAACTGAATTCAGAATTACTTCATCCTCCACTCAACATCCTGGCAAATCCTCCCCTCTCAGCATCCAATCCTCCATCAGCCCCTCCCCTGCATCCTTCAGGAGCAGTCCCCCCACCTGTCTTTAACCCATCAACAACATTTCCCCTGACCATCTCATCGCTGCATCCCCAGCACCCTCCTCCGATAATCACCTCGAATGGCCAATTTCACACTTCAGTTCAGCAGCCCCCTCCACACCCCCAACACCAGATATCTCATATCTTTTCCCCAACACCAGAGCTAGCAACTCATCCTCTCCTTCCCATACCATCTTCTGATAAAGGCACAAGAGTAATTTCAGATCTCAAATTCAAATCTGCAAAAAGTTCTGTAGCGGAGTCTCCCACAAGGCCTAACCTCCTTAATCTAGGTCATCATCGTGATTGCCTCGATTTGATCGATGTGACGTGGGAGGGACAGAACATGATGGTCGATAGGGGTAAGTGGTCTCTATTTCTTTGGGCCCAAGGCATTGGAAATTCCAACGTAGTTGGTGCATCCCAGCCTGACATTCCACCTTGCTCAGGACCCATCTCCTCTTCAGGTTCCCCCAGCCCACCCACAGACAGCGAATCGGTCTCTATTCCCCCGGGCTTCGAGCACCTAGCAGGGGGCCGCAAGAAGAGAAGCGTCTCCAAGGCGAAGGTGAGGACGACTTTTCCTCACAAAGCCTTCAACCGTCAACTAGCCGCATCCAGATCTCGGGCTTCATCGGCAAAGCGCAGTAAATCCTCTTCATCTAGCTCAGTCTCTCTCCCTATCGGTCACCAACCAGACCACATGTTAGCCTCAGTTCTCTCTAACTGCGGAGCTTTAGATCCAATCCCCTTGACGGGATATACAGTCTTAGAGAGCTAGAGGCAGAGAGGGCCGAATCAACTGCTTGAACTGCTACCTATCTTGATTCTAGAATGTACTAATCATATATCTATCTAGGATTATGCCTCCCCTAACTCGGAGGAGGAGCCTGTCTCTACATAGATATTTTCTTTTGTAAAACTTTTAACAACAGCTATATATATTTTCAATGATAGGGCTTTCAGCCCTATTTTTACTTCAAAAAAAAAAAAAACCCAATAAACTAGCATAGTCATAAAGACAAAGGATTTTCATGTAAAGGAAACGTTTTAACGAGTTAGTAGCTGCACTGTTGGAGCTGGGATACAAGTCTTTAACTAACTCAGAATAAGCAGTGAAAATATAATAAGTGAAAAAACTAAAAGCAAATTAATATAGTAACACACGAGATTTTTATAATAGTTCAGATCAAAATCTCACATCCACTCTTCCTTCTCACGAAGGGTCTTCCTCACTATGACCAAAGTTTACCTGAATCACAACCTAATTCAATAGGCTTCAAAGAGTGCAACCTAAAATCTACCTGAAACCAGTCATCTAACCTAACTCTTCACAATGACCAGAAAAAACCTAGCCCTAACTGTTTGCGTCAAAAGTTGCTTCCATTGATAATTCTATTGAACTTTGGTCGTTTACAACGAATTACAATGAAAAAATTAGAAAATTATAACTCTTGAGAAACTAACACAGAAGTCGTTTATCGAATCCTGTTTTTGTGGGACTTTGCCTGTGCCGGGAACACTTTGGTTCGTGGACCGCCGAATCATAGAACGTGAAGGGGGTTTAATGATTCTGACTTCGTTTATCAAAATGAGAACTTGAAACGATATCTTATCAAAGTAAGATAGTCGTTCTTCTTAAAATCAAGTCAAAGCTCAATTTCAAGGAGTAACACGAAAACTCAAATCTGCTCTTTCTGCTCTGGATTGCTCGAAAATATGCTCGATCCCCGTCAGAAGTGACCCTGGGGGGGTATTTATAGCCTCAGGGGTCTGTAACTGAAAAAACTCAACAAAACAGTGAATTAGTATGGCGAGACAGTGTTTACTGTCTCGGCGGCCCGGGAGACAGTAAATGCTATCTCGAAAAAGGCAGTTGTTCGGCAGTTTTCGCTGTAACTGCCTTCCCACGTTTCAAACTCTATTATTTTGGCAGTTATTCACGTGATTTTCGCCCACGATGTTTTCCACGTCCCTTGGCAGTTAATGGACACGTGGGTGGGAGTTATTTAAGGTGGTTTAAAGCTGTCTCGCTGGCGAGACAGTAAAGTCTGTCTCGCTGGCGAGACAGCAAACACTGTCTCACTGGCGAGACAGCAAATACTGTCTCGCTGCGAGACAGGAAATACTGTCTCGCTGCGAGACAGTAAAGTCTGTCTCGCTGGCGAGACAGCAAAGACTGTCTCGCTGGCGAGACAGTTCATATCTGTCGATTTCTTTTGAGTGATTTTCTCTATGTCTGGATATCTATGTTTGGATATCTATTAGCATTTTTTTTAACGCCTACAGATACCCCCTCCAAAGTATTCCAGACTCATTCTTTTATAGAGGAGTCTGGGATACTTTGGATAAGATAGATCTCCAAAGTATTCCAGACTCATTCTTTTATAGAGGAGCATGTGATACTTTGGATAAGATAGATTCTACTTACGATCCCTTCAGTGCTTTGTTGAGTAGATCGTACGGAAGGACTGGTAAATGGCTTCAATGCTTGATCTCTTCTGCTTTTAGTCTATTCAGTTCTTTGTAGAATAGGGACTTGCGAGGGGAGGTGGATTCGGACGAGGATGACAGATACTCCTCGAACTTTTGTTGGTCGAATTCGTACTCGACCTCCTCCTCGACCGGGATCGGGATCCGCGGCTGCGACGCGACAGCTTCGGCAGTAAAGCTGTTGGCTCCCACTGTGGTCGCCAGATTGTTCGCGGGAAAAGTTGGTGTTTTCTTCATTGTTGATATCATTGCTATCTCAGTTAACAACTTTATGCGTTACAAAGATCCGGTCTTTTTATAAGATCCGGTTACAATGAAAAATCAAAGAAAACAAAGTAAAGATTACAATTTTCCTTATTTGTCGAACTAATCGCGAGCTCCTGTTTTGCGGTCGCTCGCTTTGGTGGGTTCTTTGCCTGCGCCGGGGTTATTTGCCGTGGACCACCGCGTGATCTCGATCCGGTCGGATCTACACGATATGACGGGTAATATTCCACCAAGGGAATAATAGCCGGGAGGGATTGTTTCACCAAGGAAACAACCGCTCGAATCTCGGGATCTAAGAACCAAGCTTAGATCCGGAGTGTGATCGTGTAGATCTCAAATCCAATCCTCTCGAACTCCTGCCTTATTTGGCGTTGGTGATCGCCGAGCACCGGATCTGAAAGTCCAAGTCTCCAAGCCTTCAAAGTTGTGATCTTTTTTAGATCTGAGTCTTCAATCCAGCAGGGCTTCGCCTCTCTCCAAAATTTCCAACCTCTGAAACAAATGAGCACAAGGCCTATTTATAGGCACTCAGAACTGTGCATTTGCACAGTTCTGAGCCTAGCCACCCATGGGTGGCTCGGCCTTGGCCGAGCCACCTCAGGGTGGCTCGGCCTTGGCCGAGCCACCCTGGGGTGGCTCGGCTTTGGCCGAGCCACCTCAGGGTGGCTCGGCCTTGGCCGAGCCACCCTGGGGTGGCTCGGCTTTGGCCGAGCCACCTCAGGGTGGCTCGGCCTTGGCCGAGCCACCCTGGGGTGGCTCGGCTTTGGCCGAGCCACCTCAGGGTGGCTCGGCCTTGGCCGAGCCACCCTGGGGTGGCTCGGCTTTGGCCGAGCCACCCTGGGGTGGTTCGGTTTCGGCCGAGTCCCCGGGTGTTTGTCCGTTTCGTCCTTTGTTTCCGGTTCTGGTTCTCTTGTGTGGTTGATTGACTTGGCAACGACTCTTTGACTTGATTCCAGATTTGGCAGTGAGTCGGGTTCCTGATATGGCAGTAAATCAACTTCTGAATTTGAGTCCGGAATTGATGTTGATTTGATCGTGATTCATCCGAGTTCGCTCTTGTTTAGATGACTCGGTGATTCACCTAAACATTGGTTTGATTCCGCGTGCGAGTGGATGCATTCCAATGCTTGGGTGCGATTTGTCGCCTCGTTAACCTGCTCCGTTGCGTATAGCTTGGCTTCAGCGTTGGCGAGCTAACGGTCTTGTTTGGATACGTCGCCCGGTGGTCCGTTTGTTAAATCGGCGTCGAGCTGTGCTAAGGGACCTATAGGCAATTTTATACGCCTACAGATACCCCCTCCAAAGTATTTCAGTCTCATTCTTTTATAGAAGAGTCTGGAATACTTTGGATGTGATTGCCCCAACCTTCAGTCGGTGTAACGGGACTCTGGAATGACTTCTGTTCTGGATTCCTTCAATTCCTTCAGGCTATTCAGTGCTTTGTAGAATGCCTGTAGGGGTTCCGGTGCTGCATTTATTGTCTGACCGTTGTTGGAATTTGAACTTGAAGTCGATTCTTGATTTCTTGACTTTTTGGCTCGAGTTTGCTGCTTCAACACAGAACTTATCATCGATTGACTGCGTTGAATCTTCATCTATAACGCGTTGTCTGGCGTTTGAGCTTCATTGCGACGCGTTGTCCGGCGTCCAGGCTTCATTATGATGCACTGTTCGGCATTTGACACAGTTTATACTCGTACGTCTGCTGGAGTACACACGGTTTAAGCTCTTAAGGAATTGGAGCATGGATCTTATCCCAAGGTCGTTGGATGCTCGAGTCACGAGACCAACTCATAAAGTTGATGCGTCAATGACTCGCATATTTATAGGATTTTTGGCAAATCCTCAGCCATCAACGGGTTTGATGCGCCTTTACCGACTACCGTTTGAGTCGGGCTAGCATGCGGATTGTTTTAAGTCCGTTCCGCATGTGACGTTATGCTAAAAGAGTTAACTCTTTTAGTGCTACGATATTGAATACGTAGACTTCGTCTTTCTCCTGTGAAAAGACTAAACAGCAACGTGTATCAGACGTTGACTTAGGATTTTTGGCAAATCCTCAGCCCTCAACGGATTTGTCATGCTTTTACCGATTACCGTTTGAATCGGGCTTACATGCGGATTGTCTTAAGTCCGTTCCGCATGTGACGTTGTGCTAAAGGAATGAACTCCCTTAGACTTGATGCTACGACTTCGAATACGTAGACTTCGTCTTTCTCACGGGAATAGACTACCCGGCGACGCGTGTTAGGCGCTGACTTTAGGATTTTTGGCTAACCCCAAGCCTTTAACGGATTTGATTAACCTTTACCGACTACCGTTTGAGTCGGGCTAGCATGCGAATTGTCTAAATCCGTTCCGCATGTAACGTTGTGCTTAGAGACTGAATCCTCTAAGACTTGTTGCTATGACTTTGAATACATAGACTTCGCCGTTGTCATGGGAATAGGCTACCCAGCAACGTGTATTAAACGTTGACTTATCCCTCCTTAGGCTTCGGGATAAAATACCCCAGAATCGAACTCTGGTGTCTTTTTCTACGGGGAAAGACTAAACCGGCGACGCGTGTTAGGCGTCGGCATATCCTTTCTTAGGATTCAGGATGAAATTCCCCATGCGTGTAAGGCATGGATTTTGGTGTTATTAATAACAACCTGTCACAATGTTGAATATGTGAACGGGTGTTCTTTTTAAACGGTTAAGAACTGACCGGCAGCGCGTGTCAGGCGCAGACTTATCCTTGCTTAGGTTTCAGGATAGAATACCCCAGAATCGAACTCTGGTGTCTTTTTGTGCAGAAAAAAGACTAAACCGGCAGCGCGTGTTAGGCGCAGACTTATCCCTGCTTAGGATTCGGGATAAACTTCCTAGGATGAATCCTGAATTCTTCGAAAAGGATTGGTATGGGGAAGGAAGAATTTTATATTCTATTCCCCGAACAAAGAAGGAAAGGAGACTCGAGGTGGGATCTCCACCCCCAGAATCCGGAAAGGTGAAACTAAGAGTGGGATCTCCACTCCGAGAATCAAAAAGATTCGGATAACCCTAACTGTCGGAAGGTTTGATTATCGAACTAAAGATGAATTTCTCGTTTATCGAGAATGAATCGTGGTTTTGGTCCTAACTGTAGGAAGGTTTGACCAAGTGGGAGGTTTGAGGTGACCCTAACTGTAGGAAGGTTTGATCACTCGATTTGAAAGTGGACCTCTCGTTCATTGGAGGAATCGAGAGGGGTTTTTGGTTTTGGTCCTAACTGTAGAAAGGTTTGACCGAATGGAAGGTTTAAGACGATCCTAACTGTAGGAAGGTTTGATCGCTTGATTTGTGGACCTCTCGTTCATTGGGAGAATCGAGAGGGGATTTTGACTGTGGTCCTAACTGTAAGAAGGTTTGACCAATCAGGAACTTTACGTCCAGACTCTAACAGAGAGAGTGTTGAGTGCACAGACACAGTGAGAACTTGAATGGGAGTCCTTATTCATTACATTGCTGTGGTTTTGGGAACTTCCCGTTACATAAATCGTCCACCCCCAGTTTCCTCTGCGGAACTGGTTCGGACATTATTATCAGTTAACTAACCGGGTTATCCTTAAGAATATTAGCTTAATATTCTCCAGGAACTTCCCGTCAAAAGTGGGGAAACAGTTTAGACTCATATACCTATTGGAGTATCAGGGAGTAGTTTAACCTCTTATACCGGTCGGAGGATTGAGAAACAGTTTATACTCGTATACTCTTTGGAGTGTCAGGAAGCAGTTTATAAGAGTCCATCAGAGCCGAGTTGCAGGATAAGCTTAGGCAAGCTTATGATGAGAAGCTGTCTAAGTTTAGTCAGCAGATTTTTAGCCATGGGCTTGATGTATGATTTCATTTGCTGAATACTTTGACTTCGATATTGAATACGTAGACTTCGTCTTTCTCACGGGAATAGACTACCCGGCGACGCGTGTTAGGCGTTGACTTTAGGATTTTTGGCTAACCCCCAGCCTTCAACGAATTTGATTAGCCTTTACCGACTACCGTTTGAGTCGGGCTAGCATGCGGATTGTCTAAATCCGTTCCGCATGTGACGTTGTGCTAACGGAATGAACTCCCTTAGACTCGCACTAAACCGGAGACGCGTGTTAGGCGTCGGCATATCCTTTCTTAGGATTCAGGATGAAATTCCCCATGCGTGTAAGGCATGGATTTTGGTGTTATTAATAACAACCTGCCACAATGTTGAATATGTGGGCGGGTGTTCTTTTTAACGGTAACTAAACCGGAGACGCGTGTTAGGCGTCGGCATATCCTTTCTTAGGATTCAGGATGAAATTCCCCATGCGTGTAAGGCATGGATTTTGGTGTTATTAATAACAACCTGCCACAATGTTGAATATGTGGGCGGGTGTTCTTTTTAACGGTCCTACTTAGGCTTCGGGATAGTATACCCCAGAATCGAACTCTGGTGTCTTTTTCTACAGAGAAAGACTAAACTGGCGACGTGTGTTAGGCGTCGGCATATCCTTTCTTAGGATTCAGGATGAAATTCCCCATGCGTGTAAGGCATGGATTTTGGTGTTATTAATAACAACCTGCCACAATGTTGAATATGTGGGCGGGTGTTCTTTTTAACGGTTAAGAACTAACCGACAGCGCGGGTTAAGCGCAGACTTATCCCTGCTTAGGTTTTAGGATAGAATACTCTAGAATCGAACTCTAGTATCTTTTTCTACGGAGAAAGACTAAACCGGCAGCGTGTGTTAGGCGCAGACTTATCCCTGCTTAGGAT
>NC_033797.1:119245367-119256197 GCF_001876935.1 Asparagus officinalis
CCCCCCCCCCCCCCCCCCCGCCTCTAGGGTAATTTTATTTGGTATCAGAGCTTGGTGCTCTTTGATTTGTAGCTTAACCACCTTGAGTCAAAGATCATTTCTTTGATATATTGCTAATCTAGTTTAGAGATTATTTTTATCTTGCTTGCATATATTTATTATAGACATGAACGGTGCACCTAGTTTTGGTTATACTATTAATATTGCTCCAATAATTGATAATTTTTCCTATGCTCAATGGTGTGTTAGATTTAAACTTTTTGTTAGATCTAGACACTTTGATTTGTGGGAAATAATTGATTGTGCTTATATTGTACCCACTTCAGAGAAATCCAGGTGGAGTAAAAATGATCAACAAATGTTTACCATGGACAAGCTCTTGTTAGAATTTTTACACGATGCTTTTGATTCATCTTTATCTAACATGCTTGATTCTTTTGATAGTGCTTATTCATTATGGAAACTTATAGAAGCACATCAAGGGAACTTGGAGGCTATCCAACAAGCTTTGGATGATTCTTCTTCAAGTTCATGTCGAGCATCATCTTCATGTACATGGCCACTAGGCGATAGCCCTAGTGAGGTATGCGAGTCCGATAACGATGATGAACTTACTACTGATGAACTCGCACATGGATATGAATTATTAATGCATGACCATAAAAAATTGCAGCGTAGCTTTATTTATTTAAAAAGCAAGCATGTTAGTTTGAAATCCGATCATGAGACACTAGTATTAAAATTTGATATCATTGCTAATGAAAATGTAAATCTTAAAGAAAGCAATAAAAAATATTAGAAAATGCTAGTTTATTTCATGAGAAAAATAATGCCATGTTAGAAGTAGAAAACATTAAAAATAAAGTTGGTTCTTTTGCTAACACTTATATATGTTCTACTTCTAATAACAATGCATTTGTGGAAGAAAATGAGTTGGACCATGTTAAGGACCGCATATCATCTTTAGATTCAATCCTTAAAACATGCATTATAAATAATAACAAGCTTATGGACTTGTGTGTAAAGTCCCATGTAAATTCTTCCAAAAAACCAACTCACTATGCACACATGTATAACAAAATTTATAAATGCTCTATTTGAAGCCGTAAAGGCCATCTTGCTAAATTTTGTTATAATGCACAAAAACCCTCAAAATCCAATAATTTTGATACTTGTGCATTCCATCATGCTTCATTACATCATACACATACACATGCACATAAAGTTCATTATAAGCATGCTCATGCGTATAAATGTGATTATTATGGTCCTTTTGGTCATTTGACCAAATTTTGTTTTGATTTAAAAAGAGTTTCTCGTTTGCAAAATAATTTCAAAGAACCATCTACTTTTGCAAATGATTCCCGTGCAAAACCACATGGTCAACGCAAATTAATTCAACCCTTTCATTGCACATATTGCAATCGAAAATATCATTTGCATAATTTTTGTTTTGACCGTGTTCATGCACAAAATACGCCCAAATAGGATCATAACTAAGGGTATTGAGCTTAAATGATAGGGGTCATGTCTCTAAGTCTTTCGGAGCCAAAAATGTTTGGGTGCCAAAACAAAATTAATTTTGTTTATTTCGTGAATTTTTGTTTGATTTTTGTTTTCATGTGCTTTAAATGATGATTTGTGTTTAAATTAAATTTTAATTTATGAATATACTTTATATATTATATAAATAAAATATTTTGTGTTGTTTTGGAAGGTAATAATTGAATTATTACCTATTAAATATCATAACAAGGAAAAATTAGTGTTTTATCAAGTTTTTTAAGAAAATAAGCTCCAGGTCAGTGGCAGTCGACCGACCCATCAGTTTCGGTCGATTGGCCCTTGCATTTCAGTCGACCGACCACTCCTGTTGGTCGACCGGCCAGCAAGCAATCCTGAATTTTCAAGTTCTCTATTTTGGTTGATTTGGATTTTAGGCCCGACCCGTTTTAGACCCGTTTTGCTATTGTGCATTGATTGTTATGACAAATCAATCTTAGCCCTTTATTTCTCTTCATATATATCTCCTAAAATCCCAAAACCCATCTCCTCAAACTCTCGTTCACGTTAAAAAACCCTAGGTCTGTGTTTTTTCTCATGTTCAGGCGACCGCAAGTGTTTTCCAGTCGACTCCAAGCTACTTTTGAGGAAGATTGCTGCTACTGAGCTCCTCTCTAAATCCATTTCCTCATCCTTTGCTCAGAATAGCTCTCTCTATAGTTATCTTTATTTCTCATCTAGGGTTTCATAATCATTTATTTTGTTGTTTCCAGTTCTAGGGGTGCTTAGATTTATTCTCTCCTTTCTATCATGTTTATGCCAAAGCGTTCTAGAGTTAGTAGGGGTAGCTTTCCTGAACCTGTTTCCTATGAAAAATATCTTGGAAATGTTACACTACTTGAAAAATATCGTAATATCTGCAAATTGAAAATTGTCCTGGTAGATTGGTTAATTTTGAGGATCTATCTTGCTATCAAATTCATACCTATTTTCAAAATGTAGAACTACATGACATTCTCTCTCACAAAAATAAAGTACCACATTATCCTGAACTTGTTTATCTCTTTTATGCCAATCTAACTCTCATGGAAATTGATGATGGTACTCCCCTTATCTGAACCCGTGTTAAGTATCGTGATATAATTTTTTCATCTGTAGAGTTAGCTAGCATTCTTAAAATTCCTGTTGGGGATATTCTTCTTCATGATGTTCAGCATGATGATTCTTCAGTAAATTCCTTGATATTCCTTCTTGGTAAAGACTATCCCATGTCAAATAGTTCCATCAATCCCACTGCTAAGTTAATTGCCAGAATCATAGCTTACAACTCAATCCCTAAGACTGGAAGCTATGATCACTTCTCTCCCAATAAGGTGGTTGCTATTTTTTGTATCTTTGCCAAAATCAAGGTCAATTGGGGCCAAGTCTTTTCGATATCATGTCTGGCTCCCACACTAAATTCCTCCCTTTTGGCTCTTTTATCACCAAAATCATCACTCACTTTGGAGTTGTCCTCTCAGATGAACCCCGAGTTGCACCTAGTAGTGAATTCTTTGATCGTACAACTCTTATTAGGATGGGGATCTTAGAATCCCATCTATCTCATCCCCAGGTCTCCACTGCTCCTTCAGATGGTGCATCTTCATCTCGCCCATCTAGTTCTAGGGCTCATCCCCGTTCATCTAGTGTACCCTACTCTAGCATTCCTGATTATTCAACTCATCGTATTGATAGTTTAGAAGAGGGAGTGTATGAGCGCATGACTGATTTTGAGCGAAGGTAGGAAGAGATTCGTGCTGAAGCTCAGGGATGGCATGGTGAGGTTCTTAGGAGGATTGGTAGACTTGAGAGCAGCCAGGATATAGGTTTTGCAAGTCTTGAGAGTAGGCTTGATGATCTTTTTAGAATGGTGCAGTGCCCTCCTTCTCCTCTGGGTCCAGGGATATCAGATCTATGAAGAAAATTTTCATTTGGACTTGTATCTCTTCATTTGGACTATGTGTTTTTATTTTTATTTTGGCTTGTCATTTTTTTTTAAAAAAGTTTGAACTATGTAGTTTGGTTTGTTTTGATTTGAACAATGTGTGAGCTCATTATAAATTCTTTTGGTATTTATGCATTTAAGCCTTCATTATGTGGTTGGTGCTTTATATTTTTGCACTCTTTCTATTAAATTCCCCATTTTGATGTTGCCAAAGGGGGAGAAAAATGTGAGTATATGTTGTTTATTTGTTTTTTATTGGTTTTATGGATATATTGAGAAATTGTTTGTCATCATCAAAAAGGGGGAGATTGTTAGGACTCATGTGGTGAGCCTAATTCTATAATCTTGTTTTGATGATTTAACAAATAATTCATAACATGTTTTCTAGTGTTTGGTTTTGATTGATTAACCCAATTTGAATGATTCAAGAACTATATTGTAAAGAGAGCATATACAAGTCAAGTCAAGATCCGATCGAGCTTCATATGCAATCTATATGGTATATTAGTGTAGGATGTGTATTTTGTGTTTCAATACTTTTAAGCTCAATTATATACACATACACATTTCTTACTTTCATCACAATTTGGGTATTCATAAATAATCTTTGTATACATCTTATATATAGTCCATAAATCAGTTCAAAATGTTTTTATAACTTAGTTCAAAACATATGTCAAAATCAAGTGTTCATACAAACACGTATTTTTGAGTTTTTAAAAAATAACGATTTTTCACAAATGGGAAATGCAATTTGTCTTTTGTAACATGTTCATTTTTATGTTTATAAATATTTCCCCAAGTTTTACAATTTTTGGAATTTATTTGATATTTTTTAAAGATGATTCAAATTTAGTTTTTCAACAGGTTTTGTCATATATCAGTTTTCGATCGACCGCACAAGACATGCCGGTCGACCGACTAGAACGAGATTTTCTAGTTTTGCTTCTCAGGGTATTTCAGTCGACCAAACATGAACTTCCGGTCGACCGACCAGAACTCTAGTTTTAGCTGATTGTTTCTCAGGTTGCTTTAGTCAACCAACAACTTGAGTTCCATCGACCGATGCACAACCTTCGGTCGTTACCGATCATTGTCATCCGGTTGACCGAACTAGTAGCCGTTGGCATAACGGCTAGTTTTCCTGATTTTGTTGTTTTGTGATATATTGTTGGTTTTTGGGACTTTGTTTCTTGATCCTATTTATACCCCATACCCTTTAACTTCTGAACTAATGAAGAAAATTTTATAACAAGTTTACAAAGGGGTTTAAGTTTGTTTAAGAGTTTTAAGTGGTTTCAAGTTTGTTTTATGAAGAAACTTTCACAAGAGAAGAAGATTTATACTTTCGTGTTTGAGCTTCAATTTCATCTCTCTCTCACTCTTATTATTTCAAAGAAGTTTTCTCTAAACTCAATTCTAGCTTTACATATTTATTTGTTGATTATCAATTTTATTTAAGCTAGATTTTATATTGAGTTTAGTTTTTATTATTGTTCATATTGTTTCACACACGCCCATATTATAGCTTGAGTATTTTTACATATAAAACATTTGGGTTGTTGATAATCACATTTTATTACAATTTTATACCCTCATTATCTATTTTATATGAATAAATATACCACTAATAATTGTTTTTATCTTTTAATTGCAGATTAATGAAGAATAAATCTCAACTTCCCATCTCTCAACCAAAAACCCATTGATTAAATGAAGAAATGATTCAAGAAGCCAAAGTGAAATTTTTGACTTTTTGAAGGCCCAAAGCAAAAAGATTACACCAAGGGAAATGGAGACCGGCTGCTGGAGGTTCATTTTGAAAAGCAAAAGGATCTGTGGACTTAATTGCTTAATTTTCGGTTTTTGAAAATGAATTGGATGTTGATTTACACCGGATGCTGACTTTGGTTGCTGCTTGAAGACCGGACTGAAGAAGAATTGCTTGGGCCGAAAATGAAATCTCCACATGGGCCAAGGACCTGCTGCATAAAATGGATTTCATGACTTGCTCAAATCAAATGCATTGGATTATAAATTGAATGGGATTTTTGGACCGGCTGTAGGCTTTTGATTGTAATCACATGAATTGTCTTTTTACAAGAATGGACCGGACTTTCCTATATAGGCTGCAGATTTGATTTTTTTTTCTCCTGTGGACTTGGTTGCTGCAATTTAATCAAGGCCGGATTTACTTTGAAAATCAAACGTGCAGAGTTGACTGGAGCTCTCAAAACCGGACTTGACTTAGAGAGTTGGATTTTAATTGGGTCAGACCTGCAGCAATATTTTGATTTTGATTTTCTTTTGAAAATCATATGGGCCTCCTACGTGGACCAGAAAAATAAAAATAAAAAGCCAACATTCAAATCCACTTCATGACAAATCCAACCCATTTCTTCAAAAGCAAATTCAAAGATGGAGATTGTTGCTTGGGGCTCAAGACAAATCCAATGGCTCATATTCATTGATGATTACTATAAATAGGGGTAGAGAGTGAGGGGTTAAGGGTGTGAAAATTTTTGTAACTCCTTTTGGAGAGGAGGGCTACTCTTAATTGAGAAGGCCTTCCAAAATTATAACTTTAGTTGCAATTAATAATAATACTTTTTTCACCACTTTAAATTTTTCTCTTCTTCTCTTTATTGGATGATGAAGATGAAGATGAAGATGGAGAATTATTTGAAGGTTTGCATTTCTTTTCTTTTTCTCTTTTATTGCTTATTAGTTTAGATTTATTTCTATGCTTGTAGTTAGATTTTATTTTCTTGTTAAATAGCCAAGAGGCTAGAACCCTCTTGCCTTAGATTTATTTCATGCTTATAGAATAGATTTATTTCCTTGCATTTAATTCTTGCAATTTTATTTTATAGTTTAGATTTTGCAATTTATTTTGTAGTTAGATTTTAATTTCTTATACTATTCACCTTGAGGCTAGAACCCTCTTGGGTTTAGTTTTTCTTTTTGTTTATTTTTATTTTGTTTGATTCGCCTTTAGGCTAGAACCCTCTAGGGAATCACCCTTTTCTAAGAAGTGGGTTCAATTGTAGATTACCCATATCTATAATTGAATCCACCATCTTTAATTTCTTGCATTTTCTTTTATTCTAGAATTTTGTTCTTCATTCTTGATTTTTTATTTGTTTCTTGATTTTATTCATTTTTCCTTCTCACCTTATTGATCATACTCAAATCCACTCTCACTTACACTTTGCACCTATTCACACACCATTTTCACTCTCTCAATCTCTCCACAATCACATTTACTCATCACTCCTATTTGTCACGCACACAAAATAAGAACCAATTTTATATTTTCTCCTACAAAACACTTTCCTCGTGGGATCGATATCTTAAATACTATAACTTGACACGGTTGTGCACTTGCAACCTTTTTGGTACATGTTTATGCCGCATCAAGTTTTTGGCGCCGTTGCCGGGGAAGGTGCTTAAGTAGGTTTTAATTATTTTGGTTCTTTAACTTGTGTGTTTTTTGTGAAGGAAACGCTTGGAGCTTGAAGATCGCGGATTGGAGAGCTAGGATTTGAAGATTTGCTTTCGGGTAAGTCCTCTTTCTAGTTTTTAATTCCACCCTTTAGCTACTTCTTCACAATTAGAGACAATTAGGACTAAAAAAAAAGAGATTTTATTTTTTTGTTGACCATAATAAAATTCATCCTCCACTTTGACATTTACTAACAAGATAATAAATTCAAACAAATCCCCCCTTCTCATTTGTTTGATTGTTAACCCTAATTAAAAAAAAAGATTTTTCTTTTCCATCCTTTTTAGTTGCTTTTAATTCATAGGGTTGCATTTCATATAGTGTAGGAATTCACCAAGTGATTTGAGCATCTTGATTTGACACACACTTAAAAATATTTTTAAGGGCAAAACCCCATAATCAAGATAAGGTGAGGGATTTCATCACCCTTTCCTTAGCCCAAAAATCACTAATTCCTCACTACACCACCCAAGCCTAATAAAACTCATTAGACGTTGGCCCCTAAGGATTCGAGCTCAATAAGGAACAAGAAATCCTTAAGTGAACCGGTTTAAGTTTTCTCAGATTAGTTGGTGTCTAAGGCAAGGTTTAGGGGTTGCGTAAAGCGCTCCGCAAGGAAAGAGGTACTTAATTGATCTTTGATCACCCTCTAGTACTATCCTTACCTGGCTAACTACCTGGGTAAAACTTTGATCTTTTCACTGTAGGAGTTTTTGGTTAGGAGCTGGTCTAGTGAATTAGGCTAAACCCTAGAATTAGAGTGATTGAAAAGTGATTGTTTTGATTTGTTTTAGTTAGGATTTTTCTTTTTCTTTATCTTCTCAAAAAAAAAACTAATTTTCTTTCTTTTCTTAAAAAAAAAATTGTTTTGGTGTATGCAAATTTGGGTTCGGGATAATTCTCATCGTTTAATTCGTGTTGAACCAACCCAAGAAATGGCAAATCAACCAGTTCTTCAGGATATGTGCTATCCCATTAGGAATGCAACCCCCTCGTGCATTAGGCTTCCCGAAACAAATGGAATAAATTTTGAGCTTAGACCGCAATACATAAACATGCTTCCCAAATTCCTTGGTAATGAAACAGAAGACGCATATATTTTTATTTCGGAATTTGAGGAAGTGTGTATTATGATTAAAATGAGAGAATTAAATGAAGATGCGGTTAAGCTTAGATTTATTCCATTTGCTCTTAAGGATAAAGCTAAAAAATGGCTGTACAGCTTACCAACAAATTCCATCTCAACTTGGGATGAATTTGTCACCGTTTTTCTTAAGAAATTTTTTCCTATTCATAAAACGGTAAAGCTTAGGAACAGCATTCAAAACTTTAAAATTATCCCGGGAGAACCTTTTTGGAAGTATTTTGACCGATTTAAAGATCTTCTCATCCAATGTCCTCATCACGGTTTAGAGAAATGGCGATTGTGCCAAATAATTTATGAGGGATTAGATTATTCTGCAAAAACTTCCTTAGAATCAATGTGCCACGGGGATTTTATGAGGAAAAATGCTGATGAAGCTTGGGAGTTTTTGGAGAGTCTTTCTGAAAAAACAATGCAATGGGAACAGTGCGATGACAGGGTTTCATCAGTTCCCCATTCTAAGTCTAGTGGTCTTTCCTTGGAGTCAAACATTGCTTCTGAAGCGAAGATGGCGACAATTCTGCGGAGGTTAGAAGCCTTAGAAATTAAGGAACGAGCTCCAGCTCAACTCAATCATGTTTCTTTCCCAGGATGTCATAATTGTCAGTCTCCTACCCACGTTTCAGAGGAATGCCCTCTCCTAGGAAATAACAACGCAATAGAACAGATGAACGCTGCATTCCAGCACCCTAGAAATGATCCATTTTCTCCAACCTACAATCCAGGTTGGAGAAATCATCCCAACTTTGCATGGAATCTAGGAAATTCTCCCGGAACTCAAAATTTCACTCCCGCTTCGACCCAACATTTTCCTAGGGGAAACACAGTTCCATTCAATTCTCATTCACAATTTCAACAACCCAATCTGCCGTATCAAAATCAGTCTCCTCCTCATCAAGCTGTAATTCAAACTCCTCACAATCCAGATCAAGATAAACGTCTCAATGTCTTGGAAAGGGGTTTAGAAACCATAATTAAGGCCTCTACTCAAACCACGAATATGTTGACTCAAACATCTAGCACGTTGAATTCCTTCATGCAATCAACCGGACAAATGCTCAACTCCAACACTCAAGCTATAGCTAGATTAGAATCCCAACTTGGTCAACTAGCTAGTGCCGTGAGTGAAAGAGAGAAAGGAAAATTTCCGAGTCAACCCGTGGTCAACCCTAATAACACAGGATGCAGTTCATCCTATGAAGCTCAAGTGAATGCAATCCATTCACTTCGGTCAGGTAGACAGGTCGATAATCAAGTGAGAACTCCGCCAAGTCAAACTCTTGATCCTGTACAAATTCCTTCTCCTTCTCCTTCTGATGAATCTATTCAACAATCACTCCCCTCAGATGACCAAGAACCTGAACCCGAACCTGAGCCTGCTTTTGATAGATTTAGACCGGTTGCTCCCTTTCCAGATAGACTCAGGTCTAGGAAACACTCTCCTCAGGAGGAGAAAATCCTAGAGACATTCAAGCAGGTTAAGGTCAACATTCCTCTCTTAGATGTAATTGAACAAATTCCATCTTATGCTAAATTTTTAAAAGAATTGTGCACTAAGAAGAGGAGAATAAATGTCCCAAAGAAAGTCTTTTTAGCCGCCAATATCAGTGAAATGCTGTCAAATCCCATACCTTTGAAACGTAAAGATCCAGGTTCCCCCATCATTTCATGTATCATTGGTAATACTCACATTGATAAGGCGCTTTTAGACTTAGGGGCCAGTGTCAATTTGCTTCCATATTCAGTCTATCAGCAATTGGGTCTAGGTGTACTGAACCCAACCAAATGCACCTTACAGTTGGCTGATAGATCTGTCAAGGTCCCTATGGGTGAGTTAGAGGATGTTCTGATTAAGGTTGGAGATTTTATTTTTCCAGTAGATTTTGTAGTCTTGGAAACACAGCCTGTTTCCAATCCCAAAGGACAGACACCTGTCATCTTAGGACGACCGTTCTTAGCCACTTCTAATGCTCTCATCAACTGTAGAACTGGTCAAATGAAGCTGTCCTTTGGGAATTTGACTGCTGATCTCAACATTTTTAATCCAGGGGACCAACCAAATAATCAGCCTCTAGAAATAAACTACATTCAGGAAAGATCAGAAGAAGAAGAAGAAGAAGAAGAGTGTGATTTAAGTTTTGAGGAAATTTTTGATGAAGAGTTAGAGTTTTTAGAAGAAGCAGATCAGGTCCTTGAGAATAATAAAACTGTGTTAAACATTTGCTGCTTTGAATTAAATTTTGAAGAACTCTTTCTTGATGAACTTAGATTCTTGGAGAATAATCAACAACCAAATTTTCAGAACTTCACAGAAGAATTGGTTGTTAGAAAACAAAACTTCACAGTACAAGAGTCTAAGTTCATTAAGAAATACAAAATGCATGACACCAATAATACCTACCTTACCTTGTTGCAAGAATTATTGAACACCCCGAAATGCTTAAAAATTCACATTATTGATTATATCATTCTGAATTTGTTTAAAATCCGGGGAAGAATTTTCAACAGTAAGGTAGGATTCAATGTAGAACAGGAACTCTTCATGTTGAATATTTCATTCTACATTGTTTATTTTGTTTATTTCAGAATAATAAAAAGAATTTATTCTTCTCTCATTTGAGAGTTTCTTGTTCAGTTGCTTAAAAGAAAAAGAAAAAAAAAGAGAAAAAAAAGAAAAAAAAAGAAAAAAAAAAA
>NC_033797.1:119258125-119286362 GCF_001876935.1 Asparagus officinalis
CTTCGACTCTCCGTGCGCTGAACTCGCAGCCTGAAAAGAGGGGAAACAACGAGTGTCAAAGCGCTAGCGAGATCATCTCTACCGCCCAAAAGGGTAAGGGGTAGTAATAAATAAGAAAATACTGGTTAGTACATATAAGTATAAATTCATCTTCGACTCTCCGTGCGCTGAACTCGCAGCCTGAAAAGAGGGGAAACAACGAGTGTCAAAGCGCTAGCGAGATCATCTCTACCGCCCAAAAGGGTAAGGGGTAGTAATAAATAAGAAAATACTGGTTAGTACATATAAGTATAAATTCATCAACACTACACTAAAAAGAAATGTATTTAGAGATTCATAACACAAGAATGGGTACGTCGAGCAAAATAATCCAAAAAAGGAAATCCTCATGTATATACCATATATCTCGAACTATGAATCACTAACTACTAACTTCAAACCTATATATGAACAATCATCACAAACAGAAATATTACAACTTCTACCCTCAATCATAATGAAACAATTTGTCACAATCTTAGACTACCCTCATGTAGCTGGCACCATCATAAGGAAATATTATCCACCTCAAACATTACAAAATACCATGTCATGTATGTCATATATCCAATGTATACCCTACTCATGGGTATACTACATGGAATCATACTACAACTATATATATGTATGCATCTCTTTTGCAATAGCGATACTCTTGTAAGGTTCTTACTCAATCGCTCTACGGCAATAGGTTTTATCTTCCTATTCCTGCTATATGAAATAACGATACTCTTGTAAGGTTCGCACAATAACATGTGGGTTCAACTTCCTTACTCAATCGTTCTACGACAATAGGTTTTATCTCCCTATTTCGGATATGCTTCCAGATGATCATACAACAGTGAATAGACACATCAGCCCAACTCGAAAAAATACACCGATCACCTTCGAGTATTTGGTACAACCGAGGTCTCATTACGGGAAAAACAACTAAATACTCCTAGTGTGGTACAACCAAGGTCTCATTATGGGATAACAACCACACTGAGCATCCATAACTGATTATTTCATTTTCATCAACTCCACGTGTGTCAAATACCTTGATCATGCATGTCAATTCAATATAAACTAAGTGTACGTGCACATATCTCGGTGTGCGTATCAAAATCTGGTGTTCACCAACACTTCAGGTGTTAAATAACTCATAAACATCATAATATCACATAACAAGATCAAAAAATTCACCCGTAGTCAACGACAGAGAAGAAAAACATGCACTGGCAATATGTCAGCCTGGCGGATGACCGCATTACAGCGCTGTTCGACCGCATAGTGTTTCAGAGGCTTCCCTAGCCTCTGTCTAGCATGGCGGTCGACCGCCCTATTGGGCGCGGTCGACCGGTCATGATTTTAGAAATTGTCAGACTTCTGTCTGGCATGTGGTCGACCGCCGCTTAGGCGCGGTCGACCGGCACACGAATAGAACCCCGTTCTGTGCAGGTTTTGATAAACTGTGTTTGTGCGTGTGTTTGTGATTTAAACTAGTTTAATTCGTACTGAAACATATGTAGAACATTGTAGATATCAGATTTACATCTTTGGAGATTATCAAACATGTGAAACATGATTAATCACATAATTAATCATATTTAAACCCTTAAATATGCACGAAACATCGACACGAAGAATAAATCATCAAAACTCAGTTAAACAATGTTGTTAAATACTTTTAGATCTTAAAACATCTCTGTAATTTTGTTCTTAATCTTTTAAACATGAAAAGATCTGGTCTTTATACATATAATACAAAAGATTTTCTTTTTATATCCAAACTAGTTGATTAGGCCTAAGAAATCACATTAAAAACTCATTAAATCGTTTAAAAATAGGGGAGAGGGATTAGCAGAGATGAAACTCGCCTGAGACTTGATTTAAAACGTGGAAGATGAAGTTACAAAGCAGATCTCCAAATCGCAAACTCAAAATAACCCGAAATCCCGCTCCAAAAGCCTTTAATCTTTCTCAAAAAATAAAAGTAGGGTTTTAGGGGAGTTTAGTGGCTGCTAGGGTTTTTAGAATACTGAAAACTCGTTAACAATATGTATATATATTAGGGAAAATGAATATAGGCCTCAAATACCCAAAACCAAGTCAAAACAGGAAAAATAGTTTTTAGGTTTTGCAGTCGACCATGGCAATCGACCGGATTGCGGTCGACCGCGGTGGTCGACCAGATAGGAATTTTCCAGATCCTCAAGATTTTGCCTTTTTGTATGTTTTCAACTCGTTCTATTCTCATGTATGAACTTATTTATACTCAAAATACTTGTTAATGTACTCATACACTATTTAATGATATTTATCTCAATAAATATCCACTTATAATAATTAATCACATATTAATTCAATTTATCAATCATTAACTCGAAATTTTTGGGGTTTTACATTCACCCCCCCTAAAAGAATTTCGTCCTCGAAATTCCGTGATCGTATCTTAAAGATTAATAACATGAGAAAATCACTAAGAGGAGATAATCCAGATAAGGAAACCCTCGAAACCCTCCCGTACACATCTCGTATCATTAATCCCCAGATATGAAACATAAGCAAATATTTAAACTTAACAATCTAGAATGCGTGCACTCCCACTTAACCCCTAATTAGACGGAACTAGTACGTCGGGCGAAAAATCCAAACAAGGAACCCCCCTCCCCCCATATATATACCATATGTTCCGAGTGATTAAGAGCTAAGTGTTAGTGCCTCATTCTAGCGTTAAATATAAATGTGGCATAAAACATAATGTAATTACTAATGCATAAAAGCATACTTAATATCAACATTTTATCTGGTCAAACAGATATAAGTAGTCGCGACTTATATCCTTTTGCGCTTTCAATAAACTTCTTCGGCTCCTTGCCGATTCCATTGAACTTTCACTAAAGAAATCACTTTGTTTCTAAGCCTTTTGTTTTCTCTAACAATAATGCAAACCGGTATCTCTACGGTAATCAAATCATCCTGATTCTCAATACTTGGTATGTCAATTACACTCTGCTGCTCCTCATCGCGCAAGTGCCTCTTGAGCTCGACCTCAATACTGGAAAATCAAATCTAAATGATGTAACTCCAACATGCTCAAAATTTTCTGAACGGATTAACATATCTTAGGGTACGTTTTTTCTCGTCTACTGAATCGCTGAATGCCCTTTATCGGCAATACTTTTATTGTTATAAAATCTCCAACATGAAACTTTAGAGGTTGTCACCTCTGATCTGTATTACTCTTATACTTTTATTGTTATAAAATCTCCAACATGAAACTTTAGAGGTTGTCACCTCTGATCTGTATTACTCTTTTGCCGACTATGACATGAAACTTTAGAGGTTGTCACCTCTGATCTGTATTACTCTTTTGCCGACTATGAGTGGCAAGAATACGTTCTCAAATCAATATTACATTCCCCCTTAATGTGCTCTCACAACTTTTGGTCTAAGTAATAACTATTCTCTGGCTCTGCCCACTAATAAGCAGTCTACAAGGTCTCCCGTATAGCGCCTCATACGGTGCAATAGACATTCAATAACTATTGTTATAAATTAATTCCATTAATAGGGTTGTGGTCATCTTGTTTGTCCTGATAATCCATATCGCATGCTTGCAATACGTTCTCCAAAAGTGTAAAGTAAACACCAATCCTTGGTTTGATACAATCATCTTTGGAACTTCATGAAATCTCACTATTTCCTAAATAATTATCTTTGCATACATTTCCATTGTATAAGTCGTTTTCAAGGGTAAGAAATGCACCGGTTTTGTCAACCAATCAACTATCATCCAAATAGATTCTGTTTCTTTCTTTGATCGTGGCATCTCTTCAATGAAATCCATAGAAATATCTGTCCACTTTTACTCCGGAATGGGCAAAGGCTGTAGGGTTCTAGCTGGTCTCTGACGTACTGCCTTCACTTGTTGGCAGGTAGAATATTTAGCTACATACTTCAAAATCTCCTTACGCAAGCCGCTCCGTTAACACGTCCTTTCAAGTCTTTGTACATTTCCGATGTGTCTAGATGTACTGTATACTTAGTACGATATGCCTCATCCGATAAATCCTTCTTAAGTTGTGGATAACCCGGCATCACTAGCCGACCTTCCATTTAGAAACCCCCGTCTGTTTCAATAGTTCATTTTGCTTAAATCTTTATAGAAGTTCCCTTCTTTCGGATTTTTTATCTAAGAATCTCTTAACGGGGTACTAATCTTTCCATAACTCCAAGATGACTTCACTGATAAATCTCCTAAGAAAATGTTGTTTTCGCTAACCTCTTGTCTAAAGCTAATCTGGCTGAGAGTGTAAAGTTCTCGATGCAATAAACATTAAACACTTCAAAACTGTATATTCACATCAACGCTTTATACTCAACGCGTCTGCGACAACACTCATCTTTTCTTAAGGATACTAAATTACAAACTCAAAATCTTTAATAAAATCGACTCTTTATCGCTACCTCTTGTTAAATTTCTTCTGGGAAGAAGGTACTTCCAAGCTCTGATAATTCGTATATAGTTTCCTTTGTACTCCATACAAATGATGTGTTAATTACTTCAATATGAAAACCACTGCTGTTATCTCCAAACCATATATGGGATAATTTTGCTCATGAGTCCTCAATTATCTTAAAATACAAATCTTTTCTCTCTGGGTCTACGTCAAAACACCTCTAGGACCCGATACATTCACATACGTGTAAACAATCAAAAATTTTATTACTAATCGGAATAACTGTAGGCATATAAAATTGCTTATAGGTCCCCTAGCATAGCTCGGCACAAACCGACGAACCAACGAGGCGACAAGATCGACGAATCGCACAGAAGCGACGGAATGCATCCATACGCGTTCGGAATCAAGCCAAGTGTTAAGGAATCAACGAGTCATCCAACCGAGAACAGACTCGGACGAATCGCGATCGAATCAAGATCAGTTTCGGACTCGAACTCAGAAGCGGATTTACTACCAAATCAGGAATCCGACTTACTGCCAAATCAGATCATCAAATCAGAGTCTCAAGTCAACCGAAACACGGACAAACGAGACAACGCAAAACGACAAAAGTCAAACACCCGCGGGGGCTCGGCCAAAAGCCGAGCCACCTCAAGGTGGCTCGGCCTTAGCCGAGCCACCATGAGGTGGCTCGGTGGCCGAGCCACCTTGAGGTGGCTTGGCCATGAGCCGAGCCACCTCAAGGTGGCTAGGCACAGTGCCGGCCACCCCGAGGTGGCCGACAGTGGCCAGAGGTGGCCGACATTTCTCTTTTTGCGGCCACTGTCCTGAGAGCCTATAAATAGGCCTAGAGATGTTCATTTTCAAGGGTCGAACTTTCAAGAGCCGAAACTCTGCCGGATTGAAGAGTGAACTCGGAGCTTGAAGACCAGAAGACTTGCACCATTCAGATCTGATCCTCGGCGACCATCCACGTCAGAAAAGGCAGGATCTCGAGAGGAAGAAAGAACAGATCTGAGATCTACACGAGACTACACTCCAGATCTAAGCTTGGTCTTAGATCTCGAGATCTGAGCGATTATTCCCTTGGTGGATTAATCCCTCCCGGCTATTATTCCCTTCGTGGAATAATACCCGCATACTCGTGTAGATCCGACCGGATCTAGATCGCGCGGTGGTCCACGGATTAACCCCGGCGCAGGCAAAGAACCCACCAAAGCGAGCGACCGCAAAACAGGAGCTCGTGATTTGTTCACAGAGGAGAGTTGTAATTTTTCTTTATTTTCTTTGATTTAGTTGTAACCGGATCTATAAAAGACCGGATCTTTGTAACCCAAGATGACAATCATATCAATGAAAAAGAAAACAGTTTTCCACGCGAACAATCTGGCGACCACAGTGGGAGCCGACGATCTCGCCAACGAGATCGATGCGTCGCAGCCGCGGATTGCAATCCCGGTCGTGGAGGAGGTCGAGTACGAGTTCGACCAAGCCAAGTTCGAGGAGTACGTGTCCTCGTCCGGCTCTATCTCCCCCCGCAAGTCCAAGAAGTTCTCCTCCGGGAGAAAAGCTCGTTGGTTTGAAGCTGCTCGGGAAGCCCACGAAGCTCTCAACCCAACTGACGCCGAAGTTGCGTCAAATGAAGTTCCACCGACCTCCAATCAGGTCAACCCAACTCCCGCCAACGCCTCTACTGTTCAGGGCGTTGTGACTCTCTCAAAGAGAGCCCGCCAGAGGCGTCGTCAACGCCTTGCGCGGCAATTCGCTAAGGCGATGGAGTCTACGGACGGATTCCGCTACCACGCGGAGTTGAAGAACAGAAGAGGCAAACAGCCTCAACCACCAATGAATGGCGACTCTTCCAAGCCGCCAAAGAAAGAATGGGTCCGCGTCAAACGGAACCGTTCGACACTCGAGGAGCGCATTCGCAAGCGCCGCGCGATGTCAGCGCAGGCACGGGCTCAAGCTCAGGAAGCCCGTAGAAAGCTGCAAAAGGAGGTGGAGAAGAAGCCACCACCAACACGACAAGTCTGGAAGCCTAAGTCTGAAGTGGCGACTCAGGCCAAAAAGCAACCAGTGCAGCCTTCTAAGGAAGGTCAAACTCCGGCGAGTCAACCAAAGTCGCCGTCAATCCCAATAACTTCTCCGGGAGATCATGCAGAGTCATCCCGCAAGAAGAAACCAATTTTGGAGCGCCTCGGTCCAATTCCTGACGTGAGAGGCAAAGCTCCAATTCACGAGCGTTTGGGCCCGATGAAGAAGCCCAGAACGACTCAACATACTGGGGGTCGCCATCACCTCCAGCATGACAAAGACCTCAAGGCAGCTGCGCGCACCAATTTGCGCATTGAAGTCCAAGATCACGCCGAAAATTCACGCCCAAAAAGGCATGTTTTGAGGCGGGTAACCTTTGAAAGCCCAAAGAAGGCAAGTCAACCTCAGATGGAAACATTATCATCTGATAATGATTGTGTTGTACCTGAGAAGGCGTGCCCGCACACGATAGGTTACTCTGACTGTCAAAATGACGAGTTGTACTATCGTGCTGGGGGTACGAATAGAACCAGGAAGAGGAGTCCCCGAGAACGGGAAATTCAATGTCCCTGTTCCAAACTCATTCGGGCGGTATTGTCGGAATGCAATTGCATTAAGGCGGTCCCCGAAAGAGTTTCAGTTTTTGAAAGACTTAATGCGGAAACGCCAAAACCAAGGCCTAGGCGCTTCCAACGAAGAAGAAGGGTGATTGAAGACGGAGAATTTCCGAGGGTCACCACCAACATGACGAGCAAAGGGACATCGGCACGAGAAGATTTCGAGTCGATTCTGAAAGCTTCCCGACCTAGAACCCGTCTGCAGTCCGGAACCATAGAGCGAGCAACTTATGGTAGGATTCGGACAAGACGCCCTTCAGAAGATGAAGAATCTGATGCCGGCTCCGCGGTGGCATCAGATAATACAGTATCCAGCGAGGGACAACCCCGCGAGGCCCTGATGATAAGTGCGGAGCAGATGGCCAAGATGCTTGAAGACGCTTTGGCTAAGCAGAAAGAAAGTTTCAAATTTGAGATGGAGATGGCCATGCAGCAGATGAGAGAAATGCATGACCAACAGATCCAAGCATTGGCGAACCAACAAGGCGAGCAGAATCATCGTAACCCGATTAATGTGGAAGATGAGGATACAAATGCTCGTAACACCAATGATCCTCCCGTCAACGCAGGGGGTGGTAATGAGAATGCTGGCGAAGAAACCGGCGAAAACCTGAAGATCAAGAACCTCGAGAGCAAAATCAACACACTAATTTCCGCTCAAGAGACGAAGAAAACAGGCATTCCTTGCCCATACCCAAGAGAATGGGAATCGATCCCATATCCGGCGAAGTTTAATCTAATTAACTTCACGCCGTTTAATGGGATGGGTTCACCTACCCAGCATTTGATTTACTTCAAATCGCATTTGGGGGTGATCTCTGGTAATGAGCCTCTGATGGTGCGGTCATTCGTCGGCACTCTTCGCGGAGCCGCCTTCGATTGGTATCGCCGCCTCAAGCCAGGCAGCGTAAACAGCTGGGATGACATGGAGACCAAGTTCCTGGCCAACTTCTTCGACGACGACACCGAGATATCTATCGGATCGTTGCTCGATGAGAAGCAGAAGGACGGAGAGTTAGTCGATACCTTCGTCAAAAGATTCCGGAACAAGGCGATGAATTGCCGGGACCCGATCACCGAGGAATTCATCCTCCAGACCTGCCACAACAACCTCGCGTTGGACGTGCTAGAAGCAATGGGGACAGCACCATCCAATACATGGAAGGACTTGAAAGTCCGGGGAGAGCAAGCTGAGCGATTCCTCAAGAGGAAGAAGGCGGAAAGAGGCCAACCGGCGACGAGTGTTCCAAAGCAAAACTTCGTCCCACGGGGGAAAGGTAAGGCACAAGCTAATGCAGTTGATGCTAATCAAACCTTTCAATTGCAACCACAGCAACAGCAGCCACAGCAACAAGCACCCCAACAATCTCGAGGACAATGGCAACAACGGCCTAAGAAGAAGAAATCTGCGGAGCCGAGGTTTCCTAAAGTGTACTCCTTCAAGGATGATGAAGTTCCCGGCATCTTCAAATACCTGTTGGAGAACAACAAGATCCAGTTGCCGGCGATCGTGGATCAAGAAGGGGCCAGCAAAGTGACGGATCCAAAATACTGCGCGTATCACAGAGCGGTCCACCACCCTACGTGATCATGCTACCACCTCAAGGACAAGATCCAGGCGTTAATCGACGTAGGAGTCATAACCCCGAAACCAGCCAAGAATGTGGGGGCCAACGCAGTGTCAATCAGTTTTGGGTCAGTGCCTACAACTTGGTTCGAGCCAAAACGCGTCACCAAAGTCGGGATGAAGACGGTGAATGACGATCCGCACGGACAGCGCCAAAAGGGACTTGTGCCGCACACAACCCCAAATGGCGAAATCCTTTGGGTTCATCCAGATCTGATTGGAGATGAACAATGGGCCGGTTCGTCATCCGGGAGGAAGTCTAAAGGAAAAGGGAAATCTTGTTATGGAGTCTCTGCTATCCCAGGGGAAGATGACGAAAGAATCTCCACTTTCCTGCTCTCTGAAGAAGAACAAGAAGCTTTTGCGACACGGAGCGGAAACGAGTATCATTACAATTATCCGCCACCTAGTGAGCAGGGGGTGAACAAGCGGGGACCAGCCAAAACTCTCACAGAAATGGGGGTGATTACGAGTCCCACACCGGGTAAAGAAGCTCTACGACAACCGGTGAATAAACCAAAAGAGAAGAATCCCCAAGAGGTACAGAATCCGAAGCAGTCTCGTTTCAGTCGTCCAATTGGAAGAGACAAACCGGAAAGCTCGAAGACTCCGCATAGCTTCGACATTATGGCGCAATTAGCCAACATTCCTGCACGGATAACGCTGTATGAGTTGCTGCGATTATCCAAAGAAACCAGGGAGGCCCTACAAGAAGCTTTGGCCAATGCAGAGGTATTTCTGACTCAAGTCAAGCCGGTGCATGAACAGCCAGAACCGCTGAGTCAACAGTGCAACATAGCGACTAAGAACCTTCCCTGCATTACTTTCACCAAAGAAGATATGCAGACGAAGAATTCGAACCACGATCGGCCGTTATATTTCGTCGGATACATTGGCTCCAGCCAAGTCAACCGAATCCAAGTGGATCCGGGTTCTGCTGTGAGTATTATGCCGCTTCGATTGATGCATTTCCTCAGCATTCCAGTAAGCAAGTTGGCGTCCACAGGCACTGTTATCTATGGATTCAACACTAGTGGGTCAAGACCCTTGGGTAAGATCCGGGTGAAGTGCCAGATGGGAGATCTGAAGACAGAAGTCACGTGTTATGTGATCGATGCGGAGACTTCGTACAACTTACTATTGGGTCGGCCTTGGATCCATAGTAATGTGATAATTCCCTCTACTCTCCATCAGTGTTTGAAGTATGTCGACACTGACAATGAGGTTAGGACGGTGGTCGCGGATAAGCAACCATTCAAGGGGTATGAGAATTATTTCACCGATTCTCTCCTTTATGGTAACGAATCCGATACTGAACCATCGGCCCAGGGCACAGACAGCGGAGAAGAAGCTGATTCTGAAGCCGGATTCGATTACAATGGCGGTTTTGTTTTAAATGACATTGTACCCTTTGTAATCAATCTTGACGATGAACAATCGTCAGATGGAGGTTGTAACTGGCAACTTGCCGATATTGCAATAAAAGATGATTTAGAGTACTCCTTGTCTCTTGATGATGTGATAAAAGAGCTGTACGACAATCCTGAGTTGTATATGCCGATCCGATCATCCTATGTAACGAAGGAACACCTCCAGCATTCTTTCGGAACAACCATGGTCATCCCGAACAAAGTAAGAGGTGCTAAAGAAGTGATTTACGGTAAAGGAAAAAGCTCTCCGTTACCAGATCATTTCCTAAGTGAAGACGAAGATGATGACAAACCTGGTCGACATCTATCCAAGTATAGTCCAGAAGCGCGCAAGCTCATGGAAAAGCAGGGCTACGATTTCACACTCGGAGAAGGTTTATACTTCGATCGAGGTCCTCGTAATCCAGCCAAAGCAGTATATGTACCAAAAGGTAAACCTGAGGATTATTATAAATATGGGCGAGGCTTAGGTTATGTTTCATCAGATGACGAATGTGGTTGGCAAATCATCGATCAAATTGCTAACAAAGCCAAGAAAGGATACTCTCCCGATGCTTCAGAGTGGGACTCCGATACAAGTCTGGGAGAAGTCTTCAAAACCCTAATGTCAAATATGGCTACAGCCGATCCATCCACCATGGAAGACGACGATCAAATGCCAACATGGGAAGACCCGTGGGTTCACCATCTGAATATGCAATATGGCGATAGGTTCGAGCAAAGAGAACCACCCACTGAAGATAAAATAGTCCAGATTAACATGGGTGATGAGGCCAACCCAAAGCCTATATTCATCAGCGACAGTCTTCCCCCAGATGAGAAGGAGGAATTGATTGCTCTCATCAGGGAATATATCGACGTCTTCGCATGGAATTATGAAGACATGCCAGGGCTCGACCCCAATGTCGCAATGCACCGCCTCGATATCAAGCCGGATGCCAAACCTGTCAAGCAACAGCAAAGACGGTTTCGTCCGCAGATTATGGAAGCCATTGAGGCAGAGGTTAAGAAGTTGATCGAATCAGGATTTATCCGAGAGGAACAACATCCAGACTGGTTAGCCAACATCGTTCCCGTCATGAAGAAGAATGGCAAAATCAGGATTTGCATCGACTTCAGGAACCTGAATGAAGCATGTCCGAAAGACGATTTCCCTCTCCCAATCACGGATGTCATTATCGACAATACATGTGGATTTGAGAGGATGTCCTTCATGGATGGATTTTCGGGATATAACCAGATCAAGATGCATCCAGAGGATGAGAAGCATACGGCGTTTAGAACACCCCTCGGCGTCTTCTGCTATACGGTGATGCCTTTCGGTCTGAAGAATGCCGGTGCCACATACCAGCGAGCGATGACTAAGATTTTCCAAGAACATCTCAGGAAAACAGTCGAATGCTACGTTGATGATTTGGTTGTGAAAAGCCGCAACAAGGAAGATCACATCAAGGATTTGAAGACAATGTTCGATCTCATGAGGAGTCATCAGTTGAAGATGAACCCCACTAAATCATTTCTTGGAATGTCCAGCGGAAAATTTCTTGGGTTCGTCGTCACCACTAAGGGTATACATATCGATCCTGATAAGGTGAAGGCGATACATGAATTGCAGCCCCCGAGGAATCTGAGAGAACTCAGAGGATTGCAAGGGCGTTTAGCTTATATCCGGCGTTTCATCTCAAATCTTTCTGGGAAGTGCCAACCGTTCTCTAAGCTGAACAAGAAAGGAGTATCATTCATCTGGGATGATGCCTGCCAAAAAGCGTTCGAAGATATCAAAACATATCTGGCGAACCCTCCTGTTCTCGTTGCACCGAAATCTGGTAAACCGTTCTTGATTTATCTCAAGGCGATGAACCACTCGATAAGTGCCTTACTAGCGCAAGACGATGATAACGGTCACGAACAGGCAGTTTATTACCTCAGTCGGACCTTGGTAGGCGCTGAGTCTCGATATCCGATGATTGAGAAAGAATGCCTTGCATTGGTATTTGCGATGCAAAAGATGCGGCATTACCTGGTGGGACAGACGATCTACGTTATCTCCAACGTTAATCCAGTACGGGTGTTTATGACGCAACCGGCCTCTATGAATTGGCGGCTAGCGAAGTGGGCCCTTCTCTTGTCCCAATACGATTTGCACTTCAAGCAGCAGAAGTCGATAAAAGGACAGGCGATTTGTGACCTTTTGGCGGCAAACCCGACCACAGATACGGCAGAAGTATATGATGACTTGCCGGATGAAACCCACGAGGTTAACACCACATCACACCAACAAGTATGGCAATTATACTTCGATGGTGCCTCAAGGGCAGTTAATAGAGTAATAACCCCGGGATGTCCTACAGTTTCCTCTGGAGTTGGAGTCGTCTTAATCTCCCCTGGAAAGCACGTGATGCCTCGGGCTTATTCGTTGACTAGTCCGTGCTCCAATAATGTTGCCGAATACAACGCGCTTCTCATTGGACTCAGTTTCGCCAAAGAGCTGGGGGTCGAATATCTCGAAGCTTTTGGAGATTCGCAATTGATAGTCAACCAAGTTCGCGGTGAGTATGAAGTCAGGAATCAAGACCTGATCCCGTACCACCAGGAAGCCATCAAAATGGCAGAATCTTTCGAAGAATTCTTTATTGAATACATCCCTCGTCTCCAGAACGCTTATGCAGACGCACTGGCGGCACTAGCAGTATCACTGGCACAGCCTCCCGAAGCTGAGCTGTTAGTCACAGTACGGACGCATCAACTCTGCGTACCCATATACAGTACGGAGATTGAAGAAGAAGAGGATAGAAACGTGAACGCCAAAGAGGTGAATTCAACTCAAATTGGGTCTGAGTCCCGAGATTGGCGTTTTCCTATCATCGACTACGTCCAATATGGTATCTTGCCAGAGGATGTAAAAGAAAAGGAATCAATCCGCCGAAGAGCTCCAAGATTCTTCTATAATACCGAGACCCATACGTTATACCGTAGAGGGTACGACGGTCTTTTGCTCCGATGCCTTTCGAACAGAGAAGCAAAGGAAGTTCTTAAGGAAGCACACGAAGGAGAATGTGGTGCGCATCAGCCCGGTCCTAAACTGTATGATCGCATCAGGAGGATGGGATATTTCTGGCCAACGATGGTTCGTGACGCAATCGAATACGCACGAGAATGCCACGCTTGCCAGATACATGCGAATTATATGCATCAACCGCCAGAGCAGTTGCACACGTCAACCACGTCTTGGCCGTTCGAGACTTGGGGCATGGACATAGTCGGTCCTATTTTTCCCCCTTCAGTCAAAGGTGATCGGTTCATCCTCGCGATCACAGATTATTTCTCAAAGTGGGCTGAAGCGATTCCGCTTAGAGAAGTGAAGACGAACAACGTCATCAATTTCATCAAGCATCATGTCATTTACCGACACGGCGTGCCAAGAAGGATCATTCATGACAACGGTCCACAGTTCATAAGCAATGCCTTCGTCAGATTCTGCGACAAGTTCAAAATCGAAGATGTTTCGTCGACAGCTTACTACCCCGCCGCGAATGGATTAGCGGAGGCGTTTAACAAGACGATCATCAAGATCTTGTCAAAGCTCGTGAAGACCAATAAACGAGACTGGGACGATAAACTCGGTGAAGCACTCTGGGCTTATCGCACCACCATACGCACGCCTACGGGAGCTACCCCGTATTCGCTGGTATACGGATGTGAAGCTGTGCTACCGCTGGAAATTCAGATTCCGTCCCTTCGGATCGCCCTCGCAACGGAGATGACGACGGAGGAACAACATCAGAAGCGTCTCGAAGAGCTCGAGAGGCTGGATGAAAAGCGTTTGGAGGCTCAACAACACATCGAGTTTTACCAAGCCAGGATGTCAAGGGCTTTTAACAAAAGAGTCCGACAGAGAAGCTTCAAGGAAGGAGATCTGGTCCTCGCTGCTCGCCGACCAATAATTCTCACCTCCAAGAAGAAAGGTAAATTCGAACCCAAATGGGAAGGACCGTTTGTAATAGACACAGTCTATTCAAACGGCGCATATCGCCTGATTACTCAAGAGGGCGCCAGGCAATTAATGCCAATAAATGGGAAGTTCCTGAAAAAGTACTATCCCTAGTACATTCAGGATAACTCATTTACCGGGAAGTTCCTCGAAGAATATTACACTTAATATTCTAGAGGATAACCCAAAATCATTGTCACCACCAAAATCCCTCACTGATCAATTTCAATTGACAGTGAGTCCACCAAAAATGTTTTTCTGGCCCTCTTGATTCTTTCCATGAACAAGAGGTCCACTTTCAGTTCGGAGTCCCTTTTCGATAAACGAAAGAACTCCTTCCCTTTTTCTCTTTGGTTAAACCTTGTTCATGGTTATAACCGGAGTTGAAAATACCACTTCGATAAACGAAGGACCCATTTTCAGTTTAGATAACTCATCCTATAAAAGGCAAGTTTATCTAAATTTTCCAGATTCTCGGAGTGGACACCCCACTTCTAGTTTCTTCTTCGCTGGAAATAGAATATAAAATTCTTCCTTTCCAGAATCAGGGAATAGAATATAAAATTCTTCCTTCCTTGTCTGTTGGGTTCGCCTTCACCCTAAAAGAAGACCGGGAAATAGAATATAAAATTCTTCCTTTCCCGCACCAACCTTTTCTAAGAATCTATCAATCTAGGATTCATCCTAGGAAGTTTATCCCGAATCCTAAGCAGGGATAAGTCTGCGCCTAACACGCGCTGCCGGTTTAGTCTTTTTCCGCACAAAAAGACACCAGAGTCTGATTCTGGGGTATTTTATCCTGAAACCTAAGCAAGGATAAGTCTGCGCTTAACCTGCGCTGCCGGTTAGTTCTTAACCGTTAAAAAGAACACCCGTCCACATATTCAACATTGTGGCAGGTCGTCATTAATAACACCAAAATCCATGCCTTACACGCATGGGGAATGTCATCCTGAATCCTAAGAAGGGATATGCCGACGCCTAACACGCGTCGCCGGTTTAGTCTTTCGCCGTAGAAAAAGACACCAGAAGACCAGTCTGGGGTATTTTATCCCGAAACCTAAGTAGGGATAAAGTCAACACCTAACACGTGTTGCCGGGTAGCCTATTCCCGTAACAATGGCGAAGTCTATGTATTCGACATCATAGCACGAAGTCTAAGAGAATTCATTCTCTTAGCACAACGTTACATGCGAACGGAGTTAGACAATCCGCATGCTAGCCCGACTCAAACGGTAGTCGGTAAAGGCTAATCAAACCCGTTGAAGGCTGGGGGTTAGCCAAAAATCCTAAAGTCAACACCTAACACGTGTCGCCGGGTAGCCTATTCCCGTAACAATGGCGAAGTCTATGTATTCGACATCATAGCACGAAGTCTAAGGGAGTTCATTCCCTTAGCACAACGTTACATGCGGAACGGATTCCGACAATCCGCATGCTAGCCCGACTCAAACGGTAGTCGGTAAAGGCTAATCAAACCCGTTGAAGGCTGGGGGTTAGCCAAAAATCCTAAAGTCAACACCTAACACGTGTCGCCGGGTAGCCTATTCCCGTAACAATGGCGAAGTCTATGTATTCGACATCATAGCACGAAGTCTAAGGGAGTTCATTCCCTTAGCACAACGTTACATGCGGAACGGATTCCGACAATCCGCATGCTAGCCCGACTCAAACGGTAGTCGGTAAAGGCTAATCAAACCCGTTGAAGGCTGGGGGTTAGCCAAAAAATCCTAAAGTCAACACCTAACACGTGTCGCCGGGTAGCCTATTCCCGTAACAATGGCGAAGTCTATGTATTCGACATCATAGCACGAAGTCTAAGGGAGTTCATTCCCTTAGCACAACGTTACATGCGGAACGGATTCCGATAATCCGCATGCTAGCCCGACTCAAACGGTAGTCGGTAAAGGCTAATCAAACCCGTTGAAGGCTGGGGGTTTGCCAAAAATCCTATGAGTATTATGGTCAATCATTTCAAACGTGATGAGGAATCATAATAAAGATAAAGATAAAAACCAATTCCACTAAAGAGAATCAAATGTCAAGGTTTTCAGCAAATAAAATCATACATCAAGCCCATGGCTAAGAATCTGCTGACTGAATTCAGATAACTTCTCGTCATAAGAGCGTCTAAGCTCCTCCTGCAACTCAGCTCTAACAGACTCTTCGTTCGCAGCTAAAGTCCTCACAGCATCCTCCTCTGTCTCAGCCAGTCTCTGCTTCAAGGACTTCAGCTCATCAGATAAAGCAGCATTTGCTTGCTGATTCTGCATCTTTGTGTCTTCCTTCTCACGGAGTTCTCGTCGGAGCTGATCTATCTGAGAATCAAGCTCCTCGAGGAAAGAAGATCTAGTGGCGAAATCAGCCTCAACTCGATCTATGCGGTCCCGCTGCACCTGAATCTCGAGCTCAGCAACCATCCGAGTACTGCGCCATGTCTGTAAGCGAGCATCCAACTCGGCAGCAACGAATGAAGAGGCACCTGTATCCCGGAGCTCATGAAACATCTGAAGCTCACGCTCTAAGCGATCAAGGTCATCAACCATAGCCGTCGCTAGATCCGGACATCCTATGTCCCTAATCAAGTTTATCTTGGAATCGAGGTAGGGCTTAAATTGGCGAAGAGAAAGTCCGTCGTGGAGGAGTTTGCCAATTATAACAGTCAGGGAGGAGAAATAAGAGCGGACTTCTACGCTGATGATGATCTTCTCAGGGTCATCCCCTGATAACAACTCCTTAACGAGGATATGAAGCTGAGAAGGAAGCCCTACACAAAGAAGAGAAGTTCGTCAAAAGCCTCAATGAGGAAATGAACGGCATCGCTCAGCTAATTAAATTATACCTCCTTCCCCTCGAGTCACTGGGGGTGATGGAGATGTAACAACTGTAGCTGCATCGACTGGTGGAGTTGGTCGCACAGCCGGCTCAACATGGTCTTTCTCAACAAAAGCTCCTGTCAAATTCAAAACAGAATTCGCAGAGGCGTTACATTATAGCTGCATTAGTCAAGGTCGACTAGTCCTATAATCAACTCAGCAGGAGGCACATACCTTCAAAGGAACCATCCTCAGGATTGTTAGCAAATGCGGACTCAGGAAACATGTCTCCAGGTAGCTGGTCATCAATCTGAGGTGAGCTATATATGTAGTGCATCATAGGAGTGTCCGCAAACAGGCTTCCCTCGTCAAAATCGTCGATGGAGAAATCTGACATAAAAGAATATAAGTGCCAAAGAATAATGAAGAGACTACAACTAATGGAAATGAGTTACCTCTCACGGGTGCATCAGCCTCTTCGTTTCCAAGGTTCGCCTCCTGCAAATTATCTGAAGGAGCAAGGAGTAGAGGACAGTTAGAGGATACACAAATTCATTAATGTATTATCTAAAGAAATACGCTGTCAGTGATAGATGTACCTTGACTCACAGAATCTGGTCCTACACTGATCTCCTCCCTAATGTCAGCAACCCCTGTAGACTTCTCTACAGGGGGTAGTGGGTCAGACTCATCGGGAGATAAGGGAACAGGATCGGGACTCATCTCATCCTCCCCACGCACTCCTATATAGAAATGGAAAAGCAAACAGGGAGTTGTTCAACATTATCATCTTGAGGTTCCGGATTTACTTCTTGAGCAACAACAGGTATAGGGACCTGAATATTGTCAAAAGTAACTGTATGGATTGGATCTGAAGCCAATTCCTCCTCAAAAGCAATGTTTCTAACCTTATTTCTCCCCCCAAACTCAACATCCTCAAAGAATGTTGCTGTTCCCGTCTCAAAAATATTCCTTATAGTGGGATCATAAAACTTATAGCCCCTAGAGCGATCAGGGTACCCAATAAAGTAGCTGCTAACTGTTTTGGAGTCCAATTTCTTTTCATTCGGCCTATAAGGCCTTGCCTCAGCTGGACATCCCCAAATATGTAAATGCTTTAAACTGGGCTTTCGACCAGTCCAAAGCTCATAAGGTGTTTTAGCAACTGCTTTACTTGGTACTCTATTCAGAATGTAAGCTGCTGTCTTAAGTGCTTCTCCCCAGAGTGACTCTGGTAAAGAAGAATGAGCAATCATACTTCTTACCATATCCTTAAGAGTCCTGTTTCGTCTTTCAGCTACACCATTCATGCTAGGTGAACCCGGCATAGTGTACTGTGGGACGATACCGCATTCCTCTAGGTATCTAGCAAATGGTCCTGGACGTTGTTCACCTGAACCATCATATCTACCGTAGTACTCACCACCACGATCAGATCTGACGGTTTTAATTCTTCTGTTGAGTTGATTCTCAACTTCAGCTTTATAGGCTTTGAACATGTCCAGAGACTCAGATTTTTCATGAATAAGATATAGGTGCCCATAACGTGAGTAATCGTCTATGAATGATATAAAATATTGTTGACCATTCCAGGATTCCGTAGGGAATGGCCCACAAATATCCGTATGTATCAATTCTAAGACATCCGAAGATCTGTTGGCACCTAATCTCTTCACTTTGGTCTGTTTTCCCTTGATACATTCAACACATACGTCGAAGTCCGAAAAATCAAGGGAATCCAAAATGCCATCAGACACAAGACGCTCAACTCTACCTTTTGAGATATGACCTAAGCGCTTATGCCATAATGTCGCCGAATTTTCCTTATTTAATTTACGCTTAGTACCACGTGATTCCACATGCAAGGATTCATTGTAAGAAGCAATTGTATCAAGCAAATATAGGTTGTCATAAATACTCAAGTAACCGGTTCCCACACCCATGGGTGGCTCGGCCACCGAGCCACCCATGGGTGGCTCGGCTTTGGCCGAACTCCCCTTAGGCGTGGTTTTCCGTCGTCTTCTGTTTTTTGGTTCTGTTCGTGATCCGGTTCTGTGGTTGATTTATCCAGACTTGACTCGTTGACCTGATTTGGCAGTAAATCTGGATCCTGATTAGGCAGTAAATCCAACTCTGAGTTCGAGTCCGAAACTGATCTTGATTCGATCGTGATTCGTCCGAGTCCGCCCTTGGTTGGATGACTCGTTGACTCTTCAACCCGTTAGCTTGATTCCGCACGCGAGTGGATCTATTCCGTTGTTTGCGTGCGATTCATTAACCTCGTCGCCTCGTTGGTTTGTCGAATCATGCTGAGCTATGCTAAGGGATCTATAAGCAATTTTATACGGGTTTGTGCCGAGCTGTGCTAAGGGACCTATAAGCAATTTTATACGCCTACAGATACCCCCTCCAAAGTATTTCAGCCTTGTTCTTTTATAGAAGAGTCTGGAATACTTTTGATATGATTGTCCCATCCTTCGGGATGTTTGGAGTGGATTCTATTCTTGATTCCTTCAATCCTTCAGGCTATTCGGTGCTTTGTCGAATGTCTGTAAGGTTCCGGTGCTGCATTTATTGTCTGACCGTTGTCAGAATTTCGTATTTGAAGACGATTCCTGATTTTCTGATTTTTAGCTCGTTCTTGTTGGTTCAACATGTTGGCGTTGAGTTCTCATTTGCGACGCGTTGTCCGGCGTGGTATTGTTGAGTTATCCTTAAGAATATTTTTAGGAAAAATATTCTCTAGGAACTTCTCAACCAAAAATATAGGGAATAGTTTATACTCTTATACCTTATTGGAGTATTAAGAAGCAGTCTATACTCGTATACTTTTCGGAGTATTGATTCTTTCATTACAACGCATTGATCGGCGTTGACCTAGGGTTACGTGTTGACCGGCATTGACCCTAGGGTTTCGAATGTCGTACGTTGACTGTTTGGTCGCAACGCGTTGACTGGCGTTGACCTAGGGTTACGCGTTGACCGGCGTTGACCCTAGGGTTTCGAATGTCGTTGGATGCTCAAGTCACGAGACCAACTAATAAAGCTGATGCGTCAGTGACTCTCGTTTTTATAGGATTTTTGGCAAACCCTCAGCCATCAACGGGTTTGATGAGCCTTTACCGACCACCGTTTGAATCGGGCTAGCATGCGGATTATCTAAATCCGTTCCGCATGTGACGTTGTGCTAAGAGAGTTAACGCTCTTAGTGCTACGATATTGAATACGTAGACTTCGTCTTTCTCACGGGAATAGACTACCCGGCGACGCGTGTTAGGCGTTGACTTTAGGATTTTTTGCTAACTCCCAGCCTTCAACGGATTTGATTAGCCTTTACCGACTATCGTTTGAATCGGGCTAGCATGCAGATTGTCTAAATCCGTTCCGCATGTGACGTTGTGCTAACGGAATGAACTCCCTTAGACTCGCTGCTACGACTTCGAATACGTAGACTTCGCCTTTGTTACGGGAACAGGCTACCCGACAATGTGTATTAGACGCTGATTTATCCCTACTTAGGCTTCGGGATAAAATACCCCAGAATCGAACTCTGGAGTCTTTTTCTACGGAAAAAGATTAAACCGGCGACGCGTGTTAGGCATCGACATATCCTTTCTTAGGATTCAGGATGAAATTCCCCATACGTGTAAGGCATGAATTTTGGTGTTTATTAATAACAACCTGCCACAATGTTGAATATGCGGACGGGTGTTCTTTTTATCGGTTAAGAACTAACCGGCAGCACGGGTTAAGCGCAGACTTATCCTTGCTTAGGTTTCAGGATAGGTTACCCCAGAATCGAATTCTGGTGTCTTTTTCTACGGAGAAAGACTAAACCGGCAGCGTGTGTTAGGCGTAGACTTATCCCTGCTTAGAATTCGGGATGAACTTCCTAGACTGGAATTCTAGTGTCTTTTTCAATCGGTGAAAGACTAAACTGGCAACACGTGTTAGGCGTTGACTTATCCTTACTTAGGATTCAGGATAAAATTCCCTGTACCTATGAGGCACAGATTTTGAGAGTTGAAAAAGGTGGTGTCTTCTCTTGGGGCAAAGACGAACCCGAAATAGGAGAGGAAGAATTTTATATTCTATCTCCCGACACTGAAGAAGAAGAATTTTATATTCTATCTTCAGCTGGAAAGGAGACTAGAGGTGGGATCTCCACCCCCAGAATCCGGAACGATGAAACTAGGAGTGGGACCTCCACTCCGAGAATCGAAAACTTCGGATGATCCTAACTGTCAGAAGGTTTGATTACCGAACTAAAGGTGAATTTCTCGTTTATCGAGAGTGAATTATGGTTTTGACCCTAACTGTAGGAAGGTTTGGCCAAATGGGAGTTTGAGGTGACCCTAACTGTAGGAAGGTTTGATCACTTGATTTGAAAGTGGACCTCTCGTTCATTGGGGAATCGAGAGGGGGATTTTGGTTGTGGTCCTAACTGTAGGAAGGTTTGACCAATTGGGAGGTTTGAGACGATCCTAACTGTAGGAAGGTTTGATCGCTCGATTTGTGGACCTCTCGTTCATTGGGGGAATCGAGAGGGGGAGAGTGTTGAGTGCACAGACGCGGTGAGAATTTGAATGGGAGTTTCTTATTCATCATCTTGCTGTGGTGACCGGATTATCCCTAAGAATACACTATATGGATTTCTTTTGGGAACTTCCCGTTACATGAATCATCCACCCCCAGCTTCCTTTGCAAAACTGGGTATGGTATTGTACTCAGTTGGGTGTCCGGGTTATCCTTAAGAATATCAAGCATGGTATTCTCCAGGAACTTCCCGTGAAAGAAAGGAAACAATTTAGACTCATATACTTGTTGGAGTATGTAAGGAAGCAGTTTAACCTCTTGCACCTGTTGGAGGATTGAGGAACAGTTTATACTCGTATACTCTTTGGAGTTTTGCCGTTCTTATTTGGCTTATCTGAGCGATATGACGCCGGCTTCAACCAAGGTCTGAATGCTATTCTTGAGAGCAAAGCAATCCTTGGTGGGATGAACGACCCTCCTGTGGTATGCACAGTACTTTGGGTCTGTAGTGTTATCAGCTTCCTCCTGATTTGTGATAGGTGGTAGCTTGATCTTGTTACCTTCAAGGAGGGATTCGAAGATGGCTGGAACGTCTTCGTCCTTGAAAGAGTACTCTTTTTGGAGTCTCGGACCCGAAGTCTTTTGCTGCCTTCGAGATTGCTGTTGTGACGCTTGATTAGCACCACCAGTAGCTGCAGGTGTTTTGCCCTTACCACGAGAGGCGAAGTTTGAGTTCAGCGGATTATCCGTCGGTTGGTTCCTCTCGGCCTTTTTCCTTCTAAGGAATCGCTCAGCCTGCAGGAAGCGTTCGGCTTGTTCACCGCGCACCTTCAAGTCTTTCCAAGTGTCAGACGGTGCTGTTCCCATTACTTCCAACACGTCCAACGCGAGGTTGTTGTGGCAAGTCTGGAGAATAAATTCCTCGGTGATCGGGTCTCGACAATTCATCGCCATATTCCGGAACCTCTTGACGAAGGTGTCGACCAACTCCCCTTCCTTTTGTTTCTCGTCGAGCAATGATCCGATAGATATCTCGGTGTCGTCGTTGAAGAAATTGGTGAGGAACATGGTCACCATATCGTCCCAGCAATTCACGCTACCTGGCTTGAGGCGGCGATACCAATCGAAGGCGGCTCCGCGAAGAGTGCCGACGAATGACCGCACCATCAGAGGCTCATTGCCAGAGATTACCCCCAGGTGCGATTTGAAATAAATCAAATGCTGAGTGGGGGAACCCTTCCCATAGAACGGCGGGAAGTTGATTAGATTGAACTTCACCGGATATGGCATCGATTCCCACTCTCTTGGGTATGGACAGGGAATGCCTGTTTTCTTCGTCTCTTGAGCGGAGATCAATGTGTTGATTTTGCTCTCGAGGTTCTTGATCTTCAGACTTTCGCCTGTGTTTTCATTAGCACGATTCTGAGGCGGAAGTGTGGCATTACGACTAGCATCCTCATTACCACCCCCTGCATTGACGGGAGGATTATTGGCATTGTGAGCTTCATCCGTATCCGTGTGCTCCTCTTCCTGAACGGCCTGGTTACTGCGGCTTGGTTCACCTTGCTGGTTCGTCAGTGCCTGAATTTGTTGCTCATGCATTTCTCTCATACTCTGCATGGCCATCTGCATTTCGAACCTGAAGCTCTCCTGTTGCTTAGCCATGGCTTCTTCGAGCATCTTGGCCACTTGTTTTGCGCTTATCATCAGTGACTCGCGGGGTTGTCCTTCACTGGATACTGTATTGTCTGATGCGACAGCAGAGTAGGAATTCGATTCTTCATCTTCTGATGGTAATCTTGTCCGAACCCTACCATAAGTTCCTCGTGTAATGGCTCCAGACTGCAGACGGGTTACACGCCGGGACGCTTCCAGAAACGATTTGAGATCAATCTGTGTCGATGTCTCTTTGCTGGTCATGTTGGCGGTGACCCTCGGAAATTCTCCGTCTTTAACCACCGTTCTTCTTTGCCGGAAACGCCTATACCTTGGTTCGAGGACTTCTCTTTCTGGCTTTGCTCGTACCCCCAGCACGATAGTACAGCTCGTCCGTTTGAAAGTCGGTGTTTGCGGAAAAAGTTGCTGTATTCATTGCTGCATTCATTACAACTTTGATCGTTACAATGAAATAAAAAGATAGTCTTTTTATAAGACCTATACACAATGAAAACAAAAGAAATACAACTCCTTTCAAACAAACGCAAGATCTGTTTGTCATCTATTGCTTGCGTGGGTCTTTGGCCTGTGACGGGGACGTTGATATCCGTGGACCACCGGGGCACTCAGATCTGTTCCGGATAAATCGGGCAGAGCTTCGTCTATCCGCGAAGGGATATAGAAACAGAACTTCGTCGATCCGCGTGAGATCTAGAAGCTATAAGCGTATACCTCGGCTAAAGCGAGGTAATAGCTCTTCTCAGTATTAACGCTAAGGCTAATACCAAGGCTCGGACGGGTGATGAAGGCTCTGATCAAGACCTCTCCTCCTCTTGTTGAAGCACACGGGCACTCTTCACTGCAGCAGGGCTTCGCCAAGCTCTCCAAAAATCCTCTCCCTCTCTCTCTAGCCTTGCTCCAAGACAAAAGAATTCCAGCCCTTTGAATGAGGACCCAAGGGGTCTATTTATAGGCCAAAAGGAGTGTGGGGGGTAGGTAGGGGGTGAGGACACCCCTAGGTGTCTCGGCCAGGCCGAGACACCCTTGGGGTGTCTCGGCCAGGCAAAAGACCCACGCAAGCAAGAGATGACAAACACCTCTTGCGTTTGTTTGAAAAGAGTTGTATCTATTTTGTTTTCATTGTGTACCGGTCTTATAAAAAGGCTATCTTTTTGTTTCATTGTAACGATCAAAGTTGTAATGAATGCAGCAATGAATACAGCGACTTTTTCCGCAAACAATGGGGTGTCTCGGCCATGGCCGAGACACCCCCCTTGGGGTGTCTCGGTTGTGGCCGAGACACTCCTTAGGGGGTGTCTCGGCTATTGGCCAAGACCTGTTTGGGTGTTCCGCCGTTGACTCGCGGTTGATTCGTCGTCCGGATTCGGATTTGAGTGATTCCGGGTGCGTTGGATGCGTGACGAAGAGTTCGATCCGCTCTGATGGTTGGATTGTCTTTAGAGTGGTCGAGGCACGGAGGGCGTTGTCCTTTTTGTGAACAGTGCCGGGCTTCCCGATTGGTCCGGGTCTTCGTGATTCCGAAGTCCTATCCGCTCATGTAACTCGTCGATTCACTTCAGTCGTTCGTCGACGTCGATTAGGCTCATGTGGATTGGATGGTGACGTTCATCGTCGCTCGTTAACACTGAACTGGTTGTGGAGAACTATAGGCAATTTTTGATGCCTACAGATACCCCCTCCAAAGTGTTCCTGACTCGTTTCTTTTATAGAAGAGGCTGGAATACTTTGGATGTGATTGATCTGGCCTTCAGTCGGCGTAGTTAGCTTCAACTCTTGACTCTTTCGATTTTCGATCTATCCGATGCTTTGACGAATAGCCGAGGTTCTTCCGGCACTGCGTTTATCGTCTGGCCGTCGTCGGAGTCTCGAGTTTGCAGCTGATGAATTGAGTTTTGGCTCGTGTCATTGAGTTGACTTTGAACTATCTCCGCCACATTGTGCTGGCTTAGGGTTTCGGACCACCGTGTGTTGACTTTTTATCGCAACGCGTTGACCGGCGTTGACCTAAGGTTACGCGTTGACTGGCGTTGACCCTAGGGTTTTGAATCGTCGAACGCTTATTGGTGTGGATTTTGAATCCTCGAACGTTGACTTTTGTCGTAACGCATTGATTGGCATTGACCTAGGGTTACGCGTTGACCGGCGTGGACCCTAGGGTTTCGAATCGTCAAACGTTGACTCTGATTGCAACGCATTGACTGGCGTTGACCTCGGGTTACGCGTTGACCGGCGTTGACCCTCAGGGTTTAGAATCGCCGAACGTTGATTGGTCTCGCAACCCGTTGAGTGGGGTTGACCTAGGGTTACGCGTTGGCCGGCGTTGACCCTTAGGGTTTTGACTCGTCGAATGTTGACTTTGCTCGCAACGCGTTGACTGGCGTTGACCTAGGGTTACGCGTTGACCGGCGTCCACCCAAGGGTTTTGATTCGTCAAATGTCGACTTTGCTCGCAACCTTTTGAGTGGGGGTTGACCTAGGGTTACGCGTTGACCGGCGTCCATCCTAGGGTTTTGATTCGCCAAATGTTGACTTTGCTCGCAACCCTTTGAGTGGGGGTTGACCTAGGGTTACGCGTTGACCGGCGTCCACCCTAGGGTTTTGATTCGTCAAAGGTTGACTTTTGGAGTTCATCAATATTCAACCGTTGGCGAAGAATCGGCCCCCCTCCTTTTTGGCCTTTTCCTCTTTTGTCTTTTGCTTATGGTCCCCCCCTCTTTTAATTCAAAATTCAAAAGAGAGAACCGAATTCTTTCCCCCTCATTTTCGGTTTTGTGTGTTCTTCTTCCCCAAGTTTTTGTCCTCCATTGATTAGTTTTCAAGAACCCATCAACCCTTCAAGAGGAGTTCGGATTTTGGGGGTTTATTTGTAAAATAGGACTGAAATTCGTGGGGGCTTGTATGCAAAGATGAAACTGAAATTTTGAAGCTTGGATTCATGTCCATTTGGTTAGGAGAAGTGAGGGGGTGATTTATGCAAGAGTTGTTGAGGGGTTAATTCGCAAAATAGCCCATAAGTGTCTTAGAGGGGTTTATTTACAAAAGGGCAGCGAATTTATGGCCGAAATCCAAGGAGTTTAAACCACAAATTCGTGATCCAAATTTTGATAAAGGCATGTGGAGACCAAACTAGAATTTATGGAGGGGTTTTTTGATCGTCGTTAACACAGTTTATACTCGTACGTTTGCTGGAGTATACACAGTTTAAACTCTTAAGGTATTGGAGCATAGCGGTCTCAAATGTCGGGGCCGCAGGACCAACTGTTAAAGCTGATTCATCTGCATCTATGGATTTTATCCTGAATTTGTTGGATGCTCAAGTCACGAGACCAACTAACAGAGCTGATGCATCAATGACTTGCATTTATAGAACTTTTAGCAAATTCTCAGCCATCAACGGGTTTGATGAGCCTTTACCGACTACCATTTGAGTCGGGCTAGCATGCGGATTGTCTAAGTCCGTTCCGCATGTGACGTTGTGCTAAGAGAGAGTTAACGCTCTTAGTGCTACGATATTGAATACGTAGACTTCGTCTTTCTCACGGGAATAGACTACCCGGCAACGCGTGTTAGGCGTTGACTTTAGGATTTTCGGCTAATCCCCAGCCTTCAACGGATTTGATTAGCCTTTACCGACTACCGTTTGAGTCGGGCTAGCATGCGGATTGTTTAAATCCGTTCCGAATGTAACGTTGTGCTAAGAGAGTGAATTCTCTTAGACTTTGTGCTATGATGTTGAATACATAGGTTTCGTCTTTCTCGCGGGAATAGACTACCCGGCAACGCGTGTCAGGCGTTGACTTATCGTGTCTTTTCTGAAAGCAAAGACAGACCGAGAAACGGGAGAGGAAGAATTTTATATCCTATCTCCCGGTGCTGAAGAGGAAGAATTTTATATTCTATCTCCGGCTGGAAAGGAAACTCGGGGTGGGATCTCCACCCCCAGAATCCGGAAAGGTGAAACTAAGAGTGGGATCTCCACTCCGAGAATCGAAAAGATTCGGATAACCCTAACTGTCGGAAGGTTTGATTACCGAACTAAAGATGAATTTCTCGTTTATCGAGAGTGAATTGTGGTTTTGGTCCTAACTGTCGGAAGGTTTGACCAAGCAGGAGTTTGAGATGACCCTAACTGTACGAAGGTTTGATCACTCGATTTTGAAAGTGGACCTCTCGTTCATTGGAGGAATCGAGAGGGGATTTTGGCTTTGGCCCTAACTTTTATAGGTTTGACCAAAAAGCAAAGAAAGTGGAATACGGGTAGCAAAGAAAATGCCAACTCGTATTATCACTCAAAGGGAGACTTTAAGGCTAGGCGTTTAGGACTTAGCACGTTAAGTCTGAGAAATGCCAATGACTGGCAGACAAAAATGTTGGTGGTTCCACTGTCGTTTGATTTGATCAGCGGATGGTTTGGTGAGGAAAGATTAACCTAGGATTGGATCTCATCTCACAAAGATAACTCATAAGAAATATTCTGACATTCAGAGTTCGAATGTAGATTTCTTATTCGTCAAATCTATAATGACTGGGTTATCCCTAAGAATACCCATGTAGTATTCTTCTGGGAACTTCCCGATGCATTGGATTATCCACCCCCAGCTTCTCTCTTGGAACTGGGCTTGATTTTGTTATCTGACCGGGTTATCCTTAAGAATATTAGCGTAATATCCTCCAGGAACTTCCCGTCAATGGTAGGAAATAGTTTAGACTCATATACCTATTGGAGTATCAGGGAGCAGTTTAACCTCTTATACCGGTCGGAGGATCAAGAAGCAGTTTATACTCTTATACTTATCGGAGTGGTGAGAAGCAGTTTATACTCGTATACTCTTCAGAGTGTTAAGAAGCAGTTTATACTCGTATACTCGTCGGAGTGTTGAGAAGCAGTTTATACTCATATACTTATCGGAGTGGTGAGAAGCAGTTTATACTCGTATACTTATCGGAGTCTCACCGTTCTCAATTGGCTTACCCTAGCGTTATGACGCCGGCTTCAACCAAGGTCTGGATGCTATTCTTGAG
>NC_033797.1:119287362-119296496 GCF_001876935.1 Asparagus officinalis
ATCTCTCCCAAATGCTCCAACAATAGAAGCTCACAAAACCCCTCTCAATGGCTGCTAAAACCCTCTTGCTCTAAGCCCTAAAACGAGTTTTGGGTATTTATAGAAATCCCAACCAAAACGGGTCTGGAAACAGACCCAATCTGGAAACATACCCAACCCAAAAATCGCATCGCGATCGACCGCCATGGTCGACAGCGCAGGCATCGCGATCGACCTCCACGGTCGACCGTCCTAACTCCAGAGACTTTTCCAGAGTACCGCCACGGTCGACCGCCAACTCCCAGAAGCTCAGAAACGATCTATGCACGAATGCGGTCGGCCGCCAGAATCCCGCGGTCGACCGCCAGACTCTCAAAAGCACACTCATGCCTGTCCAAGAGGTCTTCTCCATACGCTCGTCATTTCTACAATTCTCCATCTCGGCGAACGTTTTCCCAAAACTGAGCCGACACTGACCATACCAAAATGCCTCACTTGTTGTATCCAGTACGCCATGACAACGGACTCATGACAACGGACTCCATCCACAACAAGTCGAGACTCATACGGGAGTGCGAACACTCACCCAAAACAACAGTGTCTACTCACCAAATCGGTTGCATCATAAATACTGCCTATGTATCCTCTTATCCAATGAATCAAGTCTTCACGTAGTTCACCCAATGACCTCCAAAGGCCATCAATCAAATAAAAGAGTTCTCAACTCTTCACCACCAACATCACCAAATCTGCGGCTGATAGCATCACCAACGGCCCCAAACTGAGACGATCCAAACACCTCCACCTGTCGCACCAATCCAATAGTATGAGGAGGTCCTCTCCGTCTGGGTCCCTTAGCCCCAAAAGCTAGGCGTCGATACCCACAGGACCTCTACGAGAGGGTCAACACCGTACCTCCTAGATGCCAAAGAAAGCCTTCTCTTTGTCCAAGACTTTAAACTCGCTCCTGCATTGAGATTCCTCCCCGTATCACTACGGCCAAATTGAATGCAGTCAAAAGAGGACCTATGTCGGAGCGAAAATCCAAACCAAACGCCGACGATGCCGCGGACAAGGCATTGAACGAACAGTGCCAAGAAAAATGCTTGCCGAAGACAGGAGAATGCATCCTTACGCGACAATACTTGCGGAACAGCCAAGCTATCTGCCAACGTCAAGACTGGACGTTTTCTGAGCCTGTGCCCGATGTGTGTTTTGCTCCGAACGCACACTTCGATGGCCCAATGAACCCGACTATGAGCCTCGGTTAATTCAACTCAAACGGGACCCCAGTGGCTCTTGTTCAACATAAGACGCACACCTCAAACATGTGCGTCCAAAACGTGACCTCCAAATGGCACGTTCAATCATTCAAACGCACGGCCATCAACCGTGCTTCAGTCAAACAAGCCCTACACAGGGTCTGCGCTTCAAATACCAAACGCACACCACAAGTGTGCGTTCATATCAAAACCCGACCCTCAGGGGTCTGGTCAATCAACCAAAGCACACCACAAGTGTGCCGCTTCAACAAAGAACGACCCTCAGGGGTCTGTTTCAGATCCAAACGACATAACAAGTGGGTGAAAGCTCGTCAAACAAAGAACGACCCTCATGGGTCTGTTTCAAAACGCACGCGTCAAGTGCTGCGTTTCAACCAAACAAGACTGCAGCGTGCGTTTCACATTCAAAAACGCACCACCATAAGTGTGCCGTTCAATCAGTGACAAAGTCCACAAGCATCATAGTCCATCAATCAAACACAGGCCTCGGCCTCGTGTTATAACCTAAACACGACTCTCGTGTATTCTTATCAAGAGCATGACACGGCTCCGTCAGCGCTCAAAAGGGACAGCATGAGATTTAAGTATTCCTGCCCAACACCAAGGCAGGGGTTCCATCTCCACCTTCACGAGATTCTTCCCAGGCTCCGACTTGCGTGAGCTTATTGACAAGAGAAGGCCAACACAGCAAGTGGCTGCATTCATGCCAATGGAGCGGCTCATATCTGCTGTCCCTCCGAATGTAGCTGTTGCTCACCGACGCCGGCAATCGGTGTTTAATAGCGTTGACGAATGTCGCTAGACCTGCTATACGACAGCGTCGCTACCAAAAGAAACCTCTGAAACTCAATATCCCCGAGCACCATCAACATTGATCAGTAGAGGCGGCGGGGGGTGGAAAACCTCACGTTCGGATTCTGACGAGTCACAAACAAGTAATCCCCAACTGTTTATGGGAAAATTTTGTGATCAGTTCGAAGGAGTATAAAGCATACTCGACCCGGACAGGAGCTATTCGCCCGGTTGATATCAAAAGTTAGCCAAAGGAATTACAACAAGTGTATGAGCATTCCGGCAATAGCCGAATCTCAATCTCGGCTCGGTCGGACCACGAGAAGTATCTGCTTACATTGGCGGGAAATCCTGAACATAGCCGAAGAGATGTGAACGAACACCAGTCATCCCAGACTACAGCCTACCATAACACAAACAAGCGAAAAACACACCACCCAGTGCGCAACAGGAGACACTTCTCCAATTGAAAGGACATGATGGCCCAATTATTGCTGAAAAAGGCCACAAACCCGAATCTTCCGGGAGGACAACCTCAAAAGGCGAAACAGAAAGCGACGAGCATTCGGATCGTGAGACTTCAACTTGCGGACCTCTTCTGAGGGTGACTGAAAAGGCAGGTGGAAAAAAAACTGTATCCTCAATCCACTAAACATGAATGAACTGCGAAGCTCACCTCAATCCAACCAACAGAGTGAGCCGTGAAGAAGCGAGTGGTGAGGCCTTATTCCTGCTGAATGGGATATAGCTCCATACCACCAAAGTTCAAAGCTCCAATCTTTGCAAAACCGTTCGATGGCAGTAGGATCGCCTAATCAACACAATCTACTATATTCAAATCTCAAACTGGCAGATTGTGGTGACAATAGCGAACGATGCCATCCTGACACGCTTGTTCATTGCACTCTTAAAGGAGTAAGCCTTGAATGCGTTATGAAATTGTACTGCGGTGGATCTATTCAGAAATGGGTAGATTTGGAAAGGCCTTTTCTTGGCTAGATTCTTTGAGGATTGTACGGGAAGTTCTATGCCCAACTCTTCTCCGCCACCAAGCCCAGAGGAAGGAGAATTCATCAAGCGGTACTGGAGAGATTCCGCAGCATGGCATTTCAGATGGCCCCTCAGGATGCACTCAGTCACCCTGGTTGAAACTTGCAGCACAACTTGCAGACTCAGGCTCCTCCGCCCAGTATGGCGGGCTGGTAGCGGAGTGTCGCTCCTTGCAGAAACTTGTTTCCGCAAGGAGAACAAGCTGAAGAGATCGTAAGCTCGGTGAAAGCCGAGGAAGCCTGCAAGCTCCAAGCCGCAAACAACAAAAGCTAACGAGCAACAGCAACGCAACCAAACAACGCTCATCGGTCTAAGGGAAAAGAGACCCTAGCACCGACTACCTCTCGAGTACACCGCCCACGAATCAAGGCCAAAGCTTCCCAATAAATCAAAAAGTGCCCAAGCAAGATTCCTTCAAAAGAGGAGCATGTGGACACTTTATTCCAGCTTATGCGGAAGAACAACAAGCTACAGCTTCCCGAAATTAGGAAATCCAGCAGGAGGCAGGGAAGGTAGATCCCTAATTACCTGCGCCTATCACAGGTTCTAGGGCATACCTACAAAAAGATGCTTACATCTTTAAGGAACAGCTCCAGAATTTGGTGCACGCCCAAAGGTTACTCTAAAACCTGAGCAAAGACTGTATCCACCAACATGATGAGCCAGTCCAGTTCGCGTGACTTCTGGATTTACAAATAAAAATTTCTTCCAGGTCTTCAGCCCCTGTCGTTATGTACCAGCGTTGTGTAAGTTGTCGCACCAATCCAATAGTATGAGGAGGTCCTCTCCGTCTGGGTCCCTTAGCCCCAAAAGCTAGGCGTCGCATACCCAAGGACCTCTACGAGAGGGTCAACACCGTACCTGCCTGAGATGCCCAAAGAAGCCTGCTCTTTGTCCAAGACTTTAAACTCGCTCCTGCGATTCGAGATTCCTCCCCGTATCACTACGGCAAACTGAATCCAGTCAAAAGAGACCTATGTCGGAGCGGAAAATCCAAACCAAACGCCGACGAGCCGCGGACAAGGCACTTGAACTAAACAGGCCAAGAAAAATGCTGCCGACGACAGTGAGGACAGATCCTTACCGCGAGCAATACTTGCGGAACAGCCCAAGCTATCTGCCAACGTCAAAGACTGCGTTTTCTGTAGCCTGTGCCCGATGTGTCGTTTTGCTCCAGAACGCACACTTCGATGGCCCCCAATGAACCCACTTATGACCTCGGTTATTCAACTCAAACGGGAACCTCACGTGGCTCTTGTTCAACATAAGACGCACACCTACAAATGTGCCGTCCCCAAAACGTGACCTCCAAAGGCACGTTCATCATTCAAACGCACGCCAACTCTACGACGAGAGTTTCGACGGTGGTTCCAGCAAGGTGAACGTCGGATTGCGCCACCACTTCCTCGTTAGAGAAGCTAGTCCCTAGCAGAGTCGCCATCTTTTGTTTGTTGGAAATTTGTAGTAAAAGAAATGAAAGAAAAATTTGACTTGTATTCCTCTCAAAATCAATTACAATTTGGATTCCGATTACAAAAGAGAGGAGAATGAATTTGATTCTCCCCTTTGTTTAAAACTGGGTTCTTCTTGGTAGCGGTGGAGTGCCTCCTTCGATTGATCGCGTCGAACTTGCTCTCCGTTGACGATCCGACCGTCCTTCTTCACTGGAATAATTGAAGTGCTTGCTGACTTCGGTTTAGAACTCTTAGCGAGTGTAAAGAACTCTGAACGAGTTAAGAACTCTGACAAGAGTTGTTGAAAACCGAATGTTTGATTTGATGTGATTAACTTGTGTTGCAAGTTAATTAAGAACTCTTAACGAGTTTAAGAACTCAGAATGAGTTGAAACTCTGTAGCAGAGTTGTTGGAACCGAAAATTCGGTTAATTGCCAAGTGTATTATGACGTTGATGAAGGGATCCTCCGAGATTTGATTAACTGATCGTTGATCAGTTCTTTGATCTTCAAAAGATCTCCTCTTTCGTGCTGTTGAACTGCTGAGATTTGTTGACCTTGGGCGGGTTTGATGCCAGCTCCTCTTTAACCTTATGCGGTTTTACTGTTAAAAGCCGATCAACCAACCAACCGATCAACCCCTTACTCTGTTGAGTAAGTCGGTAATTTATAGGGGAATGAGGGGTGTAACCAACCCCTAAAACCGATTGATCAACCTATCAACCCGCCAACCCCTTACTCAGTTGAGTAAGTTGGTTATTTATAGGGTGATGTGGAGTGTAACCAACCCCTATTTCCGCTCCTTTGTGGGCGAGAATCCCTCAGAACGTGGGATAACGGTTTTGAGGCCGTTCGACTTGCGTTTGAACAAGTCAAAACGCCTCAGTTGGCGTTATGGGCTTTAACTCTGCGTCCAAGGCTTGAGACGCAGAGTTAAATCTCTGTTAGAGATTTGAGACGCACAGGCCGTGTGCGTTGAAGCTCAACTCTGCGTCCAGAGTTTGGGGCACATAATTGAGTCTATTGAAGAACGCACGTTATGTGTGCGTCTTGTACTTTAACTCTGCGTTACAGAGTTCGATGTCTGCTGAGGAACACACAAGTGTGCGTTTTGAACTTAGGAAACGCAGGAATGACTTTCTACGTTTGAGAGAGGTTGTTGACTTGTAACCTCATCCATTATAACATTGCGAAGGCTATTGTTTATTGATCCTTGCCTGTTATAGGATATGAGAGTCGTCAAATTGTAACTCTCACTGTTGGTTGCGAAGGCTGCAGAATAGAGCTTTCATCAGTTGTCGGAAGCATCGTCGAATTGTAACTCTTCTCGATCTACGTGAAAGGTCCTCTATTTACCGCTTTCGATTGTCGACCCGAAAGCTATTTGATTGTAGCTTTCGTTGTTGGAGTTAGACGGGAATCAACATCCATAGTGTTTTGAAGATGAATATTTGCCCATAGCTCTCTACCAAGCAACTCACCAACTAAGTCCAACCTTTGATTTCTGAAATCACTACACTGCTCATCAGCATCTCTAATAGTTGCTAATATCATATTAGTCATGCTGTTGTCGCAGCCATCAAGATCAGTCATCTCAGGGATGAGGCCGTGTCTATAGCGGTTGCAGAATTGCGGATGCAAAGATCAGAAAGTCGTCTGATTGTAACTTTCATTATCAGGGCTTGATAGGGATCGACTATCCATTGTGATTTTTAGACAGCCTACAATGCTTTGCAACCAAACACCTTCAGATGGGAATAGGAAATTTATTTTCTAGACCAAACTCTCTCTGGAATATCAAAACCCAAAGGAATTGAAGGAGACCTATTGATTATGTAGCATGTAGTGTGAATAGCTTCAGTCTAAAATCTCTTAGATAACTTTGTCATTTTCAACATGCATCTGACTTTCTCCATAATAGTCCTGTTGTACCTCTCTGCAACTCCATTATATTGCGGTGTGCCTGGATCTATCCTCTGATGCAGAATACCATGCTTTGAGCAATAATCTCTAAACTCAATGGAATTGTACTCTCCTCCATTATCGGTGCGTAAACACTTCATCTTCTTTCCTGTCTACCTCTCCATCATGGCATAAAATTGGTGGAAGACTGAAAATACTTGATCATTTGTCCTCAACAAGAAGACCCACATCTTTCGTAATGCATCATCAATAAATATGATAAAATACTTATTGCCACCCAAGTACTCCACCTCAATAGGACCACAAACATTAGAATAAATCAAATCCAGAATATTATCTTTTCTTTTAGAAGGCTTACTAAAAGAAACTCTATGTTGTTGGCCAAATAAGCAATAATCACAAGGAATGAGTGACGAACCTTTGGCAAAGGGAATGAGAGACTCCTTTGCCAATATCTGCAACCCCTTCTCACTTATGTGCCGAGCCTCTTATGCCACAAATAGAGAGTGTCACCATCTTGAGCCACACTCAAAGAATCATATGAAGCCTTCGTTTGAGTCTTGTATAAATTACAACATACACTTACTCTAGCCACCACAAGAGAGCCTTTGGTGATTTTACATTTTCCTCCACCAAATTGAATTTCATATCCCATTCGGTCCAAAGCAAGATCCGAAATTAAGTTTTAGGTTTTGGCAGTTTCTGGAATTTTACGTATCTGGCTTTCTAAAATCGATTAAACATAGTAAATCAACTCCAAAAATCATAAAATTTTGAAAAACATTTGTAAACATGTAGATAAACATGTTAGCAAAATAATTTCTGAAATATCACTTCATATTTATGATAAATCACTGTTTTAAAATAGATATTACAGATTCTGAAAACTGCTAAAACACTTGAGTTTGTAAAATCAATTTAACATAGTAAATCAACTTCAAAAATAATAAAAGTTTGGAAAAGGTTTATAAATATGTAATAGAACATTTTAGAAAAAGAATTTTTAAAATTTCATTCCCCATTTATGAGAAACTCATTTATTTTTCAAACCGGTTGAAAATGCGAAAACGTCAAACACTTAGTTTTTGATGAAACGAATTCAAACAAGCTTGAAAATTCTTTTGAATAGTTTTATAGACTTATGAGAAGATGTAAAATAGTATCACTAAGTCAATAATCTAGAAACATGTTATTTTCTCAAATAAATTATTTTTTTTAAAACGAAAACAATGAAACGAAAGCAATGTGTGTGTATAATTTGAGCTTTTAGTATAACCACACAAAGTATAAACCTAAAATACTATACCGAAGTAATTGATCATCAATAAAGCTTGTCTTAGTTGCAGATGAAGTTTGATTTTGTACTTAACTGTGCAAAGCTTCATTCCTATTTCCGCCAACCTCCTTAAGATATCATCGTGAAGGTGCAATCCAACCAACCTCCAACTGTATTATTTGTCTAGAATACCTAATAGGCAAATACAAACATTAGACAAACAATATTAGGGATTGTTTGTAAATCATCATCAAAACAAAGGTACTAACAACATCGAGGGATGAGGAATGGATGGAGGCATCAAAGGATGAAAGATAGAGGATGGAGGAATTATCACATCATCTAAACCCACTTATAAAAACCCTCATCCAACCACTAATGCTTCGTGAGCTGATCCTGTAGTAATGGTGAAAAGAAGCACAACCAATAATCTCCCTTTATGAGAAAGGTGATTAGACTACTCAGAGGCTAGGGAATGACCAACGTCAGGTCTTAATCAAGAGATCCCTCCCCGGCCCAAATTGGCTACACTTATGATAATAGTGCATTATGATTGAATGCGTCACCAACGCCCTAATGGAACAAGTCACCAACTATTGAAATGATACCCCTTAGAAAACAGCAATAGAACAAGGTCCTAAAAGTTGTCAGAAAAGAGAAGGTTGCAAGCTTATCAGTACATCTCTAGACATTGCTATTCAAATAACATCATCAAGCTCCTCAATATGCATTTGAATGACATCATCAGACTCAAACTAGTGCCTCCACATGAAAGTCATATCAAATGGGGTCAAGTCTCAAAATGTTCCACAATACACCTCTTCCAAAATGAGCGCTCGTCAAGATTATCAATATGCATTTAGATGTCTCTATTCAGATGACATCGTCAAGCTCCTTAGGATACCTCAGAATGACATCATCCAACTCAAATGGCCAACTTCACACATGAGTCATGCTATAAATAGGGTTTGGTCTCAGAATGTTCCACAATACATCTCTTTCAAGACAAGCGCTCGTCAAGCTTATCAGTACGCCTTTGGATGTTACTTTTCAAATGACATCGTGAAGCTTCTTAGTACGCCTATGAACAACATCATCTAACTAGAACAACAGAGTCCATACGCGAGTCATGCCAAATAGGATCAAGTCTTAGAATGTTCCTCAATACACCTCTTCTAAGGCAAGTGCTTGTCAAGCTTATCCATACACTTTTGGATGTCGCTACCCAGATAACATCGTCAAGCTCCTTAGTACGCCTCTGAACAATAGCAAATCGGCTCAAATGACCAAATTCACATGAGAGTCGTGCTAAGTAGGGTCAAATCTTAAAAAGTTCCACATCATAACTCTTCCAAGATGATCATTGAACATGCATCC
>NC_033797.1:119296506-119315162 GCF_001876935.1 Asparagus officinalis
CTCCACACACTTTCGATAATGAACACTTTTGGAAAGAAAAACTACAGGTTCAAAGTTTCTGGGGATCCAAACTTAGGGATTCTTGAAACTTTGAAGGGGTTCTTATAGGCAGTCACAAAGACAGTCCAGTAAAGTAGATGCTTGGTATGCAATAATGAACCCGAAGAGACACCCAGCCATACCACATGAAGTAGGAGAGTTAGAGGAATGAAGAAGCTAAAGATTGAAGGCCAACCCGAATAGGACTTTTCACTCAAACTTAGGCTTTTAACAAAGACCAATCTGACAATAGTTTCTCAACCAGACCAAAAACTCTTAGCAAAACTGACTCAAATAGTCGATCGTTAGACCTCATGCGACTAATGCTACATAGTTCAGCTAGCAGGCCAAACGTATGGGCGCAGAGCTACTCTACATACCTAGGCCCTACAAACCATGCATAAGACAAAACATCACTGACATGATTTGACCTTTTCCTCAATTGTTTAATCATAAGTAATGCCCACTCAATGCATTGACTTTGGCAAATCGGTGACCCACGTGAACCAAGGGGCATAATCCTGAGGCACGCACTGCCTAAACCCAGTATATCACTCTATTCACTCACACTATATCAGTTGGTTACAAAATAGTTAATTGGATAGAAATAATGATGACGATGATTATTACCCAATAGTGCAAGAGGGGAGACTAAAGGTGGCAATCATCATGACAAGTAGGATTTGTAGGATCTTGCACGCACAATACATTTAGTGTTGGTCCAACAATGTGATAGATGCGACAGAATCTTAGTAGATGGCAGGAAGGTTGACACGAGTGCACATACCCAATTGTGCATAGATTAACCTTACGTACGGTCCAAGGTAAATACCATTAGTACTTCTTTGCATTTAATGCATGAGGATTGAAAAAAGAGATTGGGGGAGAAGAAAAGGAGACTGAGGGAGACAAAGGAGAGAAAAATACATTAAGAGAAATAGAGGGAAAAGAAGAAAAGAGCATAAGCTACTCTTCCCTACCTAATCCTAGATGATCCAAAGCTCAAGCAGCACTGGTGGTAGTTCATCTCATGAGCTCTGTTCATCTTTGACCACCAAGTGATTGATTCTTGATCACCTCTGTGAAATTATCCTAGAGGAGGGGGGGTGAATAGGGTACTCAAATAATAATGTGCAACTAATAAAAATACAATGCAATTCAAGACACAAAATATAATAATAAGGCAATAATTAAAAAAGAGAGAGAGTGAGAAAAAATACAATGCAATTCAAGACACAAAATATAATAATAAGGCAATAATTAAAAAAGAGAGAGAGTGAGAGATAGTTAGCCAATATTCAAGACACAAAATATAATAATAAGGCAATAATTAAAAAAGAGAGAGAGTGAGAGATAGTTAGCCAATCAAGACGACGATATGTTCACGAGGTTCGGCCACTCTTGACCTACGTCCCCAACCACCTCTCCCGATGGTAATCCACTACACAACCCGGTTTGGAAGCCAGGACTTCTACACAATGATCTCCCTGAGATCGAATTATCCACATAATGATCTCGTCGAGATTTAGCTCTCCACACAATACAAGATGAAGAAAAGTAATCTCTCTTACAAATATCCTATGGCAAGGATGAAGAGATAAACAGTTGAAGCTCAAGGGTTTGTGGGATATGAAAGTGAAAACCGAAAAATTAAGAGCTTGAGAAAAGTAGAAATTTTAAGCTAAGAAGTCTCAGAAACAAAACTCAAGTTTTTCTCTTTGTTTTTCTTATTACAATAAATGAAAACCTAAGGACTATTTATAGTTTCTCAACATATCAGCCCAAATCTCCAGAAACTCCAAAATCCAAAACAAATCCCTTAAAAACAAGATTCTGAAAAACTAGTCATTACTGTTGACGGCTGCGATCGGCCGATTGGTCAAACATATCAGTCGACCAATTTGTCAATCGTTGGCCAATACTGGAAAAACAAAAGGCACTATCGGTTGACCGATGGGTTGTATCAGTCAACTGACTAGGGGGCCACTTGCAAGATGTTGTAAACCTGCTCCTGGTCAGTCGATTGAAAGAAAAAAGCGGTCGACCGAAAAACTGACATTTTAGATATTTGATTTTTCTAGAAAAGTTGCTTTTCTAATTTTGATTTAAAATATTAAATCAACTCCAAAAATAGTAAACTTGGGAAAATGTTTATAGATATGAAAATAAACATTTTAGAAGAGGAATTTCTAAAATAGCATTTCTTATTTGAAAAAACCTATTATTTTACAAAAATCGTCAAAAATACGAATTTAGAAATGTGTGTGCGTAATCCCCTAATGCTTCAAAAGTTATCAACTTTATTTCTTGCCTACATTATAATCTAGAGAGAAGAAAAAAAAAATACAAACATCACTTACAATAGTATACAAAGCTTGAGTGTCGATATTTATAAGTTTTGTTGATGAAGCTCTCCTTGAATACATGCTTGAAAGCTCTTCTTTATTTGATATTTACGTGACTCAATCTTTAAGCATTTTAGAGCTTCTTCATCAACTTGCATCCATCTCCACGGATATCATCATTAGGGCGTGAATCCATCCATCCTCCTTTCATGGCACTATATTACTTGATAAACATATCATGCGTATGATCACTTGACAAGTAATTAGTACTAATAATGAGGTTTGTAGATCATCATCAAAACACGAGACCTAACACTCTTCTTCTTTTTAATGATGAAAAACCATCATTATAAAAGAGCATAAAAATAAAGAAATAAAAATATTACTTATAGATAGATGCTCCCACTATCTATAAGGCTCTCCCCTATCTATGTGCACAAAGTATAGGAGATTTTCTCCCCCTTTGGCAACATCAAAATGAGGTACACAAAGAAAAGTATCAAAAAAACTCAAGATAAGAATTTTCCAACCAAAAATATAAAAAGGAAAAACATGCAAGTTCATGGAACTATGTAAGCCAAAAAAAGATTGTAAAACATCATTGTTGAAAAAGATAAATAAATCAAGCAAATCATGAATCAAAGGATGCACATGCCTAGTTCACCTCTTATACGATAAAAAGTTTCTTCGCAAAGAGGATTGGTAAAGATGTTCGCTAGTTGAGATTTTGTATCAATATAAACAAGTGACACATCTTTCCTTTCTACATGATTGTAGGATGTCTAAAATTTACTATAGATAGATGATTCCCATGAAGCATGATAATGAAAGTCACAATTCGGCGACTTCCAAAAGGCTACAATTTAAAGAATTTCATGAAAATCAATGAATATTATAATTTAACGACCTTCACAACAACCGATGGAAGTTCTGATTTGACGGCCTTCATACTTATCAACAATACTTACAACTAATGACTCTCACATTTCAAAGAGCCAAGACAAAGATTACAAGATGACAATCTTTGCAACGCTCCAACAAAAAGAGACTACAAATTGACGGTCTCTTCACCTAAAGACGTAAAGCTCATCTCTACGTCCTAAGAACAAAACGTGAAACTCACATCTGTATTCCAAGGACAGAACGCATAGTTCACCACTGCGTCTTCAGACCGAAACGCAGAGCCCAACTCCGCGTCCGAAGTCCAAGATACAGAGTTCATTCCTAAAATACGAATTTCATGTTTGACTCATTTAAACACGAGCTGAATGGTTCCAAAACTATTTCCCATGATTAGAGGGGGATTACACCCCACTAAGGAGTGATTTTAAGGGTTAGTTACACCCTTTAATCCCCTATAAATAGCTAAAAATCAGCTTAAATCGGATCTTTTGAGCAGATCATTTTGGAGGATCGGAATTATCAAGGTTTGGAGGATCGGATCATGGAGAGTTTTGAGCATCCTTTGGATCCATTCTTGGAGCCTTTGTCTTGGCTATAAACCAATTTCAGTTAGATCAAGTCAACTCTTCCATAGAGTTTTAAACTCGTAAAGTGTTCTTTAACTCGTTAAGAGATCCAAATTTGCCTCGCAAGTTCTCCTCAATGTCAAATCAAGAGGAATAGATTGTGTTTCATGAGTTCAAGCATTAGGATCATCAACAGGTTACAAGAATCAAGCTCCCTTCGACACTAAAAAGAACCTAGTTTTAAACAAAAGGAAGGATCTCCGTCGATTCCTTCCTTCCTTTGTAAATCGGGAATTTGATAGAGAAATTGTAATTTCTTTTTCCAAGTCAATTAGAGAGAGATTACTGTGAGAGATTGTATTCATTCTTGTCCTATATCAATTAGAGAGATTAATATGAATTTCATTCTCAATTTTCTCACAAATTTTCCTACGAACAAAAGATGGTGACTCTGCTAGGGACTAGCTTCACTGAGGAAGAAGTAGTGGCGCAATCCGACGTCAACCTCACTTGAACTACGGTCAAAACTCTTGTTGTGGAGTTTGATCAAGCCAAGTATGAGAATGCACTCTCCTCCAGATCCCTTAGCCCCAAGGCTATGCGCAAGGTCCGTAAAGTCTCTAAGGAGACTAAAGCTCCAATTGTTGCTGAATCACCAAAGAAGGACCTCTTCTTCGAAATATATAGCTCGGATAGTCTCTCCTTTGAAAGAGTAGGCTCAACTATAGTTAAACTCGTTAATTGAGTTGAAGATTTTACACCCGTACCAAAACGATGGGTATCAGGTCATAATAGGCCTATTGTGGCGACGAACTTGATCAACACAGATAGTAACGCTGCAAAAACCTTGAGACAGACCAAGAAGAATGCTACTCGATGGAGGAGGGATCCCTACGATGAGCACATCTCCGAGAAAGATGATCCCTTAATCAACGCGAGCTTCACGTTTGTTAGCCTCAACACGAACCTTGTGTTTCAACCTTAGAACATGAGTCTCATGTGGATGAGCCCAAGTATGAGCCCCACGTGATCCAATTAAAACACGACCTCAAGGGAGCGTTTCACAATCAAAACACGGCCCTCAAGGGAGCATTTTACAAACAGAATGTGGACCTCAGGTCTGCATTTCTCCATCAAAGCACGACCCTTAGGGGAGCGTTTCACCAGCCAAACAAAGACCTCAGTCCTACGTTACTCAGTCAAAACATGACCTTCGCGTTCCTAAAGAAAAACATGGCTCTCGTGTTTCCAATGCTAAACACAACACTCACGTTTATTCTCTAGAACGTGATGTGATTCGTCGTGTTCAAAAAGACTAACATGGATTCAAGATCCATGTTCACTAAGAACCAGTCCTGCCTACTGATGGGCAGGGGGTTCTAGTTCAAACGTCATGTTCAGTGGGGGGGTTCTAGTTCAAACGTCATGTTCAGTGGGGGATATTCCTCAAGTCTCTAATCTAAGAGAACTCTTGTTGAGAGAAAGACTGGTGCAATGAGCCACTCATACATGTCAATGCGAGTGACTGATTTTTGCGGTCCTCTTGGAATATTAGTGTTGTACTTCTACACCAAGATGGTCGATGTTCGACCGATTGATGAACATTGTCGGACCTAACAAGTGACAACATCACTACAAGAAGAAAGCTTTAGAGGTCAAATATCCTGAAGTCACTATCAATATGATCGGCCAAGGAAAATTATCAGTCCCTAGTTCTGATGAATCAAAGATGGATCGTTCTCCAAGTGTCAGAGAAATCGTGAACGAGTTTGAAGGAATCTACCAACGCACTCAGACGAGAACATGAGTCATTCCCCCTATCGGTTATCAGAGGTTAGCCAGAGGAACTAATTCTGATAATGAACATTTAGCCATTACGGAGTCTCAATCCTCTAGTTCTTTCATTGAACATAAGAGTTCCATTTACATGGTAGGGAATCCTAAAGATCTCATAAAGAGACTCAATGAGCAACAAGCTATGCTCAAATCTCAGCAAGAGACCACCAATGAACTACGAGCCTTGATGGCCCAGATCATTGTAGATAGGGCTAAGTCGCAAAAAGCAAACTCATCACTCCGGCATGAACCCTCATGGAAAGGAGGATCATCCACGTCGAAGGGGAAACATAAAGTGAATGAGACTGCTGATCTAGAAACTCATCATATAGAATCTTCCTCTAAAGAGAAGAAAGAAGCCGAGAAAGATCAGAATCCTCAGTCGGCCAAGATAGAAGAATTAGAAGCCTGTCTTAATGCTATTGCCAATAGAAGTGACCTCTAAGAAGGAGGAATTATGAGGCCTTATTCCGCTGAATGGGATGCAACTCCCTATCCACTGAGATTTACGGCTCCAACTCTATAAGCTTTTGACGGCATAGGGTCATCGAACCAACATATCTACTACTTCAAGTTATAGACTGGAAATGTGATATCAAATGATGCCATATTGACTCGTTTGTTCATTGGTACCCTCAAGGGGGTTGCCTTTGAATGGTTTATAAAACTTTCTGCTGGATCTATTTAGAAGTGGGTGGATCTATTTAGAAGTGGGTGGATCTAAAGAGGTTATTCCTGGCCCGATTCTTTAGAGACGACACTGAAGTCTCCGTCCCTACCCTTCTTGCCACCAAACAAAGGAAGGGAGAGTCCATCAAAGCCTTTGTTGAGAGATTCTGAAGTATGGCTTTGCGATGTCCGTTGGGCTTGACATAATCTATACTAGTGGAAACATGTCGGCATAATTTACTGACCCATCTCTTGGCTCAAATGGGGGTTGTAGAATGTCACTCCTAGAAACAACTCGTCTCCTAAGGAGAACAAGCAGAAGAGATTGTTGCTCGAGTTAGTTCTGAAGAGACAAGCAAACAAAAGAAGCTAGTGCAACGTAGTCAAGGCAATACTCTCCGACAAAAGGGAAAAGATACTTTGGCTACTGATTCCAGTACTTGAGCACCACCTACCAAGCAGGGTAAGGCATCGAGTCAACTAAGAACACCCAAATAGTACTCTTTCAAAGAGGACCATGTGGACACCTTATTCCAGCTACTTCGAAAGAACAATAAATTGAAGCTTCCTAAAGTAAAGGCACAATGCTTACAAGCTGCAAGAAGTTTGTTATGCATGTCAATCACACAAGAAGATATGCAAATCAAGCACAAGCATGATAGACCAGTGTATTACATAGGGTATATTGGGTCCTCTGAGATTAGTCGTGTCCAAGTCGATCCGGGCTCTGCACTCAGCATTATGTCATACAAAGTTATGTAAGTCCTTAGGATTCCTCTGCATCGATTGAGTTCTACTCAGACTACCATCTTTAGCTTCAACACCAACAGTACCCGACCCTTGAGCAAGATCAACTTAGGTGCCAAATAGGAGATCTTAAGTCAGAGGTGACTTGTTACATCATAGATCCGGACACATTCTACAATTTATTGTTAGGACAGCCCTGGATTCATGTGAATTGCATCGTCCCATCTACCCTTTATCAGGTAATGAAATACGTTAATGATGAGGAAGAAGTCAAAACCATAATCGCAAAGAAGCAATCTTTCAGAGGTGTGGAGAATTTTTATACTGACTCAATCTTCTATTTGGACTCCCAAGAGCCAGAGCAACCGAAGGAAGCCGCCGACAGTAGCAACAATGCCAACATCGAGCCCGAGCCCAAGGAAGAGTGTCCGTAGGAGTTAGATCTGAATGTAATGAGCCAGAATGAGCTTAATAATAATAATGTACCGAGTGAGGGTGAGTGGTACATTAATAAAGATTTCTATTTGGCTTACTTGTCTGATATGTCCTCTGAATGTGAGAAAATAGAGTTCAGATATAGATACAAGTATAGATCCATAGTACGCATTGTATGCTGAGGCATCACTTGATTTGCCACTCAAATCATCCTTTACTACATTCAAAGAGATGGAAGATGTATAGAAAGCCTTCTTCATGGTCCCGTCTAAAAAGAAAGGCCAAAAGTCAATCTATTTCGGTAAAGTCAACTCTAAGTCATCCAAGCGAGAAAGTTAAGATGAGGAACTTAGAATCTCACAATTTCATTATCATGAACCAAATTCCATCCATTTGATGAGAAGAATGAGTTATGACTTTGATAAACTGGAAGGTTTAAACTTCGAGAAAGGAAGACGAGCACCAATTCGATCTTTCACTCTATAAGGAAAACCTCCTGATTATTATCATAAAACTGGAAGAGAGTTAGGTTGTATTTCAACTCCTCCCCTTTTAGAAAATAAAACCGATGATTGTCTATGGCAATACCATTTATCCGGAACATCACCATGGGAATCCGATGTGAGCATCAGAACATTCTTTAAAAACATGTCTGTGAATATGATTTTGGCTAGTCATCCAGATGAATATGCAGAGGAGGATGATGGAAAGTTGATTAAGTCAACCAACGACCCTTGGATCAAACGCCTTAACATTTTATAGGACATGTGCTTTGAACAATGTGAGCCACCTATAGAAGATAACGTAATCCAAGTCAACATGGATGATGAAACCAATCCCAAGCTAATCTTCATAAGCAAGAGCTTATCACCATCCGAGAAAGAAGACCTCATATCTATCATCAGAGAATATATAGATGTCTTCACTTGGAATTATGAAGACATGTGTGATCCTGATCCTAAAGTATCCATGCATCATCTTAACATCGGTTTGGATGCAAAGCGCATTAAGTAACAATAACGTCGGTTCCATCCAGAGATCATGGAGGCGATTGAGTCAGATTTCAAAAAGCATATCGACTCGGACTTTATCAGAGAGGAACAACACTTTGACTGTGTGGCTAACATAGTTCATGTGCACAAGAAAAATGGAAAGGTCCGAATTTGCATAGACTTTCGTGACCTAAATGCTGCATGTCCAAAAGATTAATTTTCACTCCTCATCATAGATGTCATGATTGACAATAAATGTAGGTATGAGAGAATGTCTTTCATGGATGGATTTTTAGGGTATAACTGTAGGCATATAAAATTGCTTATAGGTCCCTTAGCTCAGCTCGGCACAAACCGACAAACCAACGAGGCGACGAGATTGACTAATCGCACGCAAGCAACGGAATACGTCCATTCGCGTGCGGGATCAAGCCAAGTGTTCGAAGAGTCAACGAGTCATCCAACCAAGAGCATACTCGGACGAACCACGATCGAATCAAGATCGGTTTCGGACTCGAACTCAGAAGTGGATTTACTGCCAAATCAGGAATCCGACTTACTGCCAAATCAGGAATCAAATCAGAGTCTGGATCAACCGAATCACGGACAGAACCCAAAGGTGGAAAACAGCAGAAAACCAAACACCCGGAGGGGCTCGGAAACCAAGTCACCGAGGCGGCTCACCGAGCCACCAAGGTGGCTCGGTGGCTGAGCCACCTTGGGGTGGCTCGAAAGATTGAAACTTTGGGACTTCGGGGACTCACTCCTTCAGATCTGGTGCTCGGCGATCATCAACGTCAAATAAGGCAGGTGTTCGAGAGGATCAGATCTCAGATCTACGCAGGCATACTCCGGATCTAAGCTTGGTCTTAGATCCCGAGACTTGGACGATTGTTTCCTTGGTGAAACAATCCTCCCCGGCTATTATTTCCTTGGTGAAATAATACCCGTCGTACTGCGTAGATCCGACCGGATCTAGATCTCGCGGTGGTCCACGGCAAACAACCCCGGCGCAGGCAAAGAACCCACCAAGCGAGCGACCGCAAAACAGGAGCTCGCGATTTCGTTCGACAAACAAGGAAACAAAGTTGTAATTTTTCATTTCTTTTTATTTGATTTTCGTTGTAACCGGATCTTATAAAAAGACCGGATCTTTTGTAACTCAAAAAGTTGTAACTCAAGATGACAATGGAATCAATAACAAAGAAAGACACGAATTTTCCAGCGAACAATCTGGCGACCACAGTGGGAGCCACCGATCTCGCTGCCGAGATCGGAGCGTCGCAGCCGCGGATTCAGATCCCAGTCGTGGAGGAGGTCGAATACGAGTTCGATCAGACCAAGTTCGAGGAATACCTTTCATCCTCGTCTAGATCAACCTCCCCCCGCAAGTCCAAGAAGTCCAAGTTCTCTTCCAACAGAAAGGTGCGTTGGTACGAAGAAGTTGAAGCTACCAACGACGACCTCATCTCGATTGATGCCAAAGTTGCGTCAGGTGAGGCTCCACCAACCTCCAACCAGATCAAGCTGGTTCCAACCAATTCCTCCGTCACCAAAGGAGCGGTGACTCTCTCAAAGAGAGCCCGCCAAAGGCAACGCCAACGCTTGGCCAAACAACTCGCCAAAACGATGGAGTCTACCGACGGAGTCCACTACAACGCGGATCTGAAGAACAAGAGAGGCAAACAGCCTCAGCAACAAATGAACGGCGCCCCTTCCAAGTCGCCAATGATGGAATGGATCCATTTCAAACGGAATCGTTTGACGCTGGAAGAACGCATCCGCAAACGCCGCGCACTATCAGCGCAGGCACGGGTTCAAGCCGAAGACCTTTGCAGCCTCCAACCAAAATTCAACCTCCGGCGAACCCAGCTAAGTCGCCGAGAATTCCCATAGCTACTCCGGGAGATCATGCAGAATCCTCCCGAAGAAGAAAGCCAGTCTTGGAGCGCCTCGGTCCAATTCCCGATGAGCGAAGCAAAGCTCCGATCCAAGCACGTTTGGGCCCACTAAGAAAACCCCGAACGAATCAACACGCTGGGGGTCGCCGCCACCTCCAACATGACAAGGAGCTCAAGGCAACTGCGCGCGCTAATTTGCGCATTGAGGTCCAAGAGCCCGCTGAGAATTCACGCCCAAAAAGGCATGTCTCAAGGCGCGTGACTCTTGAAAGTCCAAGGAAGGCAATTCGCCCTCAGATGGAAACATTATCATCTGATAGTGATAATGTTATACCTGAGAAGTCGTGCCCACACACGATAGGTTACTCCGACTGTCAAAATGACGAGTTGTACTATCGTGCTGGGGGTACGAACAGAACCAGAAAGAGGAGTCCCCGAGAACAGGAAACTCAGTGCCCTTGTTCAAAGCTCATTCGGGCGGTACTGTCTCAATGCAACTGCATCAAGGTAATCCCCGAGAGAATTTCAGTGTTCGAAAGACTCGGCACCGAAACGCCAAAACCAAGGTGTAGGCGTTTCCGGCAAAGAAGAACGGTGGTTAAAGACGGAGAATTTCCGAGGGTCACCGCCAACATGACCAGCAAAGAGACATCGACACAGATTGATCTCAAATCGTTTCTGGAAGCGTCCCGGCGTGTAACCCGTCTGCAGTCCGGAGCCATCGCACGAGGAACTTATGGTAGGGTTCGGACAAGATTGCCTTCGGAAGATGAAGAATCGGATTCCTGCTCTGCTGTCGCATCGGACAATACAGTGTCCAGCGAAGGACAACCCCGCGAGTCATTTATGATAAGCGCGGAAGAAATGGCCAAGATGCTTGAAGACGCTTTGGCTAAACAGAAAGAAAGTTTCAAGTTTGAGATGCAGATGGCCATGCAGACTATGAGAGAGATGCATGAGCAACAAATCCAGGCGTTCAGGAACCAACAAGGTGAACCAAGTCACCGTAATCAGGTTGTTCAGGAAGAAGAGCACACGGATAGGGATGGAGCTCACAATGCCAATAACCCTCCCGTCAATGCAGGGGGTGGTAACGAGGATGCCAACGAGGATACAAGTGAAGACTTGAAGATCAAAGATCTCGAGAGCAAAATCAACACATTGATCTCCGCTCAAGAGACGAAGAAAACAGGCATTCCCTGTCCATACCCAAGAGAGTGGGAATCGATCCCCTATCCGGCGAAGTTCAGTTTAATCAACTTCACGCCGTTCGATGGGAAGGGTTCCCCCACTCAGCATTTGATTTATTTCAAATCGCACCTGGGTATTATTTCCGGCAATGAGCCTCTGATGGTGCGGTCATTCGTCGGCACTCTTCGCGGAGCCGCCTTCGATTGGTACCGCCGCCTCAAGCCAGGAAGCGTGAACAGCTGGGATGACATGGAGACGAAGTTCCTTGCAAATTTCTTCGACGACGACACCGAGATCTCTATCGGATCGCTGCTCGATGAGAAGCAAAAAGACGGGGAGTTAGTCGACACCTTCGTCAAAAGGTTCCGGAACAAGGCGATGAATTGCCGGGACCCGATCACAGAGGAATTCATCCTCCAAACTTGCCACAACAACCTTGCGTTGGACGTGTTGGAAGCAATGGGAACAGCACCGTCTGACACTTGGAAGGATCTGAAGGTGCGCGGTGAACAAGCCGAACGTTTCCTCCGAAGGAAGAAGGCCGAGAGGAACCTACCGACGGCTAATCCTCTGGACTCAAACTTCGCCTCTCGTGGTAAGGGCAAAACACCTGCAGCTACTGGTGGTGCTAATCAAGCGTCACAACAGCAATCCCGAAGGCAGCAAAAGACTTCGGGTCCGAGACTCCAAAGAGAGTATTCCTTCAAGGACGAAGACGTTCCAGCCATCTTCGAATCCCTCCTTGAAGGTAACAAGATCAAGCTACCACCTATCACAAATCAGGAGGAAGCTGACAACACTACGGACCCAAAGTACTGTGCATACCACAGGAGGGTCGTTCATCCCACCAAGGATTGCTTTGCTCTCAAGAATAGCATTCAGACCTTGGTTGAAGCCGGCGTCATAACGCTAAGGTAAGCCAATTGAGAACGGCAAAACTCCAAAGAGTATACGAGTATAAACTGTTTCTCAATCCTCCGACCGGTACAAGAGGTTAAACTGTTCCCTGATACTCCAATAGGTATATGAGTCTAAACTGTTTCCCCACTTTTGACGGGAAGTTCCTGGAGAATATTAAGCTAATATTCTTAAGGATAACCCGGTTAGTTAACTGATAATAATGTCCGAACCAGTTCCGCAGAGGAAACTGGGGGTGGACGATTTATGTAACGGGAAGTTCCCAAAACCACAGCAATGTAATGAATAAGAACTCCCATTCTCACCATGTCTATGCACTCAACACTCTCTCTGTTAGAGTCTGGACGTAAAGTACCCACTTGGTCAAACCTTCTTACAGTTAGGACCACAGTCAAAATCCCCTCTCGATTCCCCCAATGAACGAGAGGTCCACAAATTGAGCGATCAAACCTTCCTACAGTTAGGATTGTCTCAAAACACCCACTTGGTCAAACCTTCTTACAGTTAGGACCACAGTCAAAATCCCCTCTCGATTCCCCCAATGAACGAGAGGTCCACAAATTGAGCGATCAAACCTTCCTACAGTTAGGATTGTCTCAAAACACCCACTTGGTCAAACCTTCTTACAGTTAGGACCACAGTCAAAATCCCCTCTCGATTCCCCCAATGAACGAGAGGTCCACAAATTGAGCGATCAAACCTTCCTACAGTTAGGATTGTCTCAAAACACCCACTTGGTCAAACCTTCTTACAGTTAGGACCACAGTCAAAATCCCCTCTCGATTCCCCCAATGAACGAGAGGTCCACAAATTGAGCGATCAAACCTTCCTACAGTTAGGATTGTCTCAAAACACCCACTTGGTCAAACCTTCTTACAGTTAGGACCACAGTCAAAATCCCCTCTCGATTCCCCCAATGAACGAGAGGTCCACAAATTGAGCGATCAAACCTTCCTACAGTTAGGATTGTCTCAAAACACCCACTTGGTCAAACCTTCTTACAGTTAGGACCACAGTCAAAATCCCCTCTCGATTCCCCCAATGAACGAGAGGTCCACAAATTGAGCGATCAAACCTTCCTACAGTTAGGATTGTCTCAAAACACCCACTTGGTCAAACCTTCTTACAGTTAGGACCACAGTCAAAATCCCCTCTCGATTCCCCCAATGAACGAGAGGTCCACAAATTGAGCGATCAAACCTTCCTACAGTTAGGATTGTCTCAAAACACCCACTTGGTCAAACCTTCTTACAGTTAGGACCACAGTCAAAATCCCCTCTCGATTCCCCCAATGAACGAGAGGTCCACAAATTGAGCGATCAAACCTTCCTACAGTTAGGATTGTCTCAAAACACCCACTTGGTCAAACCTTCTTACAGTTAGGACCACAGTCAAAATCCCCTCTCGATTCCCCCAATGAACGAGAGGTCCACAAATTGAGCGATCAAACCTTCCTACAGTTAGGATTGTCTCAAAACACCCACTTGGTCAAACCTTCTTACAGTTAGGACCACAGTCAAAATCCCCTCTCGATTCCCCCAATGAACGAGAGGTCCACAAATTGAGCGATCAAACCTTCCTACAGTTAGGATTGTCTCAAAACACCCACTTGGTCAAACCTTCTTACAGTTAGGACCACAGTCAAAATCCCCTCTCGATTCCCCCAATGAACGAGAGGTCCACAAATTGAGCGATCAAACCTTCCTACAGTTAGGATTGTCTCAAAACACCCACTTGGTCAAACCTTCTTACAGTTAGGACCACAGTCAAAATCCCCTCTCGATTCCCCCAATGAACGAGAGGTCCACAAATTGAGCGATCAAACCTTCCTACAGTTAGGATTGTCTCAAAACACCCACTTGGTCAAACCTTCTTACAGTTAGGACCACAGTCAAAATCCCCTCTCGATTCCCCCAATGAACGAGAGGTCCACAAATTGAGCGATCAAACCTTCCTACAGTTAGGATTGTCTCAAAACACCCACTTGGTCAAACCTTCTTACAGTTAGGACCACAGTCAAAATCCCCTCTCGATTCCCCCAATGAACGAGAGGTCCACAAATTGAGCGATCAAACCTTCCTACAGTTAGGATTGTCTCAAAACACCCACTTGGTCAAACCTTCTTACAGTTAGGACCACAGTCAAAATCCCCTCTCGATTCCCCCAATGAACGAGAGGTCCACAAATTGAGCGATCAAACCTTCCTACAGTTAGGATTGTCTCAAAACACCCACTTGGTCAAACCTTCTTACAGTTAGGACCACAGTCAAAATCCCCTCTCGATTCCCCCAATGAACGAGAGGTCCACAAATTGAGCGATCAAACCTTCCTACAGTTAGGATTGTCTCAAAACACCCACTTGGTCAAACCTTCTTACAGTTAGGACCACAGTCAAAATCCCCTCTCGATTCCCCCAATGAACGAGAGGTCCACAAATTGAGCGATCAAACCTTCCTACAGTTAGGATTGTCTCAAAACACCCACTTGGTCAAACCTTCTTACAGTTAGGACCACAGTCAAAATCCCCTCTCGATTCCCCCAATGAACGAGAGGTCCACAAATTGAGCGATCAAACCTTCCTACAGTTAGGATTGTCTCAAAACACCCACTTGGTCAAACCTTCTTACAGTTAGGACCACAGTCAAAATCCCCTCTCGATTCCCCCAATGAACGAGAGGTCCACAAATTGAGCGATCAAACCTTCCTACAGTTAGGATTGTCTCAAAACACCCACTTGGTCAAACCTTCTTACAGTTAGGACCACAGTCAAAATCCCCTCTCGATTCCCCCAATGAACGAGAGGTCCACAAATTGAGCGATCAAACCTTCCTACAGTTAGGATTGTCTCAAAACACCCACTTGGTCAAACCTTCTTACAGTTAGGACCACAGTCAAAATCCCCTCTCGATTCCCCCAATGAACGAGAGGTCCACAAATTGAGCGATCAAACCTTCCTACAGTTAGGATTGTCTCAAAACACCCACTTGGTCAAACCTTCTTACAGTTAGGACCACAGTCAAAATCCCCTCTCGATTCCCCCAATGAACGAGAGGTCCACAAATTGAGCGATCAAACCTTCCTACAGTTAGGATTGTCTCAAAACACCCACTTGGTCAAACCTTCTTACAGTTAGGACCACAGTCAAAATCCCCTCTCGATTCCCCCAATGAACGAGAGGTCCACAAATTGAGCGATCAAACCTTCCTACAGTTAGGATTGTCTCAAAACACCCACTTGGTCAAACCTTCTTACAGTTAGGACCACAGTCAAAATCCCCTCTCGATTCCCCCAATGAACGAGAGGTCCACAAATTGAGCGATCAAACCTTCCTACAGTTAGGATTGTCTCAAAACACCCACTTGGTCAAACCTTCTTACAGTTAGGACCACAGTCAAAATCCCCTCTCGATTCCCCCAATGAACGAGAGGTCCACAAATTGAGCGATCAAACCTTCCTACAGTTAGGATTGTCTCAAAACACCCACTTGGTCAAACCTTCTTACAGTTAGGACCACAGTCAAAATCCCCTCTCGATTCCCCCAATGAACGAGAGGTCCACAACCACCAATAGGTGGCTCGGTGGCCGCCGAGCCACCTGTGGCCGGCCACACTGTGCCCAAGGCACAGTGAGGGTAGCCTATAAATAGGCCACCCCCTTGTTCATTTGAGAAGGTTGGAAATTTTGGAGAGAGGCGAAGCCCTGCTGGATTGGAGACTCGGAACTTAAAAAGATTCAAACTTTGGGACTTCGGGGACTCACTCCTTCAGATCTGGTGCTCGGCGATCATCAACGTCAAATAAGGTAGGTGTTCGAGAGGATCAGATCTCAGATCTACGCAGGCATACTCCGGATCTAAGCTTGGTCTTAGATCCCGAGACTTGGACGATTGTTTCCTTGGTGAAGCAATCCTCCCCGGCTATTATTTCCTTGGTGAAATAATACCCGTCGTACTGCGTAGATCCGACCGGATCTAGATCTCGCGGTGGTCCACGGCAAACAACCCCGGCGCAGGCAAAGAACCCACCAAGCGAGCGACCGCAAAACAGGAGCTCGCGATTCGTTCGACACAAAAGGAGAAAAGTTGTAATCTTTGTTTATTTTTCTTTGATTTTCGTTGTAACCGGATCTTATAAAAAGACCGGATCTTTTGTAACTCAAAAAGTTGTAACTCAAGATGACAATGGAATCAATAACAAAGAAAGCAACGAATTTTCCAGCGAACAATAACCAGATCAAAATGTCCCCTGAAGATGAAAAGCACACCGCCTTCAGAAAACCATTGAGAGTGTATTGCTACACAGTGATGCCCTTTGGATTGAAGAATGCCGACACAACCTATTAGCGTGTAATGAATATAATCTTCCATGAACATCTACGTAAGAAGGTTGAATGCTATGTGGATGATATTGCGGTAAAAAGCCAAAACAAAGGCAATCATCTTGCAGATCTGAATATGATGTTCGATATCATGTGAGCACATCAACTGAAGATGAATCTGACTAAATCGTTCCTGGGGGTAGCCAGTGGTAAATTCATAGGATTCATAGTCACATCTGAAGGGATCTCCCTCAGCCCAGAAAAGGTTGGTGTCATCTAAGAAATACGACCTCTGAGAAACATCAAATAGCTCAGAGGATTACAAGGCAGATTGGCTTACATTCGAAGATTCATACCAAATCTCTTGGGACGCTATCAACACTTCACCAAGTTTATGAAGAAAGGAGTCTCATTCATTTGGGATGAAGACTTCCAAAAGACGTTTGAGGAGATCAAGCGATACCTCACTCAGCCACCCATCCTTGTGGCTCAGTATCAAAACCATTCTTGTTATATGTGAGAGCCATGAATTATTCTCTTGGAGCTTTATTAGCCCAGAACAATGACTAATGACATGAGCAGGCAATCTACTACCTCAGTAGAATCATGATTGGAGCCGAACACCGGTACAATCCAGTAGAAAAAGAGTGCCTTACATTAGTGTTTGTTGTCCAGAAGATGCAATACTATTTGGTCGGACAATTAATTCATATCATCCCAAGGTACATCTTTTGAGGGTGCTTATAATGAAACCTCTTCACTAAATTGTCATCTAGCAAAATGGGCGATACTCCTATCATAATATTCCATACAATTCATGCTTTAAAAGGCTGTTAAAGGCCAAGCTCTGGTGGATTTCTAAGCTGATCACCCAGTATATGATTCTACCAAATTATATGAGGACTTACTAGATGAAGTTGTTGAAGCTTGCGTAACCCAAGAGGTCATACAAATATGGAAATTATTCTTCGACGGTGCGTCTAGAGTGAACCCGAATGGAGGAATCACCGCTGGTGTGGGGGTAGTACTCGTATCCCCAAATGGTCACGTGATCCCAAGAGGTTTCTCCTTAATCTAGCATTGCACTAACAATATAGCGGAGTACAACACCCTGCTACTAGGGATGCAGTTGGCTGAGGAGCTTAACATTTGACATCTTGAGACTTACGGTGATTCCCAGCTCATTATGAATCAAGTCTGGGGAGAATATAAAGTGCGTAATGAGGATTTAGTCCCTGTTCGCGGGGAAAATTGTTTTCATTGACATCATTGTTTTCTTATGCAACAGTTTATCGGTTACAAAAGATCCGGTCTTTTTATAAGATCTAGTTACAACAAAATCAAAGAAAAAAGAAAAAAATTACAACTTTCCTTTTCTCGAACAAATCGCAAGATCCTGTTTTGCGGTCTCTTTCTTGTGTGGGTTCTTTGCCTGCGCCGGGGTTAATCCGTGGACCACCGCGCGATCTTGATCCGGTTGGATCTACACGGTATGACGGGTGTTATTTCACGAAGGAAATAACAGTCGAGGGGATTATTTCACCAAGGAAATAATAGCCCTAAGTAATCGAAATCGACCAAGCGAAATTAATACTCTTCTCGGGATCAAAAACCAAGTTTTGATCCGGAGGATGACCGTGTAGATCTCAGATCTGATCTCTCTCAAACTCCTGCCTTATTTGGCGTGGATGATCGCCAAGAACCAGATCTAAAAAGTCCGAGTCCTCAAAGCTCCAAAGCTCCAATCTTTTTTAGTCTTTGAGTCTTTAATCCAGCAGAGTTTCCCCTTCCAAAGTC
>NC_033797.1:119315198-119328786 GCF_001876935.1 Asparagus officinalis
GGCTCGGCCACCGAGCCACCTAGGTGGCTCGGTGAGCCATCTGAGTGACTCGGTTTTGGTCGAGCTCTCCCGAGTGTTCGCCGTTATGTCCGTTGTCCAGTTTCGTGGTTTATCGGTTTATCCGAGCTTCGTCGTTGATCTGAACTCTGATTTGGCAGTCCGGATCCTGATTTGGCAGTAAACCCGCTTCGGTGTTTAAGTTCGAATCCGTTTTATGGTTGGATGACTCGTTGACTCACCGAACCGTTAGCTTGATTCCGCATGCGAGTGGATGTATTCTATTGTTTGCGTGCGGTTCGTTAGCCTCGTCGCCTCGTTGATCCGCTTCATCGCGTGTCACTTGGCTTCGGTGTTGTGGATTAACGATCATGTTTAGATACTTCGCCCGATGGTTCGTTGGTTTGGCGAATCACCGTGCCGAGCTGTGTTAAGGGACCTATAAGCAGTTTTATACGCCTACAGATACCCCCTCCAAAGTATTTCAGCCTCGTTCTTTTATAGAAGAGTCTGGAATGCTTTGGATATGATTGCCCCAACCTTCAATCGGTATGACGGGACTTTTGAATGGCTTCTGTTCTTGATTCCTTCAATCCTTCAGGCTATTCAGTGCTTTGTCGAATGTTTGTAAGGGTTCCGGCGCTGCATTTATTGTCTGACCGTTGTCGGAATTTTGAACTTGAAGTCGATTCCTGATTTTCTGATCTTTAGCTCGTGTTTGCTGGTTTAACATATAACTGACCATCGATTGTTGGCGTTGAGTCTTTATTTGTGACGCGTTGTCCGGCGTAGTGTTATTGAGTTATCCTTAAGATTATTTTTAGAAAAATATTCTCCAGAAACTTCTCAACCAAAAATAGGGAATAGTTTATACTCGTATACCTTATTGGAGTATTAAGGATGAGCTGAACCGGCCTGGTTCAAGGCTGGTTTAGGACTGGTTCAGGATTGGTTTAGCCTGGTCAGCGTAAAGGACCTGCAGTTAGATTTAATTCCTGACTCCTTCGATTTTCAGTCTATTCGATGCTTTGACGAATAACTGAAATCCTTCCAGTGCTGCGTTTATCATCTGGCGTCGTCGAATTCTTAAATCTAAGACTGATGATTTGAGTTTGGCTTGTGTCATCGAATTGACTTTGAACTGACTATCTCCGTCATGATATATTGACTCGCGTTGACTTTTTGCTCGCAATGCGTTGACTGGCGTTAACCTAGGGTTACGCGTTGATAGGCGTTGACCTTAGGGTTTTGAACGTCGTACGTTGACTTTTTGATCGCAACGTGTTGACTGGCATTGACCTAGGGTTACGCATTGAGCGGCATTGATCCTAGGGTTTCGAACGTCATACATTGACTTTTTGATCACAATGCGTTGACTGGCGTTGACCTAGGGTTACGCATTGACCGACGTTAACCTAGGGTTTCGGATCGCTTGACATTTGTTAGAGTATACACAGTTTAAGCTCTTGAGGTATTGGAGCATGGCGGTCCTAAATATTGGGCTGCAGGACCAACTATTAAAGCTGATTCATCTGCACGTATGGATCTTATCCCGAATTTGTTGGATGTCTAAGTCACTAAACCAACTAATGAGGCTGGTGCGTCAGTGACTTTCGCATATATAGGATTTTTGGCAAACCCTCAGCCATCAACGGGTTTGATGCACCTTTACCGACTACCGTTTGAGTCGGGCTAGCATGCAGATTGTTTAAGTCCGTTTTGCATGTGACGTTATACTAAAAGAGTTAACTCTTTTAGTGCTACGATATTGAATACGTAGACTTCATCTTTCTCCTGTGAAAAGAGCGTTGACTTTAGGGTTTTTGGCTAACCCCCAGCCTTCAACGGATTTGATTAGCCTTTACCGATTACCGTTTGAGTCGGGCTAGCATGCGGATTGTCTAAATCCGTTCCGCATGTAACGTTGTGCTAAGAGAGTGAATTCTCTGAGACTTTGTGCTATGATGTCGGAATACGTAGACTTCGCCATTGTTACGGGAATAGGCTACCCGGCAACGCGTGTTAGGCGTTGACTTTAGTATTTTTGGCTAACCCCCAGCCTTCAACGGACTTGATTAGCCTTTACTGACTACTATTTGAGTCGGGCTAGCATGCGGATTGTCTAAATCCGTTCCGCATGTGACGTTATGCTAAAGGAATGAACTCCCTTAGACTTGATGCTACGACTTCGAATACGTAGACTTCGCCATTGTTACGGGAACAGGCTACCCGGCAACGCGTGTTAGGCGTTGACTTTAGGATTTTTGGCTAACCCCCATCCTTCAACGGATTTGATTAGCCTTTACCGACTACCGTTTGAGTCGGGCTAGCATGCGGATTGTCTAAATCCGTTTCGCATGTGACGTTGTGCTAACGGAATGAATTCCCTTAGACTCACTGCTACGACTTCGAATACGTAGACTTCGCCATTGTTACGGGAATAGACTACCCGATAACGTGTATTAGACGCTGACTTATCCTTACTTAGGTTTCATGATAGAATACCCCAGAATCGAACTCTGGTGTCTTCTTCCACGGAGAAAGACTAAACCGACGACGCGTGTTAAGCGTCGGCATATCCTTTCTTATGATTCAGGATGAAATTCTCCATGCGTGTAAGGCATGGATTTTGGTGTTATTAATAACAACCTGCCACAATGTTTAATATATGGGCGGGTGTTCTTTTTAACAGTTAAGAACTAACCGGCAGCGTGGGTTAGGCGCAGACTTATCCCTGTTTAGGTTTAAGGATAGGATACCACATAATCGAACTCTGGTGTCTTTTTCTACGGAGAAAGACTAAACCGGCAGCGCGTGTTAGGCGCAGACTTATCCCTGCTTAGGACTCGGGATAAACTTCCTAGACTGGAATTCTGGTATCTTCTTCAATCGGTGAAAGACTAAACCGGCAACGCGTGTTAGGCGTTGACTTATCCCTGCTTAATTTTGGGAGTTGAAAAAGGTGGTGTCTTCTCTTGGGGCAAAGACGAACCCGAAATGGAAGAGGAAGAATTTTATATTCTATCTCCCGACACTGAAGAAGAAGAATTTTATATTCTATCTTCAGCTGGAAAGGAGACTCGAGGTGGGATCTCCACCTCCGGAATCCGGAAAGGTAAAACTAAGAGTGGGATCTCCACTCCGAGAATTGAAAAGATTCAGATAACCCTAACTGTCGGAAGGTTTGATTACCGAACTAAAGATAAATTTCTCGTTTATCGAGAGTGAATTGTGGTTTTGGTCCTAACTGTAGGAAGGTTTGACCAAGCAGGAGTTTGAGATGACCCTAACTGTAGGAAAGTTTGATCACTCGATTTGAAAGTGGACCTCTCGTTCATTGGAGGAATCGAGAGGGGATTTTGATTGTGGCCCCAGCTGTAGGTTTGACCTGAAAGCAAAGGGAGTGGAATACAAGTAGCAGTAGAAATACTGGTTTGTACTGGCCACTCGATGAAGGGTTTTGACGTTAAGTAATCAGGACTTAACACGTCAACTTTGGAAATTGCCATGAATTTGGCGGACAAAAAATTTAGTGGACCCACCGTCAATTGACTTGATCAGTGGGGGATTTTTGTGAGGAAAGATTAATCTGTCAAAAGGATCGAATCTCGTCTCAACAAGATAACTCATGAGAATTAGTGAATTTGATAACAATAATGGAAAACATTCCGACATTTAGAGTTTAAATGTGGATGTTTTACTTATCACTTTTATAGTGATTGGGTTATCCCTAAGAATATCACCCGTGGTATTCTTTCGGGAACTTCCCGATACATGAATAATCCACCCCCAGCTTCCCTTGTGGAACTGGGTCCGACATTTACTTATCGGAGTGTTAAGAAGCAGTTTATACTCTTATACTTGTCAGAGTGTTGAGAAGCAGTTTATACTCTTATACTTGTCGGAGTGTTGAGAAGCAGTTTATACTCTTATACTTGTCGGAGTGTTGAGAAGCAGTTTATACTCTTATACTTGTCGGAGTGTTGAGAAGCAGTTTATACTCTTATACTTGTCGGAGTATTGCCGTTCTCATTTGGCTTATCCCAGCGTTATGACGCCGGCTTCAACCAAGGTTTGGATGCTATTCTTGAGAGTGAAGCAATCCTTGGTGGGATGAAGGACCCTCCTGTGGTACTCACAGTACTTCGGATCTGCAGTATTGTCAGCTTCCTCCTGATTTGCGATAGGTGGTAACTTGATCTTGTTGTTTTCAAGGAGGGATTCGAAGATGGCTGGAACGTCTTCGTCCTTAAAAGAATACTCTTTTTGGAGTTTCGGGTCCAAAGTCTTTTGCTGCCTTCGGGATTGCTATTATGACATTTGATTAGCACCACCAGTAGCTGCAGGTGTTTTGCCCTTCCCACGGAAGGCGAAGTTTGAGTTCGGAAGATTCGCCATCGGTTGGCTCCTCTCGGCTTTCTTCCTTCGGAGGAAGCGTTCGGCTTGCTCTCCTCGGACCTTCAAATCCTTCCATGTTTTGGACGGTGCTGTCCCCATTACTTCCAACACATCTAATGCGAGGTTGTTGTGGCAAGTCTGGAGAATAAACTCCTCTGTGATCGGGTCCCGACAGTTCATCGCCTTGTTCCGGAACCTTTTGACGAAGGTATCAACTAATTCTCCGTATTTCTATTTCTCGTCAAGCAATGACCTGATAGATATCTCGGTGTTATAGTCGAAGAAGTCGGTGAGGAATTTAGTCTCCATGTCGTCCCAGCTACTCACACTTCCTGGCTTGAGGTGGCGATACCAATCGAAGGCGGCTCCACGAAGAGTGCCAACGAAGGACCGTACCATCAGAGGCTCATTACCAGAGATAACCCCTAGGTGTGATTTGAAGTAAATCAAATGCTGACTGGGTGAACCCTCCCCATCAAACGGCATGAAATTAATTAGATGGAACTTCGCCGGATACGGGATTGATTCCCATTCTCTTGGGTATGGACAAGGAATACCCGTCTTTTCATCCCTTGAGCGAAAATCAACATATTGATTTTGTTCTCGAGGTTTTTAATCTTCAAACTTTCACCTGTATTTTCGTTAGCACGATTCTGAGGTGGAATTGTGGCGTTATGACTAGCATTCTCGATACCACCCCCTGCATTGACGGGAGGATTATTGGCGTTATGAGCTTCATTCACACCTGTGTCGTCATCTTCCTGATTAACCTGGTTACGACGACTTAGTTCGCCTTGCTGGTTTGTCAGTGCTTGGATTTGTTGGTCATGCATTTCTCTCATATTCTGCATGGCCATCTACATTTTGAACCTGAAGCTCTCCTGTTGTTTAGCCGCGCTTATCATAAGTGACTCGCGGGGTTGTCCTTCGCTGGATACTGTATTATCTGATGCGACCGCAGAGCAGGCATCCGATTCTTTATCTTCTGAAGGTAATCTTGTCCGAATCCTACCATAAGTTGCTCGTATGATGGTTCCAGACTGCAGACGTGTTACACGACGGGGTACTTCCGGAATCGACTTGGGATTATCCTGTGTCGATGTCCCTTTGCTGGTCATATTAGTGGTGACCCTCGGAAATTCTCCATCTTCAACTACCGTTCTTCTTTGTCGGAAACGCCTAGGCCTTGGTTTTGGCGTTTTGGTACTGAGCCTTTCGAAAACCAAAATTCTTTCGAGGACTGTCTTGATGCAGTTGCACTCAGATAATACTGCCCGAATGAGTTTGGAACAGGGGCATTGAGTTTCTAGTTCTCGAGGACTCCTTTTTCTGGTTTTACTTGTACTCCCACCATGATAGTACAACTCGTCGATTTGAAGGTCGGAGTAACCTATCGTGTGTTGGCATGACTTCTCAGGTATAACGCTATCGTCATCAGACGACAATATTTCCTTCTGAGGGCGAACTGCCTTCTTTGGGCTTTCAAGAGTCACGCGCCTCGAAACATACCTTTGTGGGCATGAGTTCTCAGCGGGCTCTAGGACTTCAATGCGCAAATTGGTGCGCCTAGCTGCCATGATCTCTTTGTCATGTTAAGGGTGGTTCGGGGCTTCTTTATCGGGCCCAAACGTTCTTGAACTGGAGCTTTGCATCGTCCATCGGGAAGTGGACCGAGGCGCTCCAAAACTGACTTCTTTCTTCGGGATGATTCTGCGTGATCTCCCGGAGTAGCTATGGGAATTATTGGCGATTTAGGTTGGTTCGCCGGAGGTTGAACTTTTGTTGAAGGCTGCAAAGGTTGCTCTTTAGGCTGAATCGCCGCTTCAGACTTCGGCCTCCATACTTGGCGGGTTGGTGGTGGCTTTTTAGCCACTTCTTTCTGCAGTCTTTTGCGGTCTTCTTGGACTTAAGCCCGTGCTTACGCTGACAGTGCGTGGCGCTTGCGAATGCGCTCCTCAAGTGTCAAACGATTCCGCTTGACACGGATCCATTCATTCGTTGGCGGCTTGGAGGAGCTGCCATTCATTGGTTGTTGAGGCTGTTTGCCTCTCCTGTTCTTCAGATCCGCGTTATAGTGGATTCCATCGGTGGACTCCATCGCCTTTGCGAATTTCCGTGCCACGTCATCTCTGGGCTCTCTTTGAGAGAGTCACTATGCCCTCAGCGGTGGAGGAATTGGGGAGAACAGATTTGACCTAGTTGGAGGTCGGTGGAGCTTCACCCGATGCAACTTCGGCATCAATTGGGGTGAGATCTTCGTTGGCATTCTGCACTTCTTCATACCAACGGACTTTTCTCCTGGAGGAGAACTTCTTAGGCTTGCGGGGGGAGGTGGATCTGGACGAGGATGACAGATACTCCTCGAACTTTTGTTGGTCGAATTCATACTCGACCTCCTCCTCGACCGGGATTAAAATCCGCGGCTGCGACGCAACGATCTCGGCAGCGAGATCGGTGGCTCCCACTGTGGTCGCCAGATTGTTCGCAGGAAAAATTATTTTCATTGACATTATTGTTTTCTTATGCAACAGTTTATCGGTTACAAAAGATCCGGTCTTTTTATAAGATCCGGTTACAACAAAATCAAAGAAAAAAGAAAAAATTACAACTTTCCTTTTCTTGAACAAATCACAAGATCCTGTTTTGCGGTATCTTGCTTGTGTGAGTTCTTTGCCTGCGCCGGGGTTAATTCGTGGAACACCGCGCGATCTTGATCCGGTCGGATCTACACGGTATGACAGGTGTTATTTTACGAAGGAAATAATAGCCGAGGGGATTATTTCACCAAGGAAATAATAGCCCTAAGTAATCGAAATCGACCAAGCGAAATCGATACTCTTCTCGGGATCAAAAACCAAGTTTTGATCCGGAGGATAACCGTGTGGATCTCAGATCTGATCTCTTTCGAACTCTTGCCTTATTTAACGTGGAAGACCGCCAAGAACCAGATCTGAAAAGCCCGAGTCTTCCAAGCTCCAAAACTCCGAGGTTTAGCTCTTGATCCGGCAGAGTTTCGCCTCCAAAGTTCAATCAAAAGTCCAACTCAAAATGAGCCCTTTATCCTCATTTATAGGCACTGAAAAGCGGATCTGGGCCCAGATCTGCTCGTGGCGGCGCAAGTGGCCTCGGCACTTGGGTGGCTCGGCCACCGAGCCACCACAACCTGGCTCGGTGAGCACCCAAGTGGCCTCAAGCCGCCGAGCCACTCAAAGGGTGGCTCTGGCCCATGGCGAGGCACCTCTCGTGGGCTCAGCTACCGAGCCATGGGGTGGACTCGGTCACCGCACGCAGCCTATAGGGTGGCTCGGTGGCGCCGACCACCACAAGGTGGCTCGGTGAGCACCAAGGTGGCTCGGTGAGCCATCTGGAGTGACTCGGTTTTGGCCGAGCTCTCGCCGGGTGTCCGCCGTTATGTCTGTTTTCCGGTTTCGCGGTTTATCGGTTTATCCGAGCTTCGTCGTTGATCTGAACTCTGATTTGGCAGTCCGGATCCTTATTTGGCAGTAAATCCGCTTCGGTGTTCGAGTTCGAATCCGTTCCACAGTTGGATTACTCGTTGACTCACCGAACCATTAGCTTGATTCCACACGCGAGTGGATTTATTCCGTTGTTTGCGTGCGGTTCGTTAGCCTTGTCACCTCGTTAATCCGCTTCGTCGCGTGTCACTTGGCTTCGGTGTTGTGGACTAACGATTACCTTGGATACATCGCCCGATGGTTCGTTGGTTTGGCGAATCACCGTGCCGAGCTGTGTTAAGGGACCTATAAGCAGTTTTATACGCCTACAGTCCCATACCATTTCGCAGCATTAGAGTTAGACTGAAAGTTCAAAGGTTTTTTTATCGGATACATTTCACGAGTCTAGAACACCTATGCAGATGCTTTAGCCTTGCTGGCAACTTTATTAGCATTGCTGCCAAAGAAATAACAATATTCGTTATGGGCCATGAATTGTATAACCGCAAGTTTTCTTTAGAAGACTGCTCAAATGAGACAACAGCGAAGATTGCATGTGCAACTTCAATTGAGCTCGAACCAAGTGATTGGCAATTCCTGTATATTGACTATGTCTTGTACGGGGTACTGCCCGATGATTCTAAGGAAGCAGCCACTGTCAAATGAAAGGCCCTTCGATTCTATTATGATGTGGTTTCTCAAACCTTGTACCAAAAATTAGATGATGGATCATTGATTTGCTGCCTTTCCAGAAAAGAAGCGTAGGAGGCTCTTGAATAAGCTCATGATGGAGTGTGTGATGCCCACTAGCCTGGAGCCAAATTAAGGGGTCGACTCTAAAGAATTGGTTACTATTTGCATAAAATGTTTACAGATGTTGTCGATTATGCTAAATGGTGTCATGCATGTCAGATTCACGGTGACTTCATTCATCAAGCACCAGGAAATCTGCATCCAACATCTTCATCTTAGCCATTCGAGATGTGGGGAATGGACATCGTCGAACCTATCTCCCCACCGACCTCCAAAGGACATCGGTTTATTGTGGTAATAACTGATTACTTCTCCAAATGGACGGAAGCAATCCCTTTGAAAGAATTCAAGACTTCAAACGTGATCAAGTTTATCAAGTATCATGTTATCTACCACTTCGGCATACCAAGATGAATAGTCCATAATAACAAAATGCAATTCATCAGTCACGGATTTCAAAGGTTCAACAATAAGTTCAGAATCCAAAGCGTCTCATCAACGGCATATTATCCACCAGCTAACGCCCTTGTGGAAGCTTTCAACTAAACTATTGTAAAACTTATCAAAAAGTTTGTCTCCAAGAGTCTACGCAATTGGGACGAAAAGCTCGGTGAATATATGGGCTTACCGCACAACGGTGAGGACCCCGACGAAAGCCACTATGTTTTCTTTGGTATATGGTTACGAAACTGTATTACCCTTAGAAACTCAGATCCTATCCCTGAGAACTTCCCTGGCGACCGGGATGACAGATGAAGAACAACATCGGCTACATCTTTGAGAATTGGATGCATTAAATGATAAGCGGTTTCAAGCCCAACAACATATCGAGTTATATCAAGCTCAAATTTTCAAAGCCTACAACAAGAAGGTTAAGGAAAGGATCTTCAAGAAAGGTGATATGGTGTTGGCCGTCAGACGACCTATGGTGATGACGCACAAGACCAAAGGCAAATTCAATCCCAAGTGGGAAGGACCCTTTATAATAGAATCAGTCTATTTGAATAGAGCATACCGTCTCATCAACCAGAAAGGTGATAGGCTCATGATGCAAATCAACTGGAAATTTCTCAATGAATACTACTCATAGATCATGAGACCCTTTTTCTGATCCCCAACCAAGTCTAAGGAGAGAAATCAAACTCGCTTAGACTGGAGGTCGGTTACTCGATTGAGTTGAGAGTAACAAATCTTTTAAACTAGATTAATTTTTTTGGAATTATTCTAATAATAATAAAGAGAATTTCTAATTTATACTAAGTTAATATTACACCTCTGGTATCTTCTTTTAATTATTTTCATTGTTTCAAATCAAAACATCACGAAGAAAAGAGATAATGGAAAATTAAAACGATATCACTTTCTATTCAAAATACGTACATGAAAAGTAAAATATGACCAAAATTATGTGGTAACATCCACATCAAACATGTATAAATACATGTACATTACGTAGAATTAATAAAATAAATGCAACATAAAATAAAAACAACTACACCATAACGTGACTACTAAAAAAATTATAGCAAAAGATAATAAATACTAAATCACAATAAGTATAGCAAGATGCAAATTGAAATGTGAAAAACATAAGCAAGAATACACTACATAAAATATAAAACTCACTAACTACAAAAATATCTCGACTAAGTACGTAACTATAATACAATATGTAAAAACACAAAAATAAAAGCCAAATAAACACGCACATTGTAATAATCTTTAATAACCTTATACACAAACTATAAAGCCACAACACCACACACTTACACCAAAAATAACAACTCCTATTCAAAGAAAAATATAAGAATAAAATGATATTATAATATTATGATCTACAAAAAAAATACAAAAATAAGAGAAACAAAACACAAGAGTAACACGATTTAAAATAACACAAGCCAAATAATGAAAATTACCAATCTGAAAAAGAAAATATAATTGAAGGACTCAATGCATTCAAATAAGTAACGAACAAATTAATAGTATAAAACTCAAAATAAATTAACACATACAAAAATCATAGAATACACTGAAACATAAATGCTTACTAACAATACTGACACTCGCAAACATACTACTAAATGAAGAAGTATAATATATAAAAATAAAACTATGAAAGGTAAAATAGGTATAAAAGCAATGAAACATAAGAAGAGCATAATTTTGTATAATAAAACACTAATATATTTTAGATAAACATGGTTACAATGTTGATACTAGAAATAATAAATGACTATAAATCAATAAAAATAACATCGTAAATATAATAATATATGTGAATACATTATAATAAAAAAAGAATAATAAGTATAAAAGAATGAAAAGTAAAACACAACACAAGTAAACAAAAATAATGAATAGAGAATAAACAATAATAATAACACAATAAAAGATATAAATATCTAAAAAATACCATAAAATAAATACAAAAAAAATAACACACGTATAAAATGTATATTATCACAATGACAAAACAATACATATCAAAAACGAAGCAAACAAACAATAAATATGCAAATACACTATAAACAATCATGAATAAATACTATGCATACCCACAAATGCTATTTAGAATTATCTTTTATATTAGTTATAAAAGGATAATAATTAATGTAACAAAATAACTATATAATTAGTAACTCAACTTAATAATTAATGTAACAAAATAACTATATAATTAGTAACTCAACTCTAAACTTAACAATATGAATAATTACTTAAATATCAAAATCAAAATACATGTATAATTAGTAACTCAACTCTAAACTTAACAATATGAATAATTACTTAAATATCAAAATCAAAATACATGTCTCTTAAAAATAACAAAACTAATGCGAACATACTAAAATAATCTAACAAGATAAAACTTACTGATAAGAAACTATATACTAAAAATGTAAAGGATAAGAATATACTGCATATGTAGAATATTAAAATCATGAACTCGTTAAAAATATGAACAATATACACTAATCTAAAAACATAAGTAAATAATAGATGATATGATAGAAAAACTCACTCATACACAATTTAGATATGCTAAAATATATTTAAACACAAGAAAATAATCTGAATATCAGATATACTATGTAATGAATATATAAAATCTGGAGCAATAAAAAACACTTAATGATATGATTTGAACAATTGAAAAATATATAAGTAATTGTATATTTTTTTTGAAAAACCTACAATATAACACTGTGTGTGATACATAAAATAATGTAATAAATAATACAGAAATCAATGGAAAAAGAAAAAACTACAAGTCACTCCTAATGAGAATCCTCTGGCTCCTGCTAAACCTATTCTTCCTCTAAGTCTGACGTACACCAGAAAAATAGGTTTACGTTAGCGTGCATGACACACGGTAAGATCCCACAAAACAAATAGAACAACGAAAACCAAAGCGAAAAATGGTACGATAACAAAATGACAAAAGAAACGTACAACTAGAAATCTAACAAAATCAACATGCAAATAACTTTTGACCTCAGGTTCGGTCGACCGGTGCGGTCGACCGAAAACTGATATGAAAACTGTTTATCTGATTTTGAAATGCTGTTTAAAAATATCAAATAAATTCCAAAAAATGTAAAACTTTGGGGAATGATTGTAGACATGATAATAAACATGCTACAACGACTGGTTTCGAAAAAGGACTTCCCAAATGAAAAATATCATCATTTTACAAAATAGTCCAAAACATGAAAACCTGAAAATTGATATTTTGATATTTTGACTTAAACAACATTTTGAAACCTTATGAAATGATTGTATAGACTTGATAAAAGATATAATATGTTGTTATGAAGTCTATAACCTAGAAATACAATATTTTCATAAAATTGCATATTCTATGCAATATATTCAAAACACTAAATATAATTTCATTAAATATAAGCTTGTTAAAGGTGAAATCATATATAGGCATATAAACACGAAACAAAATAGTATTTTCCAATTCTATTCATTTATTTCATAGTAAAACTTGAAAACTTGAAAACTATCAAACCAAAACATATATGTATATATATAACTACATATATACAAAAACCAAAACGTGTATGTGTGTATATGATTGAGCTTAAAGTACTAACACACATAATATAAATTCCTAAACTAAATTACCCAAGCAATGATCTTGATCTTCAATAAACTTGACTTGGTAATCTCGCGGATGAAGCTTGAACTTGGATCTTGAACTTTGAATAGCAAGGCTTCACCGACATTCCGCCAACCTCCTCTTGATATGATCGTGTAGGCTCAATCCATCCATCCTCCAACTACGTTGTTTGTCTACAATAAATACGAAAACACAAATACTAGACAAACAACATTAGTGGTAAATTGTTTGTTAAACATCATCAAAACAAGAAGGCCAACAAGCAAACATATCTGATAACATGAACACATCCGAGTGCCTGAAAATAATCAATAATCATAATATCACTGCTCTTCAGACCCACCCCAGTGCGAAACGGTTTACTGGTGTGAGCCTGGAAATAAACAATAAACACATCCGATCAATGCTCCTCAGACCCACCCCGGTGCGAAACGATTCACTGGTGCGAGCCTGGAAATAAACAACAAACATATCCGATAACATGAACCTAGACCTTCCCATCCCAAGTCCAAGTCAACAACTCATATCTCACGGGTCACTATAGTCAAGCAATACTCAGTGATTCTCAACTATAACTGTTCGCGGGGAAATTCGTTGCTTTCTTCATTGATGTCATTGCTATCTTGAATAACAGTTTTTCGGTTACAAAAGATCCGGTCTTTTTTAGATCCGGTTACAATGAAAATCAAAAATAAAGAAAATTAAAAAATTACAACTTTTTCTCCTTGTGAACAGATCACGAGCTCCTGTTATTCGGTCACTCGCTTTGGTGGGTTGTTTGCCAGCGCCGGGGTTGTTTGCCGTGGACCACCGTGCGATCTAGATCCGGACAGATCTACGCAGTATAACGGGT
>NC_033797.1:119329786-119364679 GCF_001876935.1 Asparagus officinalis
GTTTTTAATCTTCAAGCTTTCACCTGAGTCTTCGTTAGCATTCTCGTTATCACCCCCTGCATTGACGGGGGGATTATTGGCGTTATGAGTCTCATTCGCATTTGTATCCTCATCTTCCAGATTAACCTGGTTACGACGACTTGGCTCGCCTTGCTGGTTTGGCAATGCTTCGATTTGTTGGTCATGTATTTCTCTCATGTTCTGCATGGCCATCTGCATTTTGAACCTGAAGGTCTCCTGTTGTTTAGCCATGGCCTCTTCAAGCATCTTGGCCACTTGTTCCACACTTATCATAAGTGCCTCACGGGGTTGTCCCTCGCTGGATACCGTATTATCTGATGCGACCGCGGAGCCGGCATCAGATTCTTCATCTTCTGAAGGGAGTCTTGTCCGAACCCTCCCATAGGTTGCTCGCTTGATGGTTCCGGACTGCAGACGGGTTATAGGCCGGGATGCTTTCAGAATCGACTCGAGATTATCCCGTGCCGATGTCCCCTTGCTGGTCATATTGGCGGTGACCCTAGGAAATTCTCCGTCTTCGACTACTCTTCTTCTTCGTTGGAAACGCCTAGGTCTTGGTTCTGGCGTTTCGGCACTGAGCCTTTCGAAAACCGAAACTCTTTCAGGGACCGCCTTGATGCAGTTGTACTCAGACAATACTGTCCGAATGAGTTTGGAACAGGGGCATTGAGTTTCCAGTCTTCGGGAACTCATTTTCCTGGTTTTACTCGTACCCCCAGCACGATAGTACAATTCGTCTGCTTGACCTATCGTGTGTTGGCACGACTTCTTAGGTATAACATTATCGTCATCAGATGATAATGTTTCCTTCTGAGGGTGAACTGCCTTCTTTGGGCTTTCGAAAGTCACGCGTCTCGAAACATGCCTTTTTGGGCGTGAGTTCTCAGCGGGCTCTTGGACTTCAATGCGCAAATTGGTGCGCGTAGCTGCCCTGATTTCTTTGTCATGTTGGAGGTGACGGCGACCCCCAGCGTGTTAAGTCGTTCGGGGCTTCTTCATCGGGCCCAAACGTTCTTGGACTGGAGCTTTGCCTCTCTCGTCTTACGAGTTGGTGGCGGCTTCTTGGCCATTTCTTTCTGCAACTTCCGACGGGCTTCTTCGGCTTGAACCCGTGCCTGCGCTGATAGTGCGCGGCGTTTGCGGATGCGTTCTTCTAGCGTCGAACGATTCCGTTTGACACGGATCCATTCCATCATTGGCGACTTGGAAGGGGCGCCGTTCATTTGTTGCTGAGGCTGTTTGCCTCTCTTGTTCTTCAGATCCGCGTTGTAGCGGATTCCGTCGGTGGACTCCATCGCTTTGGCGAATTCTTTGGCCAAGCGTTGGCGTCGCCTTTGGCGGGCTCTCTTTGAGAGAGTCACCGCTCCTTTGGTGATGGAGGAATTGGTTGGAACCAGCTTGATCTGGTTGGAGGTTGGTGGAGCCTCACCCGACGCAGCTTTGGCGTCAATCGGGGTGAGATCGTCGTTGGTAGCTTCAACTTCTTCGTACCAACGTACCTTTCTCCTGGAGGAGAACTTCTTGGACTTACGGGGGGAGGTCGATCCGGACGAGGATGACAGATACTCCTCGAACTTCTATTGATCGAATTCATATTCGACCTCCTCTTCGACCGGGATCGAGATCCGCGGCTGCGACACATCGATCTTGGCAGCGAGATCCTCAAAACTCCCACTGTGGTCGCCAGTTTGTTCGCGGGAAAAATCGTAGCTTTCTTCATTGATTCCATTGCACTCTTGAGTAATAGTTTATCGATTACAAAAGATCCGGTCTTTTTATAAGATCCGGTTACAACAAAATCAAAGAAAAATAAAAAAGAAAATTACAATTCTTTCCTTATTTGTCGAACGAATCGCGAGCTCCTGTTTTGCGGTCACTCGCTTTGGTGGGTTCTTCGCCTGCGACGGGGTTTATCCGTGGACTACCGCGTGATCTAGATCCGGTCGGATCTACACGATATAACGGGTGTTATCTCACTAAGGAAATAACAGCCGGGGGGTACTATTTCACCAAGGAAATAATAGCCTTTAGTTCTCGGGATCAAAGGCCAAGCTTTGATCCGGAGTATTACTTCGTGTAGTTCTCAGATCTGATTTCTCTCTCTCGAACTCCTGCCTTTTATGACGTGGATGCTCGCCAAGAACCAGATCTGAATGTCTAAGTCTTCAAGTCTTCAAAACTCCAAGCTCAGTTCTCAATTCGGCAGAGTTTCGGCTCTAAAAGTCCCCCCTGAAAGGAGGACCCGGGCTCGTATTTATAAGCTTCGGAAGCGATTATTTGGATGAGAACAAGTGATTTGGTCTTATCTTTAGTCAATAATGGCCTAACCATGTTTGTAGATGATATCAAGTCAGTTGGGAACCTCTGGAACTAAAAAGATCTCGAGAAAACCGTTAAAACCGTCGAAATACACATCAGGGGGTCAAAACAGCGCGGCAGACTGGTCTGACCCGCGCTTGCGCGGGTCGGTCAGATCCGACCCGCGCTTGCGCGGGTCGGAATCATCCGACCCGCGCATGCGCGGGTCGGATTGATCCATCCTGCGCTTGCGCGGGTCGGATCATCCCGTCCTGCGCTAGCGCGGGTTCGCCGACTTTTTCTCTTTTCTGTTTTCTTTCTTACGGGACTTATTCTTGTCACGTATTCGGTCGATTTGTTGACTTGTATGCTTTGTCGCGAGATTGACTGTCGAACAAACGTTGGTTGATATACGCGCGTGTTGATTGACGCACGCGTGTTGATCGACGTGCACGAACTGATTATCACGCGCGTGTTGATCGACGCGCATGAACTAATTGACGCGCACGTGTTGATTGACGCGCATGAACTGATTGACGCGCGCGAGCTGACTGTCGAGCACACAGGTCACTTGATTCGCCGTTTTGCTTCAGGCGCTTGTTGGCGTCAGATAATCCTCTTAGACTCGGATAACGATGTTTGTCGTCTTCTCTCTGTCTCAAGCTGTGTGCGGACACCTATAGGCATTTTTAGACGCCTACAGTAAATTATTTATAGACTATTTATAATTTTTATGTTTTTAATTTACTAATGAGTTTGAAATTCTCAGGGTGTTTTTTGTAAAATTTGAACTTCGTGTTCTTGTTTTTAATTTTTCAGACTTTAAGGGTGTTTTTTATAACTTATGTAGGGGATTATTTTAATTTTTATATTTTCAATGTATTGTTAGTTTGGAAATTATTAAGATTTTTATAAATTTTATAATTTTGAGGGTTTTATTTTATAATTTGTAAAAAGTTTACGGGATTTGAAATCCTGTGAAGTTTTAAGCCATTTGTTAATGAGATGGTTAAGAGGGGGAAATCTTCATGGGATTTAAAATCCTGTGGAACTTTAACTTCACAGGATTTTCAAATTTCGTGAAGTTTACCTCCAGAGAGCCTATCAATAAACTCGATAAAATCTCATCCGTTCCCAAATTAGCGCTACATCATTAGATAAAATATCATCCATAATCGAAACCTAAACCCTTCCAATCTTTCCCGTCGCCAGAACGCCAAGTCGACGTCTCTCTTCCTCCTCCACTCCCAAGGCTCAGCACCTCTCAACGATGATCAAGAAGAAGAATTAGCCAAAGATGAGCTTCAGAGAAAGAGAATCGTAGAGGAAGCATCTCTCGCGACTCGAAGAATCGTTAGGTTCTCTGGATCCATCGATTTCCCCAAACCCGAGCATATTCAGTACCCAATCGATCTCAATCGAGCATTTCTTAAGAGAGATGAGGAGGAGATTAGGAAGGCGATTGAGGTCAGGAGAGGGGTCGCTGCTGAGATTTTGAAGGGGGCCTTGAGAGCTAGGAAGCTTAGGCACTGTTTGGCAATCAAAAAAAGTGTCTTATCTAAAAGCTTGTGTCTTATTGACTTGGTCAATAAGCTAGTAGAGCTGTTTGGTAACCAAAAATAGGAGGAGATTATTTTAGAGATTGTGTCTTTTGCAAGTAGCTTTTGGAAAGCTATCTCAAGTAGCGTTTGTCTTTGGGAAGGAGCTGTTAACCTTTTTCTTCCGTTTTTGCCCCTAATAATTTTAATTTTATATTAATAATATTGCATGACCTTTTTAGTTATTTAACAAATTTAAGCTAGTTGTACAGCTTCTTTTGCCAAACCAATAATATTGCATGACCTTTTTAGTTATTTAACAAATTTAAGCTAGTTGTACAGCTTCTTTTGCCAAACAGCTCTAGTCAATCAGCTAGCTACACAAAGCTAGTTGTACAGCTTCTTTTGCCAAACAGCTCTAGTCAATCAGCTAGCTACACAGCTATCAGCTTTGAACTATAATTTCACAGCTTTCAGCTAGCTTGACAGCTTTCAGGTATAATCTCGCAGCTTTCAGCTATTTTTGCCAAACAGAGCCTTAGTGTGAACTACTCTGAGAATCTTGTTTCGAGATTGGGTGGGTTTATTGATAGGGTTGTGATTGGGTGGCTATCATGAAAGGGGTTTTGGAGTTTAATCACGTGAAAATTGGTGTGCAAACTTAACGAGATTTGAAATCTCATGAAGTTTAATCTTCACGGGATTTCAAATCTCGTGAAGTTTTAGAACATTTTCACCAATTTCGACTCAGTTTCAGCCAATTGGCTGAACCTGGGTTGAAATTGGCGATTATTTTTGAAATAGGTTGATTTTTGAAAATATGTTTCTTAAGAGGTCTAAAACAAAAAAATTCCTATTTTCAATGTATTGTTAGTTTCAAAATTATCAATATTTTTATACATTTTATAATTTTGAGGGTTTTATTTTATAATTTGTAAAAAGTTCAGTGTGTTTATTATAAATTCCATAAATTTTTGGAAGTTCTTTGTGTTGTTTGTAGTTTTTAGTGTGTTTAGAAGTTTGAAATTTTTAAGGTGTTTTTTTTTATAAATTTTGAATTTTAAGGGGTGTTTTTGTAATTTTTAAAACTTACAATATATTTTCTCTATAGTCAAAAAACTTTCAGTTTCTAGCTAGCATATATTTTTCATATTTCTCACTAAATTGAAATAAGTAAAATTTATAATTTTTAAGATGTTTTAATAAAATTTTGAATTTGTAGGGGTGTTTTTGCAATTTAAAAAGATTGGAGGATATTTTTTACAAAGTCCAAAAATTTTAGGTAATGGCTAGCATATATTTTTACGATTTATTTGTGAACTAAAATAAGTAAAATATTTAAATTATATTAAACGTATATCTTTTATCCAATAACATGTTAAGTCTCATTATGAATATGATAAATCATTTAATTACCCATTCAAAGAAGATAGAATAATTAGAATAGATTAAGATAATAATGTAATACTTTTAAAAAAAATAAGGGTGATATTGACCATGAGTTTATATACTAGTGTCAAAGTACAGGGGGCTGGGTCCATGGAAAAATCAGATTTGGGGTTTTGACCCAATTTTTCCAAAAATTTATAAACCCCAACTACTTCTTCTTTAATGCTCCCTCTATTATCCTCTCGCAGATCTTAATTCTTACAAAAGAATAATTTAATTTTGCTAGTAACAACAAACAAAGTAAGAAAATCATTTCCTTAATTGCCCGCACGCACAATGTCCTAATAAGGAATAAAAAAATCATTAGCGTAATAAAGAATAAGATATGCAAATAAAGACTGGAAAAGGGATTCTAGGCGCTTTTGGAGGGAGCGTTCGATTTCATCCCAATGGGCGCCAACCTTAGTAGCCCTAAAAATCCATTATTTTTAATTTTTAAAATTTTTTTTAACAGTCTTTTAGTGTATAATTAGTAAGATTTCTGAGATTTTTCTCTCGATAGGTTCTATGTATCTTCCTGTTCTTTTGTGCTTTATAACGAAGGCCCCCCTCATTCTCACTCTCACTTCTCCTCTTCGAGGCTGCGATCTGTTGAAGGTGAAAAGCTCTCATCTTTTTCTCTATTTGGGGTTTTTGCACAAAACCCAGATTATGATCAATGCACAGGACATTTTGTTTTTTTACTAGTGAGTTTGTTGTAGGTTGAAAACCCATATTATGTGTTGGTCATTATCTGATTTCTGAATAAAAAATTGCTTGAGTTTCCATTGAAAGAGGTTTTAAGAGACGAATTGGTAATAACTTCTGAGACCCATGTCTTGTTTTTGCATATAGATGACAATGTTGGTGATTTCAAAACATGATTATCTGTGTCGATGTATAATTTGAGAACCCAGATCATTTTTGATGTTATTGATAAGGAGATCATATTCACATTTTGGGAATTTACATTTGTTTTTTGCTCCCAATTCCAATCTATGTCTTCTTACTTAATTTGTTTTCAAGAACATCTTCTTACGTTTTTTGAGGATTAATTCCGACTTATGAGACCTATCAGTTCCGGAGATGATCAGTCATGGATTTCTTTGTTTCAATTAGTGCTAATCATGCCTCTTTCATAAAAATGTTGAGAGCATCAACAATTTTCTCATCCAAGACCATTTTGTTTCCATTATTTAAAAGTAGCGGATTTTTTCCCACGACTTCTATATGCCAAAATAATAACATATCCATACTATTTCGTTTACTAATGAAATGCCATTGGTTGAAAATTTTGCTTTCTTTTTAATTTTTAAATGCTACTCGGCAGTTGATTTCTGGATGATTAATGTCTAATTTAGTTCCCGTGTTATAATTTGCTAGTTGTAGGTGATACAATTCTTTGCACTTTCAGCAGCTGGAAATTTCTCGCTCTGATATTCTTTCTGTGGGTGATGCTCCATTCTATCCTTTATCAGTTTACACATTTATTGGAACATTTACTTTAAGAGTTAATTTTATTGATGCTAACTTCTATGCCTCAATTGTTGATTTTGGTGCATAGCTTAGAAATCAAATCGTTTACAATCCAATTTTGCTCTTGTTCGATTTATTATTTTACTCTTGTCATGTAGTTTAATACTCAGACCTGTTTTCCAGCGCAAACTGGTAATAAATAGCCCTTTGTCACAGCTCGAAGCCTAGCTCCTTCCCTTTATTTCACATGCTTTCATTGTTTTCATTGAAAACGATAGATGCTCTTTGTCAAATTTAAATGAAAAGTAGAACATTCCTTTCGCGCATTGGTGCAAAACCTCGCTTCACTTGTTTGAAAGAGTTATCTAGGTTTTACCTATGGGTATACTTTTTCTAGTAGACTGTGATTTCTACACAGAGACCTTTTATATTTTGGTGCTCTTTCTCATGACTTTTTTGGTACTTTGATTTTCTTTGTGCCAGTTCTTATATCTAATTTAAATAAAAATCTAATATCACGATTTTTTTTTGCAATTAGTGTTATGGAATATCCTTTTGTTAGTCTCATGTTAAAGTGTAGTGTTTTTTTTAAAGAAAATCTGTGCTTGCCATGTTTGGTTTTCTTCTCTAAAATTCCTTTCCTCTACATTTTTAGTAAAAGGCAGCTGAAATCTCCGACTTTCCCTTTTCTTTTGCTTTATTGTTTCGTCTCTTTTTGTTATTTTCAGATTAGATTTTGTATTATTGTTGTGTTCAGTCTGAAAATCCCTGTCTTAATTTTGGTGGTTGTTGACAAGGAAATCCTTAACCTTGCATTATTGTCAATCCAAGTTTCTAGCACTTGCATGATAATATATACTGCTGAATTTTAATCTAATTTATAGGTGAAAATTTTAGAATATAAAAATATGTACCGCAACCATCTCTTCATAAATGTTGGAGTTAGGTGCAGTTGCAGCAGCTTTAAGAGAAAGATACTGCTATTTTACTCGCTACAAGTTGTTCACATGATTAGGTTTTTAGCTCTCGGACCATGTATAGGTTTTATCAGGTTGATCTATACTTTCAATTTTTGTCACCCTCATTGAAAAGTCATTTTCTTCTCAAATTTTATGAATTGTTTTCTCTTATGGCAGTGCAAATAGTTGAGTTTATCATTTTTTTAAAGAATATCGATTTTGGGCCTTTCTGCTAAGGTTTCTTGGGATGCCTGATGCCAAACTTCTACGCCAAACTTCTACCTGGATTATGATTTCTGTGTTTAGATGACTTTTTGAACATTAACTGTACATTGGCTTGTTTTGGCTGTTTTACGATTTACTTCGAATATTTGACCATTCCAGGGAAATGGTGTAAATACCCTGTTCTCCTGTCAACAAAGCCTAAAACTAAAAGTTTCTTCATTTCGAGATGGGGTTTTCCATGTTCCTGTTGGACAAGTGCCCATTATGAGTCCTATTCAAGTTCAGTTTTGGAGATTTGATTGTAGATCAAAGTGAAAGATTTCTGGTTCGCAGTGTTAAAATATTGCTTTCGAGTTGAGGAATACTTTGAGTATTGCAGAACAACCATTGTACTTATGTACTTGGAAGGCATCAACTTTTAATTATTACCATTGTTATTTGAGCGTCTGTATGTGTATCACTTTGGTAGTTTCAGTATGTTATTACTGTTTATTGTGTTAATTGGTTCTAATCAGTGTTCATATACTAATATTGTGTACTTAATATTTATTAAATTCTTGTGCCTAGTTCCTGCATAATATTGTTATTGAAAGGTATTCTGCATTCATTGATTCACCTATTTTTTAATCTTCATCTCTTTTTGATGGATAAAACTTGATCATGCTTCTTAGAAACTCTTGTACTTTATATGAAAGTTCTGTTTCACATTTACATTTAAATTTAGCAGCTTGCTCTGTGCTTACAGTTGCTTTTTAGTCATCATTATTACTGCCAATCTACATTCTACTCTGATGTGCAGACTTAGATCGTTTTTATAGTAGATCATTTACTATTGTGCATTTATATACCAAGGCTGATGTTTCTAGTAGTATATTTTATGAGAAAATTCCAAATGACAGGGTTATAAATGATTTGATGCCTAGCTATATGAAACATATATGAAACAGACTCCGTGATACATATTAAAAGGAAGCCATTACTTTGCATTTCAATTTACTTTAAAGCTTGTTTGGAACTTCTATACAAAATTGAATGTTTGATATGTTGTTTCTCCTCAAGCATTTTGAGTTAATGCTTGATCTTATTCTTACTGTTGTTGCATTAAAAGATAAAACATGATCATTTCATAGTCAGCAGTTTATTCAGAACCTAACTAATGTTGGAAGTTATGGTAATTCCATTTTCCCCCTTGTCCTCTTTATTTCAACATACATGAACCAAATAAATTTATGTATGTTGAGCTTTTCTCAATTTCCTGCATCTTTATCTTAGTACTGCTTATTTTTACTCCTGCATCTTATTATGTAGGTTGAGCTTTACTCAATTTCCTGCAGCTTTATCTTATTACTTCTTATTTTTACTGCAGACCACTGAACAATGCATTTATGCATTAACTTTTACAGAATACGCATTTTACGCACTGGTATTAGCTCGTGACACACATTGCTTCCATTAGTCCAAATTTCCTCTCTGCAGTGAAGATCTAGGCTTCTACCATTTCTTTTATTACATTGATCTCTGCTAGTATGCAAAGTAGTTGAGCAGAAGTCCTTAGCATGATTAAGAGTGTCAGAAGGAAATGATGGATAATTACATTGGTCCAAGTAATCTTCACTTAACGAAGGAGCTTACTGCCCTTGGAAAATCTCGAGGTTTACGTGATCCAGACACTCATACGTCTTGGAAGTCCCCATTAAGCTCTACGCATCTTGATATGACTTTGACCTTGAACTCCGAAAATGAGAATGCAGAAAATCAAAAAGTCATGAACAATTCAAGTGGGTCAGTCGAGTTACCTTCAGGATATGACAAGAGAAGGAAGAAGGTTTACCTTTACAACTGGCGACATCATCCAAGCAAATCTAGTGATAGTGGATTTCAATTGGATTTGGACAATAGGCAAACATCTCTTCAGGATAATAGTTCAGAACAAAATATGAATAATACATTGGATTTAGACTCTAGAGTTGATGCATGTCTTGAGGATCCGTTGGTTACTACTGATGTCAAAGGCAAGAAGCCACATATTCCAGTGAGGAAAACTGCTAGAAAATCAAGCAAAGGTGTCTATTTGAGGAACAACAGTAGGAAAAGTGCATCAGTCACAAAGATGCTGGATCTTGCATCCAACTCTTTTGGGTACTCCAGCTCAGAGGAATTGCAGATATTAACACATAAATCAACTCAAAATAATGGCTCCTGTTCTCATTGTGCATCGCCCATCTTATCCAGATCAGGATGTGGGAATTGGTCGAATTCTACCAAGCTTTTGAAAAGTGCTAGAAGAGAATGCTCATCTGTTTCTTGTACACCAGCGTCAAATAGCTCAAACAACCGGCTTCGAAGTTCAGCTTCCTTCAATGGAAATGAAGTGCATCAACTGGATAATAACAGCCAAATATGCGGTGTCCCTTGTAATCTGCCAAAGAGAACAAGAGATCCATGCTCAAGAAGTTGCACTTCAGCTTCACTCTCTGATACACCAAGAAGAATGGTAAGAAGCATTCTTTGCGGGACCCGTACAGTCCACCCTAAAAGGAGATTATCAAGCTCTCGTCACCAAAACTTTGTGCCGAAATCTTCACAGGATGTGCCCTTGTTAACCAGCAAGTTTGATGGAGTAGGTTCTTCAGCAGACTCAGTAAGTGATGAGCTTGCAAGTAACTTTGGGGAGCTTGATTTGGAGGCTGTGAACAGGTTAGATGGAAGGAGATGGTCAAGTTGCAGAAGCCATGAAAGACTTGAACTTGGCTTATCAGAGGGTTTTCACTCGCACTCGGTGTGCTTGAGTCAGAAGTACATACCGATGTCTTTTGATGAAATAGTTGGCCAAAATATTGTAGTCCAATCACTTAGTAATGCTGTCTTGAAAGGAAGAATAGCCCCTGGATATCTTTTCCAAGGCCCTCGTGGGGTTGGAAAAACTTCAGTTGCACGAGTTTTTGCAGCGGCTTTGAACTGTTTGTCCACAGAAGAAAATAGGCCATGTGGGTTATGTAGCGAATGTGAAAACTTGAACTCTGGAATTCGATCGATCATGAAAGAAGTAGATGCCACCGATAAAAAGACAATAAAAAAGCTCAGGCTTCTGTTGAAGAAAGTGCCTACTGGGACAAAATTCTCACGATACAATGTTATTGTCATTGATGAATGCCACATGTTATCCTCCAACTCTTGGTCTGCATTTATTAAGTTTCTTGAAGAACCTCTCTCTCGTGTTATCTTCATATTCATAACAGTTGATCCGAATAGTTTGCCTCGTGCAGTGATGTCTCGGTGCCAGAAATATGTCTTTCCTAAGATCAAAGAGACTGATATAGTGTTCCGACTTAGAAAGATTTCTGCTGAAGAAAACCTTGATGCTGAATGGGATGCCCTTGATATAATTGCTTCGAATTCAGATGGCTCTCTCCGTGATGCAGAAAGTATGCTAGGCCAGTTGAGTCTGCTGGGCAAACAGATCACAACTTCTCTCGTAAATGACCTAGTAAGTCCATTTTCTATTGTTCACTAATGTTCATTACTTTTAATATTCCAAACTCTACGTGCTTGCTTGCTTCTGCTCTTAAATTCTTTTTTAATCTGATTATGATTCTTGATTTTGCCTAGTGAATTAGGAATGACACGATTCATTTGAAACTGCTAACTTTGGCAAATTTGTGAATTAAGACCAAGTTCCAAGTACTCAAAAAAGTAAATAAATGTGAGCTATTTTTGGTGGGGATTTCAATTAGGTACCATTATTATCACTTTTAATTTCCATCTTTTTTTCAAAATATAAATAATTTATTTTACTTTATAAGAATTATTCCTTACCAGATATTGAACATTGCATTTAATTTGGAAGAAATTTCAGGTAATGAAACTTATTACCATGCAAGTGTTTGACCATGCCCATGTATGGGCAATAACCTTAACTATGGACATTTTACTCTATGAAGACTACAGTAAAACTATTCTGGAATTTAGATTGGTTTTAGAAACTTATGATACCACTATGAGAGGCTGTTATTCTGACAAACAAATTCCGGGCAGCCTCAAAATTTATCTCCTTCTTCAGTTTGTTACTTTTGGTATGTTGACTTGTTTAGAGTTGTATTCTTAATTTTGTAATGGTTCTTAGATGTTTACTCTTGATAAAGCCTTTCTGACCATCTGTATTTTCCAGACGGGAGTTGTTTCCAGTGAAAGTTTACTTGATCTTCTGATAACAGCTCTGTCATCAGACACAGTAGAAACAGTGAAAAAGTCCAGAGAGCTGATGGAATCTGGTATTGATCCTGTTGCCTTAATGTCACAGTTGGCAAGTCTTATTATGGATGCTATTGCTGGAACATCTAGGCTGCCCAAGGCACAATCCTCTAGCATTGTTCTCTTTGGGGAAAGTTGTGAGTACACTAAGTTTCTTACTTCTTTTTATGTGTCTCATACACATGAAAAATCTATTTGCCCAATTTTGAGCTAGTATTTTATACTTTCAACAGAAATAAAACTGCTATTTTAATGTCTTTTATTTGGGTTTGTGAGGTATTTATTTGATTTCTGTTTATAATGCGCACCTGCTTCAGAGTAAAATGTCTTTGGATCTTTTGCTGTATCCATTTTAATTCTTCTCATCTTTCCTGTCTGCCTTAGACCTGAATTTGGACCACTTCTGTTTATCTCTATCCTTCATAAGAAACTTTAAGATTTTTCCACGTGGTAGTACATTAGTTCTTAATTTGTTAGTCATGCTTAATTTGTTCTTAACTTTAAATAATCCCACAATATCTGGTAGATTCTTTTCCATTTTGACATATTTCCTTCTTCTACAAAATGATTTTAGTGGGTAGCTATTTCTAAGACATTCTAGTTGGCATCATTTGCTTGAACATGATCCCAAAAGTGATTTTAGAATTTTGCATTAACGCCCCTCCATGTACGTTGCACTTTGACACCATTTTCTGTAAACATACATCCTATATACTAAGGAACCTGGTAAGTTTTGTCAACATTGAACGATGGATTTCTCTTTTTAAGATCATCCAGGTGCTTCCTTTTGTATTGGTTCTCTAAAATGGCTTTCCATATTGTATTCTTTATCACTCTATATGCATTACTACTTTCATCCCCAGTATGTATGTCACTGCGACATGCGCAATGCATTATGTCATGGTACTAAGCTATTCTTCATCTGCCATCTTTTCATTAATTTTTACCATTATTAAATAAAATTGCAGTGGTATTGCTTTCACCACTGCAAATGTAAGAACTACAGGCTCAATCAAATGCATGATCGTCTGCTTTTCTTTAATCTGTTAAGAAAAGTTTTCATTATTAAGTTTGAAAGTTTCTCATAGTCTGAATCCAAAATATCCCTTGCCATTTTCATTTTATCGTAGTGGATAATTAGGTAGTTGCCTTTTCCCACCTTATTTTAAGAAGCCCGGATAGAGTGCTCCAATTTCAATTCATGATCAGATTTTCCACTGAAAAAGAAATTTTTTATAAGCCTGTTTGCTATCCCCAAGACATAATCAAGAACCTCAGATCAACAATTGTCAGAAAATCCTGAAGTTAGGAATGAAGAGCATTTCACAGTATGGATATATTAAGCATAAAGAAAAAAAGTATCTTTTTTTGAAGCGCGCACACATGTGCTTGCAAAGACACACACACACACACACGAGGGAGACTGTTTATTGATCTGACTTATTACTTTGTGCTATACCATTGCTAACACCTTTTTTCGTTCTTTTTGCTCACTCTAGTGCTGCTCCTTATTATAATATTTTCTGCAAGCTCATTACTTTTGATGACTTTCTGACAATTTTCCTGAAATTATTACAGTGACAGAAGCTGAAACAGAGAGATTACAACGAGCACTGAAAATTCTTTCTGGTGCGGAAAAGCAGCTAAGACTTTCAAGTGAGCGGGCAACTTGGTTCACAGCAGCTCTACTTCAGATTGGTTCTGGTCATAGCCCACAACCCACTCCTTCATGCAGTAGCAGTCGGCCGAGCATTAAAAGATTGGATTTAGTTCCACCGCAGAAGATTGGAGAAACCTCATCATCTGATTACAAGTCTAATCCCTCATTAAGACTTTGGGAATCAAGTTCAGCTTCAGTACCTGGAAATGCCAGTGTTCACAGCAGCATAAGTGCTTCCCATAGCTTATCTGATACAGCTTATAGAGATGATGTCACTAGCGTGGTGAACCCAGATAAGTTGGATGCAATCTGGAGAAGGTGCATTGAAAAATGTGATTCAGAAAGATTGAGACGCTTGCTTCATACTCATGGAAAGTTGGTATCTGTTACAGAAATTAGAGGTAATCATGATGCCATCTTCAAATTATTTATGAATTTCATTGAATCCTTCTGTTTTCAGACCAACTACAAGAAAATGTTTCATAATTCTTGTTATTCAGCCAATAGGAATTCCAAAGACCTTGGTGTACTTCTGTTGTAGGAATTGATTTCATTCAAGTTAAGGTAGACCAGGAAGTTGAGTCATCCAATAACAGGATATTTAACTTAAATCTCACCATAGTGAGAGAACATATAAAATTTGGTACAGTATCTCATTTCGCTAAGCTAAAGTCTAAAGTGTAATTGCATGTTGCAGGTATTTTGATTGCTTATATAGCCTTTAGTGACAGCAACATAAAATCCAGAGCTGAGAGATTTCGTAGAAGCATCACAAATTCCATTGCATTAGTTCTGAGGCACAATGTAGAAGTAAGAATGGGTCTTTTGCCGGAAAAGTATTTGAAGTCTCTGAAGTCATTTCCAGACTCCCCGTTCAGCAAACAAAGCCAAAGCATTGAACCTGGTAGAATTCATGCTTCTTATGACATGGCTAGAAGAAGTGTGGATAAGCCGCGAAGAAGCCAAGATACAATTGATAATCGAGAGCAAAGGGGAAAGAAAACATGTATTGATGAACAAAGGCTGGAGAGTGCTTGGCTTCAGGCTGCAGAAAATAGTGAAGCCGCATTAGCAAGAAATTTAACTGAATCCAAACAGGAGAAGAATCACAATTTGGTACAAGATGGTACAAATAGCTTGAACCAAATTAAGTCTCTGACGGACCTTTCTATATCATTCAATCATTGGAAAGATGGAGATGGTGATGAGATTGAAGAGCTTGAAAGTGATGGCAGTAAAAGTTGCCACCAGAGACAAGCTGGTGGGAGGTTTGAGCGATGTCATCATGCTATTTCTCCTAGCTTATTGCACAGCAACAGCTTCAGAGCCAAGGTGGACCGAGAAAGCTTGTAAGCCCCTCCCTTCTTTTGATGAGCATTTACATGTTGTAACTGCATACTTTGCAATGGTTATATCTGATATCAGAGTAGTGTAGCTATCTACATGAAACTTCATTCATAGATGAATTAATCTGGCATATCAGATGAATGATCTACTATGACACTTCTGTTCCTTTGTCAGTATTTTTCTATATAATTCAAGAACGCGTATCAATGTGCCATAACTTATCTGATTTTAAAATGTTTGTGTTTTATGCATGAAGGTTCAATGATAGATGAATCAATCCAGCATCCGCCTACCACTTGAATTTCACTGTTATTTTTTTGTAACTTAACCATCTGTATGAAGTAGGCTTTTTCAGTATATGATTATGTTTCACTAAGCTCATTCTCTGTACTTCTACAGGGGTTATGAGTCAGAACCTGTTCAAAGTGGGCTTTGCTGCTGGAGAACCCCCAAGTCTAACAGGGTGAAGGTATGTTCTCAGAGTGCTTTGTCATATCTTTCATCTGAACCATATAATGGAAAATGCAACCAAGTTATTCATTGGATGCAGGAGAACCAAGGAGATGATACCAGATCACAGCCAGCAGGTCTATGTTTTGGGAAGTGTTGATAGAGATAAAAACAGATAACAATCAGGTGAAGAGACAAGAAGAGTCCAAGGGGAAATTCTAATAGGCGGATGTTTGTCTATTCTCTTGCACCCATTTTCTAAATTTAAAAAAAAGTTACATATTTGGTTATAGGCAAAATGGCGTTGGTGATAAACCCAATATTCATGATGACAAATGGATAACCAGGGAGGAGATAGTTTCTTTTTGATGTTTCCATAGATGGATAATTAATAGACGCGTCATATGTTTTATCTATTGTATATGGAGTAAAGGATGTTGCAGTACTTGGCAAATTTTGGTACATCTTGAAGGGTTGGTTGTTTATTATAGCTTGTTATTGGGTAATATGTGTTTGATTGCAGAGATGGTGATTTATGAAATTTTCTCTAGATGTTTGCATGATAATAGATTTCAATCTGAGATATTGAGGTTTTTGCAGCAGAGATGTCGTTCGTTTTTCTACTAGATTTATCAACATGAGATGACTGGTAAAGAAATATTCTAGATCTCCTACTTTTATAGGATTATTATCATTATTTTTGCCTTTTCATTTTGTTCTCTTTTTATCTGGCCTAACTTCAGGAGCCCCCACTTGGGTTTTCGCACTAACCCCTTCCTCCTAAACTTTGGTGTTATTACATTACCCCCTTGAACTTTTATAGACAATTAAATCTTACTAGAAATTCTCTCATTTGATCCTCCAAATTAACATCATCAACTCTAATAAATTATGGGGCAAGAGCGATATAAAAAAGACGAAAATCCCTTCTTATCCAAACAAGATCCTTTGCTAAAAGGATAGAAGGGACATTTTTGTTGGAGTTATAATAAAGATAACTTAAAACTTGATATTGTAGTGAGAAAGTTTAGTCCTACATAGGAAATAGAATAGGAAGGAAGAGTTTTTATAAGCTTTCCCTAAATGGAATAGGAAGGAAGGGTATTTATAAGCTTTCCCTTTCTCTCCTATGCCTAGAAGAAAATAAAGGTTCTGCTCCACACCACACATGCGTGCGCTGATTGGGCCGGGCTCGGGCTCGGGTCGGGTAGCGTGCGCACACGACCAGCGGACACGAATGCAGCTCCGGATTAATGGGCCTTTAATCAGCTACATTTTAATTTTCTTTTGAATTTTTCTTTTTGCATTAAAAAGAAAACGTGAGTAACATTTTCAAAATTTGTTAAACGGCTAGCAAAATTAATAGGCGGAAATTAAGGATCTAAATGAATGTAAACGGATAGCATTAAAGCGTGTTTACCATGAAGCAAATTTAAAACGTGATTAATTTTTAAAACGTGTTAAATGAGAGATAGATTGACAGATCTAAATTATAGAAAAACGGCTGGTATTAATTGGCGAAATTTATGGATTTTAAATGTGAATAATTAAAACGTGTTAATTATGGGATTTATGAATAACGGTTGTTTTTCCCCTATAAAAGGATCTAAAACCCGAAGAGTTTTACACAGTGAAATACAACAAGCTCTTCTTCTCCTCCTCTGTTCTTCCTCTTGAATTTACTTACTGTTACGATTTGCTGGTTCCCTGAAAGTCGAGAAGAATTCGCAAAGCCTTCTTGAAGCTCGTGCCGACGAGAAGGAGGTCGCTTGACCGAGGGTCGTTTGTGACGTCCCTGGGTTCACACAAAGCTGCAGTCCAAGGTGAAACCAAGAATGTCAAACCTGCCATGCACCACACCGTGTAATAACATGTTTCACCATCACAATTAACATCCCTCTAGTAGAGTCAACAATAGGTGTAGGTACAAAAGCAAGTAAAAGATAGTGCAAGAAGTAACCGATGAAGTGACAGTGATCACATTAATATCTCATCATCCAACATACAGAAATACATAGTCAATATCTGAATAGATAACTGGAATACTTAACAAGTCTCAAATACAAATGTCTGACAAGAGGAAATAAGGCACACCGCCTTTACAACTTCTAGAATAAGACTCTCAAATGTCTAAACAAAAGCCTACTGTGGAACTCCAAAAGAAAATATATAACTAAATAGACGGCTGAAGCTAAAATGCATCACCATCAACCTGCGACTTTCCGGGCTCCTGGCTCGTTACCTGAAAGGGGGAGGGACAACGAGCATCAAAGCGCTAGCGAGTAACATCACAACCAGCCCCAAGGGAACAGGGCTCGTTGTATAAGAAAATACAGATAATATATAATAGATCTAAACTCATTGATCTTACTAAATAGGGTTTTAGTAATTAGAAATTTACAACACGAGAATAGGTACGTCGAGCGAAATAATCCAAACAAGAAAACCCTCATGTATATACCTTATATCTCAAATTGTAAACCCCAAATCACTAAGCCCGAGGTTCTAATACAGGAATAATGATAAAAAAATTCAACTAATCTCAGAACATAAGTGCAGTGCTATATCATAGCCTACACGAATATCATGTTAAAATCTACATAAGTGACATGTCAAAATCTACATAATTTTCATGTCGTGAACTGCTGTGAGAAAGTCATATGCAGGGTTAAGAACTATGTCCGAAACATGAACTATATATTGTAGTTTCCATACTCATGGAACAAGTGGCAAATGTCCAACTCGAGGACTGAAATGGATTATAGTCCAACACGAGGACTTCTATGGATTATAGTCCAACACGAGGACTGTGAAATGGTGAAAAATATCACTGTGATATATAGTGAAATCTACTTATATAAATTCCCACTCAAATCAGTGTGTGAGTCCCCAATTTATACCCTCAGATCATCCATCATGCCTGGGTACATAGTAAGACTAAAACCAAAGTCAGATAATCCAGGCAAACCCTCGAACAAGAGTAAAATACTCAAAAATACACAGAACAGGGATTTGCAATAGACAGGCGGTCGACCGCACCGGTCGACCGCACTCTGATACACGCCTGGCGGTCGACCGCTGCGGCCTCGCGGTCGACCGCCAGAGCATCGCGGTCAGCGAGCCCAGCGGTCGACCGCCCCGGTCGACCGCCAAGCGGACAGAAACCCAAATCTGGGTTTCTGTCAGCTCGAAACCTGAAATAAAATTTGACATTTCTCTACGATAACAGGAGTTCTAATGTTTCAAAAAAATCCTACAGAAGATAAACAGCTAATCCCAAGCCTGAAATCTACATTCCCAATATTCCAAATATATGAGAAACCAATCAAAAACGTTTTAAAAACAGTAAAAATGATTTAACTTTTGTTTAGGCAAATCTCAGATCTAGATCTTTATTAAGCAGAACATTGGTGAAATTTTATAAACTAAAACCATTGGTTCTTGTAATCCATATTATAGAGAACTCAATTTTATACGAAAATACCATTTGGGCTCATCAAAAACTCATAAAAAATCAAAAGAAAACCATAAAAAATAGGGGTAAGGGATTGGGCGAGATGATACTCGCCTTAGATGCTGACGAAAGCCCTGAAGATGATCATCCTTCGATCTAACCTGCGAAAACCCCCTGAAAATCCTCCAAGCTTCCCAAAATCGCCAGATCCAGCTAGGGTTTAGAGAGGGGAGAGATGGGGGCTAGGGTTTTAGGTCTCAGATCTAGAGAGGCTCTCCTGGGTTGGATTAGTATGTATACTAATCCCCTAACCCGACCCGAAACCCGATAAGACCAAAACAAAAACCGTAAAAACTCAAACTTGAGAAAAACTCTTTGACCGCTATGCGGTCGACTGATGCGGTCGACCGTCACGGTCGACCGCCGCGGTCGACCGCGCAGCCCAAAGAATGCCAGCTGCTCGAAAATTGACATGCTTGACTATTCATCTGATTCTCTCACTTATAAATACCTGTTGGGTTCCCAACACTGATAAACATATACATCTTATATATATGATTATTTATCACAAAAGAAAAATTTATTACTATTTATTCACACATTTTTATTATAAAATTTTGGGGTTTTACATTCTTCCCCCCTTAAAAGAATTTCGTCCTCGAAATTCGGAAATCATACGCATCTCGAAATATGAATTTCTTGATGACATATAGAGATATTTATACTTAACGATCTAAAATGATAATATTCTCGCTCAAATCCTAATCTAGTGGAACTAGTACATCGGGCGAAAAATCTAAACAAGGAACCCCCCATACATATACAATGTGTTCCAAAAGATTAAAAATTAAGCGAAAATATCTTCATTCTAGCGTTAAATGTAAACATAACCAAAGATATAAACATAAAATAAGATATATAATATAATAAGAATTAATTTACCTGCTCAACTAAGTGTGGATAGTCGCGACGCATGTCCTCTTCGCGCTCTCAAGAAATCTCCTCAATGCCTCCTCGGTTCCACCAAACTTTAAGGAAATCACCTTATTCCTGAGTTTCTTGTCCTCCCTGGCCAGTATACAAATCGGAACCTCAATAGTAGTCAAATCCTCCTGAAGCTCAATCTCTGGTGCATCTAATACTCGTTGCTGCTCCTCATCATGCAAGTGTTTCTTGAGCATAGAAACATGAAATACATTGTGTATACTAGACATCGATGCTGAAAGATCTAGTCTGTATGACACAACTCCAACACGCTCCAGAATCTGAAATGGTCCAATGTATCTCGGCGCAAGCTTCCCTCGTCGCCCAAATCGTTGTACGCCTTTCATAGGCGATACCTTTAGCATGACTGAGTCTCCCACCTGAAACTCCAAGGGTCTTCGCCTCTTATCTGCATAACTCTTCTACCGACTCTGAGCAGCTAGAATCTGCTCCCTGATCAATGCTACCTTCTCGGTAGTCTGCCTCCCCAGTCTGGCCTAAGCATCAAGCTGTCCTCTGGCTCTGCCCAACATATCGGTGATCTATAGGGCCTCCCGTACAATGCCTCATATGGCGTCATACCGATTGTTGTCTGATAACTGTTTTTATAAGCGAATTCTACCAATGGAATATGATCCTCCCAGCTACCTTGGAAGTTAATGACACATGCCCGCAACATGTCCTCCAACACATGATTCACCCTCTCCGTCTGACCATCCGTCTGGGGGTGGAATACACTGCTATAAGATACCTTGCTGCCAAATGAGTCCTGGAAACTCCTCCAAAAATATGAAGTGAAAACCGATCCTCGATCCGATACGATCGTGTCCGGAACTCCGTGAAGTCGAACTATCTCCCGAATGAAGATCTTCGCATAAGCCTCGGCTGTATAAGTGGTCCTCACTGGAATAAAATGTGTTGACTTCGTCAACCGGTCCACTATCACCCAAACAGAATCATTCCCCTTCTTTGACTTCGGCAACCCCACAATAAAATCCATGGAAATGTCTGCCCACTTCCACTCTGGAATGGGTAAAGGCTGAAGTGTCCCTGCTGGTCTCTGATGCTCTGCCTTCACCTGCTGACAGGTAAAACATCTAGCCACATAGTCTGCAATCTCTCTACGCATACCGCTCCACCAGAAATGTCTCTTTAAGTCCTTGTACATCTTGGTGGTTCCTGGATGTACTGTGTACCGAGTACGGTGTGTCTCATCAAATAACTCTCTCTTCAGCTCTGCACTGGCTGGCATAACCAATCTACCCTTCGTCCGTAAACCTCCATCAGCTCCAATGGCCTAATCAGTCTTAGGCTCTTTGGAAATCTCCTCCTTTCGGATTTGAATCCAAGAGTCTCCCAACCGAGCTCTGACAACTCTGTCACTCCAAGATGGCTGCACTGTCACAGCTCCCAAAAATGCATCGGTTCCTCCAATCTCGGGTCTAAAATCAAACTTGCTAAGAGTGATAAGATCCCGATGCAGTGAACACCTCAAAGCCGAAATCCTGGGTCGACGCTTCCTGCTTAATGCATCTGCCACGACGTTCGCTTTCCCCGGATGATACTGGATCGCGAACTCGTAGTCTTTAATTAACTCAACCCACCTCCGTTGTCTCTGATTGAGTTCCTTCTGAGAAAAGAGGTACTTCAGACTCTGGTGGTCTGTGAATAACTCAAATTGCACTCCATATAAGTAGTGCCTCCATGACTTCAGTGCAAATACCACTGCTGCTAACTTCAAGTCATGAGTGGGATAGTTCTGCTCATGCACCCTCAACTACCGTGAGATATAGGCTACTACCCTCTGAGTCTGCATCAATACGCCTCCTAAGCCTGCCAATGATGCATCTTTATACACAACAAATATCCTGTCACTGCTCGGAATAGTCAGAACCGGCGCTGTAGTCAACTTAGCCTTCAAAACATCAAAGGCCTTCTGGCACTCCATGCTCCATATAAACTGTACACCCTTCTTCGTAAGGCGTGTAATCAGCGTTGAAATTTTCGAGAAGTCCTAAATGAACTTCCTGTAATAGCCAGCCAAACCCAAAAAGCTGCGAATCTCTGTCACCGTCTTCGGTGGCTCCCAATCAAGAACTGCTGCGACCTTAGCTGGATCCACTGCTATACCCTCTTGACTGATAACATGGCCAAGAAATCTGACTTTTGAAAGCCAAAACTGCACTTGCTGAACTTAGCATACAGTTGATGCTCCTGTAGAGTCCTCAAAGCTACTCATAGGTGCTCCTCGTGTTCTGCCTCTGATCTTGAGTAAATGAGAATATCATCGATGAAAACGACCACGAACTGATCCAAGAAGGGATGGAAGACCCGGTTCATTAAGTCCATGAATACCGCAGGTGCATTGGTCAACCCAAATGGCATGACCAAGAACTCGAAGGACCCATATCGAGTAAGAAAAGCGGTCTTGGGAATATCCATCTCCCGAACCCGCAGCTGATGATAGCCAGAACGAAGATCAATCTTCGAGAAATACTATGCTCCCTGCAACTGGTCAAACAAGTCATCAATCCTAGGTAGTGGGTACCTATTCTGGATAGTGATCTTGTTCAACTCTCTATAATCTATGCATAATCTCATACTACCGTCCTTCTTCTTCACGAAGAGGATCGGCGTGCCCCACGGAGAATGACTCTGGCGAATAAAACCCTGAGCTAGCAACTCATCCAACTGGGTCCGATGCTCCCTCATCTCAGCTGGTGCCATACAATAGGGTGCGCGGGATATCGGGGCTGTGTCTGGCTGCAACTCAATACAGAACTCTACCTCTCTCACTGGAGGTAATCCAGGTATGTCCTGAAAGACATCCTGATACTCCGAGATAACTCTAGTCTCTAATAACTCAGCACCTTGATCCCGTCGCATCACCTCCTCGATGTATGCCAGAAATGACTCCGCAAATCGGTTGCCCTGAGAGGTGGCTACAATCATCTCGGACCCGTCGGACGCTTGCAACTTGACTGTCTCCGCAAAACAGTCAATACTAATATGGTAGGAAGACAATCAATCTATACCAAGGATGATATCAAACTTGGACATATGCAACACTATCAAATCAACTATGAACTCTGACTCGTCCAAACTGACGGTACACCTCCTACAAACGCTCTCCAGAAGCGATACCTCACCTAAAGGGGTGGAAACTGATAAAGGGGTGTCTAGAGGCTGAGCCATGAGCTGGAGTCTATCCATAAATGCATGCGAGATGAAAGAATGCGAAGCTCCCGAACCGAAAAGAATACACCGTCCCCTCCACTACGGCTCCGCTGGCTCCATGATCACGGGGAACTACTGCATATACCCTGCCTATGCCTGAAGGCGGCTCTGCTACTGGAGATGGAGAATATTGGACAAACTGCCCCTGAGGAACCTCCTGAACTGCTCGAATCTGTCCCTCGGTCCTCTGAGCTGCTGGCGATGCCTTAAGCCTGCTCTGCTGGCCCTGACCTCTGCCCTGCTGGTGCTGCTGGTTCGGACCCTTGCCCTGTTAGGCTCCTGCTGGTGCGCTACGACACTCTGATGCCTTATGCCCGACCTTGTGACAGTTAAAACAAGATCCCTGGAACTTGCGCTGCTGATGCACTCTCTGATCCTGCTGGGGTCCCTTCTTATAAGAGCCCTGATGCTGCTGCTGATGTCCAGAAAAAGATCTCTTGTTCTTGCTCTTGTCACCGCTCTGCCCTGCCTTGGTCTTCCTTTCCTTATCCTTCTGGAACATGCTAGTCTGGCGGCCTCAGCTACCTCCATAACTGAATAGAACCTCCTCGAGACTAGGTATCAGCGAAGATTGGGGCGAAGCCCTGCCAAGAACATCTGAGCCTGACGCTCTCCTGTCTGCCACATTCTCGTGAAATATAGCAACTCCATGAACCTGCTCTCAAAGTCTGCAACTGTCATGTCCTCCTGAGTTAACCGGGGCAACTCAAGCTCCTTCCAAGTCCGTGCTGCAGAAGAAATGTATTGCCCATCAAAGAAGTATATGAAGTCCTCCCATGTGAGGGTCATCCTCTGCTCTGGAGCAAACTGAAGCCGGTACCATCTCCCGGCATCTTCTTTCAGACTATAGGATGCCAACCTCTGCTTCTGGACTGAATCTACACTGAGTATGTCAAGAATGTTGCCCACATCCTCCTTCCACTTATGGGCTGCAAGAGGGTCTGGTGATCCCTGAAACTCTGGTGCCCTCATCTTTTGGTATCTCTCTACCATGCGGAGCCAAGCCTCCTGCTCTGTGGCTCTATCTAAGACTGCTAGAGGAACAGGTGTAGGCGTGATCTCTGGGGATCTCTCTCTGATAGGAACGGCGGGTATCCCCTGCTGCTGAGCTACCGGTGGTGGTGGTGTCTGAGGTGCTATATGAGTCGTTACCAACTCCTTAATGGAAGTCATCCGGGCAATAAGAGGAGCCATGATATCCACCAAATACTGAGGAGCCTGCTGTGGCTCCGGGGGGGCCTGCTGAGGCTCGGATTGAGCTGGCTGCTGCTCAGATGGAGTCTGCTGTGACTCCGCCTTCCCAACTCTCTGAGTACGAGGCCTACCACGTCCTACAATCTCTCTGAACATAAGAAAATAAGAGTTTATGAGTCAAAATAGACCTCCATAAATAGCGTATCACAATACAATTTTCACAACATATAATATTTGCACAAATACTTTAAACTTATACGAAAATAGTTGTTATAAAAAAAAAATTTCTCAAATTTTGAGATATACGTATATATCATTGTAGGCGTATAAAATCGCTTATAGGTCCCTTAACATAGCTCGGCATAAACCGACAAACCAACGAGGCGACGAGGTTGACAAATCGCACACAAGCAACGGAATACATCCACTTGCGTACGGAATCAAGCCAACGGCTCAATGAGTCAACGAATCATCCAACCATATAACAGATTAGAATTCAAACACCAAAGCCGATTTGCTGCCAAATCGGGATCCAGACTTCCAAATCAGGATTCAGAACAAATCGGAGTTCAGATCAACACCAAGAGCGGATTCGGACGAATCACGATCGAATCAAGATCAGTTTCAGACTCGAACTCAGAATCGGATTTACTGCCAAATCAGGAATCGGGTCTACTGCCAAATCAGATCAACAAATCAGATCACAGACTGAACCGGATACAACGCAAAACGACGAAACCACGCCTAAGGGGGCTCGGCCAAAGCCGAGCCACCCATGGGTGGCTGCCACCTATGGGTGGCTCGGCCCAGTGCCGGCCACCCATAGGTGGCCGACCCAGATCTGTGCATGGGCACAGTTCAGAGAGCCTATAAATAGGCCCCCCTTTGTTCATTTGAAAATGTTGGAACTTTTGGAGGCGAAGCTCTGCTGAATTCAAGACTCGAAACTTAAAAAAGATTGGAGCTTTGGGACTTCGGGGACTCACTCTTCCAGATCTGGTGCTCAGCGATCGTCAACGCCAAAAAAGGCAGGTGTTCGAGAGGACCGGATTTCAGATCTACGCAAGCATACTCCGGATCAAAGCTTGGCCTTTGATCCCGAGATTTGGACGATTATTTCCTTGGTGAACTAATCCTCCCCGACTATTATTTCCTTCGCGAAATAATACCCGTCGTACTGCGTAGATCCGACCGGATCTAGATCTCGCGGTGGTCCACGGCAAACAACCCCGGCGTAGGCAAACAACCTACAAAGCGAGTGACCGTACACAGGAGCTCGCGATCTGTTCGATAAAAGGAGAAAAGTTGTAATCTTTTTTTTTGATTTTTTTTGTAATCCGAGTCTTATAAAAAGACAGGAACTTTTGTAATCGAAAATCTATTGCAGAAGAAAAACAATGAATTCAAAAGCTACGATTTTCACCGCGAACAATCTGGCGACCACAGTGGGAGCCGCCGATCTCACTGCCGAGATCGGAGCGTCGCAGCCGCGGATCTCGATCCCGGTCGTGGAGGAGGTCGAATACGAGTTCGACCAGCAGAAGTTCGAGGCGTACCTGTCGTCCTCGTCCGGATCTACCTCCCCCCGCAAGTCCAAGAAGTTCTCCTCCAAGAGAAAAGTTCGTTGGTACGAAGAAGTTGAAGCTACCAACGAAGATCTCATCTCGATTGACGCCAAAGTTGCGTCAGGTGAGGCTCCACCAACCAAATCTTCCGTTACCGAGGGCGTGGTGACTCTCTCGAAGAGAGCCCGCCAAAGGCAACGTCAACGCCTTGCGAAACAATTCGCAAAGGCAATGGAATCTGTGGACGGGATCCGCTACAACACGGATCTGAAGAACAGAAGAGGCAAACAGCCTTAACAACAAATGAATGGTGGTTCCTCCAAGTCACCAACAATGCAATGGGTCCATGTCAAACAGAACCGTTCAACGCTGGAGGAACGCATTCGCAAACGCCGTGCATTATCAGTGCAGGCACGGGCTCAAGCTGAAGAAGCCCGTAGAAAGCTTCAGAAGGAGGTGACAAAGAAGCCGCCACCAACCCGCAAAGTGTGGAGGCCGAAATCCGAAGTGGTGATTCAGGCCAAAGAGCAACCTTTGCAACCTTCGAAGCAGGTTCAACCTCCGACGAACCAAACAAAGTCGCCGACAATTCCCATGGCTACTCCGGGAGGTCACACAGAATCATCCCGGAGAAAGAAGTCAGTTTTAGAGCGCCTCGGCCCATTCCCCAATGGACGATGCAAAACTCCAGTTCAAGAGCGTTTGGGCCCGATGAAGAAGCCCCGAACGACTCAACATGCTGGGGGTCGCTATCACTTTCAGCATGACAAGAAGTTCAAAGCAGTTGCGCGCACCAACTTGCACATTGAAGTTCAGGAGCCCGCTGAGAACTCACGCTTGCAAAGGCGCGTTTCAAGGCGCGTGACTCTCGAAAGCCCGAAGAAGGCGATTCATCCTCAGAAGGAAACGTTGTCGTCTGATGACGATGACGTTATACCTGGGAAATCGTGCCAACACACAATAGGTTGCTCCGACTTTCAAACGGACGAGCTGTACTATCGTGCTGGGGGTACGAATAAAACCAGGAAAAGGAGTTCCCGAGAACAGGAAACTCAATGTCCCTGTTCCAAACTCATTCGGGCAGTATTGTCTGAGTGCAACTGCATCAAGGCGGTCCCCAAAAGAGTTTTGGTTTTCGAAAGGATCAGTGCCGAAGCGCCAGAACCAAGACCTAGGCGTTTCCGACAAAGAAGAAGAGTGGTTGAAGAGGGAGAATTTCCGAGGGTCACCACGAACATGACCAGTAGAGGGACATCGGCACAGGATAATCTCAAGTCAATTCGGAATGCACCCCGGCGTCTAACTCGTCTGCAGTCTAGAGCCATCAAGCGAGTAACCTATGGTAGGGTTCGGACAAGACTCCCTTCAGAAGATGAAGAGTCTGATGCTGGCTCCGCGGTTGCATCAGATAATACGATGTCCAGCGAGGGACAACCCCGCGAGGCACTTATGATAAGTGCAGAGCAAGTGGCCAAAATGCTTGAAGCGAGGCACTTATGATAAGTGCAGAGCAAGTGGCCAAAATGCTTGAAGACGCCTTAGCTAAGCAGCAGGAGACCTTCAGGTTCGAAATGCAAATGGCCATGCAGAACATGAGAGAAATGCATGACCAACAAATTCAAGCATTGACGAACCAGCAAGGTGAACCGAGTCGTCGTAACCAGATTAATCTGGAAGATGAAGACACAAATACGAATGAGATGCATAATGCCAATAATCCTCCCGTCAATGCAGGGGGTGGTAACGAGAATGTCAACGCAGACTCAGGCGAAAACTTGAAGATTAAAAATCTCGAGAGCAAAATCAATACATTGATTTCCGCTCAAGAGATGAAGAAAACAGGCATTCCTTGTCCATACCCAAGAGAGTGGGAATCAATCCCATATCCGGCGAAGTTCAACTTAATTAACTTCACGCCGTTTAATGGGATGGGTTCCCCCACTCAACATTTGATTTATTTCAAATCGCATATGGGGGTAATTTCCGGCAATGAGCCTCTGATGGTGCGGTCATTCGTTGGCACTCTTCGCGGAGCCGCCTTCGATTGGTATCGTCGCCTCAAGCCAGGTAGTGTGAACAGCTGGGACGACATGGAGACCAAGTTCCTCGCCAACTTCTTCGACGATGAGAAGCAGAAGGACGGGGAGTTAGTCGACACCTTCGTCAAGAGGTTCCGGAACAAGGCGATGAACTGTCGGGACCCGATCACTGAGGAATTCATTCTCCAGACTTGCCACAACAACCTCGCGCTGGACGTGTTGGAAGCAATGGGTACAGCACCGTCCAAGACATGGAAGGATCTGAAGGTCCGAGGGGAGCAGGCTGAGCGATTCCTCAGGAGAAAGAAGGCGGAGAGAGGCCAACAGGCGACAAATGCTCCAGCACAGAATTTTAACCCAAGAGGGAAAGGTAAGGCACATGCTAATGCAGTTGATGCTAATCAAACCTTTTAATTGCAACCTCAGCAACAACATCAGCAACAAGCACCACAAACACCACAACAACCTCGGGGGCAATGGCAACAACGGCCTCAAAAGCAGAAATCTTCGGAGCCAAGATTTCCTAAGGTGTACTCCTTCAAAGATGACGAGGTGCCCGGTATCTTCAAATACCTGTTGGAAAACAACAAAATCCAACTACCGGCGATTGTAGATCAAGAGGGGGCTAACAAAGTGACGGATCCAAAGTATTGCGCTTACCATAGAGCGGTCCACCACCCTACAAAGTCATGCTTCCACCTCAAAGACAAGATCCAGGCGCTAATTGATGTAGGCGTCATAACCCCGAAGCCTGCCAAGAATGTCGGAGCAAATGCGGTGTCAATCAGCTTTGGATCGGTGCCCACAACATGGTTCGAACCGAAACGCGTCACCAAAGTGGGAATGAAGACGGTGAATGATGACCCACATGGACAGCGCCAAAAGGGACTTGTGCCACACACAGCACCAAACGGCGAAATCCTCTGGGTTCATCCGGATCTCATTGGAGATGAGCAGTGGGCGACCTCCTCGAAAAGAAAGGGTAAAGGCAAGTCTTGCAACGGTACTTCCGCAATTTTCGAAGAAGATGGCGATGAAGCTCCGGTTTTCCCACTTTCTGAAGAAGAACAAGAAGTTTTTGCCACTAGAAGCGGAAACCAGTACCACTTCAATTATTCGTCACCTAGTGATCAGTTAGCTGAGCAGGGGGTGACTAAACAGGGACCAGCCAAAACTCTCACAGAGCTGGGAGTGATTACGGTTCCTAAACCGATTGAAGATGCTCGACGACAGCCAGCGGATAAACAAAAACCCCAGGAACCACAGAATCCGAAGCAGTCTCGTTTCAGTCGTCCGATTGGAAGGGATAAACCGGAAAGTTCAAAAACTCCGCGCGTCTTTGATATCATGGCTCAATTAGCCAATATTCCAGCGCGGATAACATTGTACGAGTTGCTGCAGTTGTCTAAGGAGACTAGGGAAGCCTTACGAGAAGCCTTGGCGGATTCTGAAGCATTCCTCACTCGGACCAAGCCAATACCGGAAGAACTAGAACCGTTAGTTCAACAATGCAATGTAGCGGCCAAGAACCTTCCATGCATCACCTTCACCAAAGAGGATATGCAGACGAAGAATTCGAACCACGATCGACCGTTATACTTCATCGGGTACATTGGCTCCAGCGAAGTCAACCGAATCCAAGTGGATCCGGGTTCCGCTGTGAGCATTATGCCGCTTCGCCTTATGCATAGCCTTGACATTCCAGTCAGCAAATTGGCGTCTACAGGCACGGTCATTTATGGATTCAACACCAGCGGGTCAAGGCCCTTGGGAAAGATCCGGATAAAGTGCCAAATGGGTGATCTGAAGACGGAGGTCACGTGTTACGTGATTGATGCTGAGACATCATATAACTTACTATTGGGTCGGCCTTGGATCCATAGTAATGTTATAGTTCCCTCCACCTTACATCAGTGTCTGAAATATGTCGACACTGATGGAAGGGTTAGGACGGTGGTCGCGGACAAACAACCATTTAAAGGGTTTGAGAATTATTTCACTGATTCTCTCCTTTATGGTAATGAATCCGATACGGAACCATCGGTCCAGGGCACGGACAGCGGAGAAGAAGCTGATTCCGAAGCCGGATTTGGTTACAATGGTGGTTTTGTTTTAAATGATATTGTACCCTTTGTAATCAATCTTGATGATGAACAATCATCAGATGGCGGTTGTAACTGGCAACTTGCTGAAAATAAAATAAATGATGATTTAGAGTACTCGCTATCTCTTGATGATGTTATAACAGGATTGTATCATAACCCAGATTTGTATATGCCACTTCGGTCGTCCTACATAACAAAGGAACGTCTCCAGCATTCCTTCGGAATAACCTTGGTCGTTCCTGCCAAAATGGGAGGCGCAAAAGAAGTGATTTACGGTAAGGGAAAAAGCTCTCCATTACCAGATCATTTCTTAAGAGAAGATGAGGATGATGACAAACCCGGTCGGCATCTATCTAAGTATAGTCCGGAAGCGCGCAAGCTTATGAAAAAACAGGGATATGATTTTACACTCGGAGAAGGTCTGTACTTCGATAGAGGTTCCCGAATCTCAGCCAAAGCAGCATATGTACCAAAAGGGAAACCAGTCAATTATTATAAATTCAGACGAGGGTTAGGGTACGAATCCTCTTCAGAAGACGAATGTTGCTGGTTAATCAATAACCAATCATCTGGGCAATACAAAGATGGAAACCCGCCAGATTCCTCGGAATGGGACTCTGATACAAGTCTGGGTGAAGCATTCAAGGCCTTAATGGTAAATATGGCTACAGCTGACCCATCCACGATGGAAGATGACGATCAGATGCCAACGTGGGAAGACCCATGGGTTTATCACCTGAACATGCAGTATGGTGATAGGTTTGAACAGAGGGAACCCCCCCACAGAGGATAAAATAGTTCAAATCAATATGGGCGACGAAGCCAACCCAAAGCCGATATTCATCAGCGATAGTCTCCCCCCAAATGAGAAGGAAGAGTTAATTGCTCTCATCAGGGAATATATCGATGTCTTCGCGTGGAACTACGAAGATATGCCAGGGCTCGACCCCAATGTAGCAATGCACCGCCTCGATATCAAGTCGGATGCCAAACCTGTCAAACAACAGCAAAGACGGTTTCGTCCGCAGATTATGGAAGCCATTGAGGCAGAGGTTAAGAAATTGACCGAATCAGGATTTATCCGAGAGGAGCAACATCCAGACTGGCTAGCCAACATTGTTCCAGTCATGAAGAAGAACGGTAAAATCAGGATTTGCATCGACTTCAGGGACCTGAATACGGTCCCAATCACGGACGTCATCATCGACAATACGTGCGGATTTGAGAGGATGTCCTTCATGGATGGTTTCTTAGGATATAACCAAATCAAGATGCACCCAGATGATGAGAAACATACAGCGTTCAGAACGCCCCTCGGTGTCTTTTGCTACACGGTGATGCCTTTCGGTCTAAAGAATGCAGGCACCACGTACCAGCGAGCAATGACTAAGATTTTCCAGGAACACCTCCGGAAGACAGTCGAATGCTACGTCGATGACTTGGTTGTAAAAAGCCGCAACAAAGAAGATCATATCAAGGACCTGAAGACGATGTTCGATCTCATGCGGAGCCACCAGTTGAAGATGAACCCTACTAAATCCTTCCTGGGAATGTCCAGCGGAAAATTCCTTGGATTCGTCGTCACCACTAAAGGAATACATATCGATCCCGATAAGGTGAAGGCGATACACGAGCTGCAACCCCCTAGAAATCTGAGAGAGCTCAGAGGACTGCAACGGCGTTTAGCTTACATCCGGCGGTTCATCTCAAATCTCTCTGGGAAGTGCCAACCGTTCTCTAAATTAAATAAGAAAGGGGTATCATTTATTTGGGACGACGCCTGCCAAAAAGCATTCGAAGATATCAAAACGTATCTGACGAATCCTCCTGTTCTCGTTGCACCAAAATCAGGTAGACCGTTCTTGATTTATATCAAGGCGATGAACCACTCGATAAGTGCCTTACTAGCACAAGACGATGATAATGGTCACGAACAGGCAGTCTATTACCTGAGTCGGACCTTGATAGGCACCGAGTCTCGATATCCGATGATCGAGAAAGAATGCCTCGCATTGGTATTCGCGATGCAAAAAATGCGGCATTACCTGGCTGGACAGACGATTTACGTCATTTCTAATGTTAATCCAGTACGGGTGTTTATGACGTAACCGGCCTCTATGAATTGGCGTTTAGCGAAGTAGGCCCTTCTCTTGTCCCAGTACGATTTGCACTTCAAACAGCAGAAGTCGATCAAAGGACAAGCAATTTGCGATCTTTTGGCGGCAAATCCTACAACGGATACGGCAGAAGTATATGATGATTTTCCGGATGAAACCCACGAGGTTAACACTATGTCGCACCAACAAGTATGGCAGTTATACTTCGATGGTGCTTCAAGAGCAGTGAATAGGGTAATAACCCCCGGATGTCCCACAGTCTCCTCTGGAGTTGGAGTGGTCTTAATCTCCCCGGGGAAGCATGTGATGCCTCAAGCTTATTCATTAACTAGTCCTTGTTCCAACAATGTAGCTGAGTACAACGCACTTCTCATTGGACTTAGTTTCGCCAAGGAGCTGGGGGTCGAATATCTTGAAGCCTTTGGGGATTCTCAATTGATAGTCAACCAAGTCCGTGGAGAATACGAAGTCAGGAACCAGGACCTGATCCCGTACCACCAGGAAGCCATCAAAATGGCAGAATCTTTTGAAGAATTCTTCATTGAATATATCCCTCGTCTCCAGAACGCTTATGCGGATGCACTGGCAGCACTAGCGGTATCTCTGGCACAGCCTCCCGAAACTGAACTACTAGTCACAGTAAGGATGCATCAACTCTGCGTACCCATATACAGTAGGGATATTGAAGAAGAAGATGACGGAAACGTAAACACCAAGGAGGTGAACTCAACCCAAATTGGGTCTGAGTCCCGAGATTGGCGTTTTCCTATTATTGACTATGTTCAATATGGTATCCTGCCAGAGGATATAAAAGAAAGGGAATCAACCCGCCGAAGAGCGCCAAGATTCTTCTATAATGCCGAGACACATACGTTATACCGTAGAGGTTACGATGGTTTATTACTCCGATGTCTTTCGAACAAAGAAGCAGAAGAAGTTCTTAAGGAAGCACACGAAGGAGAATGTGGTGCGCATCAACCTGGTCCCAAGCTGTATGATCGCATCAGGAGAATGGGATATTTATAGCCAACGATGATTCGAGATGCAATCGAACACGCACGAGAATGCCACGCTTGTCAGATACATGCGAATTATATGCACCAACCACCGGAGCAGTTACACACGTCAACCACGTCATGGTCGTTCGAGACATGGGGTATGGACATTGTCGGTCCTATTTTTCCCCCTTCAGTCAAAGGCGATCGATTCATCCTCGCAATCACGGATTACTTCTCAAAATGGGCTGAAGCAATTCCGCTTAAAGAAGTAAAGACGAACAACGTTATCAATTTCATCAAGCATCATGTCATCTACAGACACGGCGTGCCAAGAAGGATCATCCATGACAATGGTCCACAATTCATAAGCAACGCTTTCATCAGGTTTTGTGAAAAGTTCAAAATTGAAGATGTTTCGTCAACACCTTATTATCCCGCCGCAAACGGACTAGCTGAGGCTTTCAACAAGACGATCATTAAGATCCTGTCAAAGCTCGTGAAGACCAATAAACGAGACTGGGACGATAAACTTGGTGAAGCACTCTGGGCTTATCGCACCACCATACGTACACCTACAGGGGCCACCCCGTACTCACTGGTATACGGATGTGAAGCTGTGCTACCTTTGGAGATTCAAATCCCGTCACTTCGGATCGCTCTCGCAATTGAGATGACGACAGAAGAACAACATCAGAAATGTCTCGAAGAGCTCGAGAGGTTGGATGAAAAGCGCTTGGAGGCTCAACAACAAATTGAGTTTTATCAAGCCCGAATGTCTAGAGCCTTCAACAAAAGAGTCCGACAGAGAAGCTTCAAGGAAGGAGATCTGGTCCTCGCTGCTCGCCGACCAATAATCCTCAATTCCAAGAAGAAAGGTAAATTCGAACCCAAATGGGAAGGACCGTTTGTAATAGACACAGTCTATTCAAACGGCGCATATCGCCTGATTAATAAATGGGAAGTGCCTGAAAAAGTACTATCCCTAGTACATTCAGGATAACCCATTTACCGGGAAGTTCCTTGCAGAATATTACACTTAATATTCTAGAGGATAACCCAAAATCTTTTTCACCACCAAAATCCCTCATTGATCAATTTTAATTGACAGTGGGTCCACTAAAAATGTCTTTCTGGCCCTCTTGACTCTTTTCATGAACAAGAGGTCCACTTTCATTTCGGAGTCCCCTTTCGATAAACGAAAGAACTCCATTCTTCTTCTCTTTGGGTAAGCCCTCTCATGGCTATAACCGAAGTTGAAGTTTCACTTCGATAAATGAGGAACTCTTTTTTCAGTTTAGATAACCAATCCTATAAAAGACAAGTTTATCTAGATTTTCCAGATTCTCGGAGTGGAGATCCCACTTCTAGTTTCTTTTTCACTGGAAATAGAATATAAAATTCTTCCTTTCCAGAGTCAAGGAATAGAATATAAAATTTTTCCTTCCTTGTTATTCGGGTTTGCCTTCACCCTAAAAGAAGACCGTGTTAGACCCTAGAGGGGGGGTGATTAGGGTCTTATGCTAATCTAATCCGATTAAATACCAATT
>NC_033797.1:119365679-119399395 GCF_001876935.1 Asparagus officinalis
AGGCACGAACCGAATTACAACGAGGCGACCGCACATTCTGACGATCGCCAGGCAAGGAAAACCGGAATACATCATTCGCTGCAGGGATCAAGCCCAAGTTGTTCGAAGAGTAATGGAGTCATCCAACGTAGATGAGCGGACTCGCGCACGAAATCCGATCGAATCAAGACAGATTTTCCGGACTCAGACTCAGAAGTGGATTACTGGCCTAATCCAGGATCCGGATTTCTGCACACAGATATCAACGAATTCATAGTCTTGGATAAATCAACCACGTGACCCATCGACGGATCAGAACAAGGCTGAAAACCGCAAACCACAACACCCGGAGGGGCTCGGCCAAGCCAGCCACCTCAGGTGCGCTCGCATGAAGCGAGCCACCTTGAGAGCTCGGCCTATGCCGGCCACCGAGTGTGGCCGACAGGATTTCTGTGCGCGGGCACAGTAAGCAGAGCTATAAATAGAGCGCTTGGTTCATGTTGTTCAGGTCGGTTGGATTTGGTTGGGAGCGAGGCCTTAAAGCCTTGCAGGGATTGGAGACTCAAGATCTAACAAAGATCTCAACTTTGGGACATCCAAGCGACTTGGCTCCATCCAGATCTGAAGTGCTCGCGCGATCATCAACGTCAAATAACGGCAGGTGTTCGAGAGGATCGCGATCGTCCAGATCTACGCAGGCATACTCCGGATCTAAAGCTTGGTCTTGATCCCGAGACACTTGGACGATGTTTCCTTGTGTGAACACAATCCTTCCCGCGCTATTATTTCCTTGTGAATAATAACCCGATTGTACTGCGTTAGAATGCCGATAGCGATCTGAGTCGCGCGGCGTGGTCCACGCAAACAACCCCGGCCGCCAGGCCCAAAGAAACCATCAAGGAGCGACCGCAAACAGGAAGCTCGTGGATTCGTTCGACCAAAACAAGGAAACAAAAGTTATAACTTTTGCGATTTCTTTTCCAAATTTGATTTTCGTTGTAACCGGTCTTATAAAGAGACCGGGAATCTTTGTAATCGATAAACTATTACAAGAGTGTACGATGGAATCATTAATGAAGAAAGCAACAGTTTTCCACACGAACAACTATAACCTGGAAATCCTTGGCCAAGGTGAATAAGATAAACTGAGTGTCAGTTTGATCTTATAGGTTATGAGTTTAAAATCAATAAACACTAATCAAGCTATTAGGGTTTGACAGTTTGTCATACCCTAGGCTTAATAGTTTGACATGGTTTGACGAAGAGACCGAACTGTATGGTATTATCATTGAGTGGTCCTGATAAAATTGGATAAGCATCTTGCAGACCTTTATCATAACTTATACCCGGTTGTCTTCATGTGTAGCTAGCACCTCTGTTGTACTTATAGATATGATCCACTACCGAGTTTTTTAAGTTGGGCCCTAGAGTCACACCAAGCGCGTACTTGAATCCTATGAAACACAATTTATGCAGTGATGCGTATGATTGATATGCATATATGATTTTTTCCGGATACACATAAACGGTTATGTATATCGGTAAAATCGGAATGCTATGTGTATAGGAAATGAATTCTAGTATTTTTTTCAATAAAGTTAACTTTTTGGTCAACAGTTGACTTTTTGGTCAACAGTTAACTTTTGGTTAACTCTTGATTTATTTGGTCATATAGTGACTAATTAGTTAAAGGTTGGAATAATACTATATACCGTATTTATGAAATATTGTATTAGTAATATTGATTTGGTATTTTCATTTATGAAATACACATACCATGTATAATGAGTCATGAGATGAATCATTTAGTGGTATGGTTTGAGCACATGGTTTATTAGCACATGATTTTGAAATGTAATGATTCATAAGATGTTTCATTGCATGACTCACTAGATTAATTATTGATATTTGATGATTCATTGCATGACTCATAGGATGAGTCATTCATGTCATGAACATATTTCACTCTATAAATATGAGCTCTCTCTCTTCATGAAAGGCTAATAAAAATTAAATTTCCATAAGAGAAAGAAAGAGAGCTATACCTCTTACTAAACTTTAGCAATCTTTGAGTAAGAGGAAGTAGCAGCATCCAATAGCTTTCGGGTTTACTTGAAGAGTTGGAGATCCACTACGAGGAGCTTTCTGCATCAAAGATAGCAAGCTAAATGTTGTTCGATTCACTATCGAATCACGCTACAAAAGTATGACTTTCAAACATTGTATGCTCACTTAATAATAAGGATCATGTTAGATTTAATTAGATGATCCATATGAATATTTCATGCTCTCTACATGCTTTTTTTTGTACATGCATGTCTTCCGCTGTGTATTATGCATGTAGACATAGCACGATTTCCTTCAGAAGGTCGGTTCTCCGTTGGTTAGAAAGACTTCCTGTTCATCTTCAGAGAGTGGAAAAGTAGGAATTCTTTGATCATCTTCTCCTGGAATGGCCGAGGCTCCGTAACAGGACTTTTCTTTGCCTTTTGATTTCTTCTTGTATGACGATCTGACCCACTATTCATCTTCAATTAGATCAGGGTGAACCCAGAGTATCTCACCATTTGGGGCTGTGTGTGGCACAAGTCCTTTTTGGCATTGTTTGTGTAGATCGTCGTTGACGGTCTTCACCGCTATGTTCATTACGAGTTCGGGTCAAAACCAATTCAAAGGAACAGATCCGAAGCTGATTGATACTGCATTTGCACCCACCTTCTTCTCCTTAGATTGTTTCATAGTAATGACCCCAACATCGATCAAAACTTGGATTTTGTCTTTAAGGATATAGCATGACTTGGTAGGATGGTGAACCACTCTGTGGAACGTGCAATATTTTAGATCATTAACCCCTTTAGCGTCTTCTTGATCTTGGATCAGAGGTAACTTGATTTTATTGTTCTCTATGAGGTATTTGAAAATACCAGGGACTTCGTCTTCTTTAAAAGAGTAAACCTTAGGGAATTTTGGTTCCGAAGCCTTCTATTTTTGAGGTTGTCGTTGCCATTGCGATTGCTGAGACACCTTTTGTTGTTACTGTTATTGCGGTTACGATTGCGCTTGCACCTTGAATGTTTGGTTCACGTCCACTGCGTTTGCTTGTGCCTTTCCTTTACCCTGGGGAACAAAATTCTAATGCAGGGTATTAGTTGCCGTCTGACCCCTTTCAGCCTTTTTCCTTTTGAGGAAGCGTTCGGCTCGTTCTCCTCGCACCTTCAAATCCTTCCAAGTCTTGGATGGTGCCATTCCTATGGCTTCGAGGATATCTAGAGAATGATTGTTGTGACAAGTTTCCAGGATGAAGTCCTCGCTGATCGGATCTCTACAATTTATAGCTTTGTTCCGAAAACGTTTGACGAAATTTTCGACCAACTCTCAGTCCTTCTGCTTCTCGTCGAATAACGTTATGATTGATACCTCGGTGCCGTCATCGAATTTTTTTTGAGAAACATGTATTCCATGTCGTCTCAACTACTGATACTTCCCGGCTTAAGACGTCGATACCAATCGAAGGCTGCTCTACAAAAAGTGCCAATGAATGACCGTACCATCAAGGGCACATTTCCAGAGATTATTCCCAAATGAGACTTGAAGTATATTAAGTGCTGAGTGGGGGAACCCTTTCCGTTAAATGGCATGAAGTTGATCAAATTAAACTTTACCGTGTACGGGATTGATTCCCACTTTCTCGGGTAAGGACAGAGTATTCCGTACTTCTTTACTTCTTGAGCGCTCATCAACGCATTCATTTTGCTCTCCAAGTCCCTCATCTTCTTATCCTCGCTCGTATCTTTCTTCGAGCGGTTCTGGGGAGAAGTGACGTGGTCCTCCTTCATATTGTTATCATTCGAGGGACCACCCCCAGTATTATTGTCAACGGGAGGGGTGTCCATGTTGGCATTCTCATCCGCTTCCCGATCACTATCAGTTTGGTTAGGATTATTGCGATGGTTGGACTCTCTATGCTGATTCGTCAGCACCGTAATTTGTTAGCTGTGCATGTCTCTCATCTCCTGCATAGCCATCTCCATTTCAAATTTGAAATTCTCTTTCTGCTTGGTTAGAGCGTTCTCGAGAATTTTAGCCATTTGTTTTGTATTGATCATAAATGACTCATAAGATTGTCCTACACTGGATGTCGTATCATAAGAAGCCAACGTAGAGCAAGCATCTGATGTTTCATCATCTGAGGACCATGACCTCCTGGGTCTAGGTCTGACAGTTCCAGACCGCAGCTAAGTCATATGCTTAGATACTTCTACAAAAGGTTCAGGATTGAAGCATCGCGAGGACTTGCCTTTGTCGGCCATGTTGATAGTTACTCGAGGGAACTCGTCACCTACGCCGGTTGGCCTTCTTCTGTGAAAACACCTCATCTTTGGTTTGGACGATGGATTCGTTCAAATACAGAGACCCTTCGGGGAGCAGTCTCGTGGCAGCTGCATTTTGACAACACTGCTTTGATGATTTTCAAACACGGACAGTAAGAGTCCATTTCTCGGGTATTTCTCTTCTGAGACTTATTCCTACCCCTAGCCTGATAGTATAACTCATTGGCCTAATGACCAGAGCAACCCATCATGTGTTGGCACGACTTCCCAGGTATAACATCGTCATCAGACAAACACGTTTCACTCTGGGGATACGACACTTCATTGGCATCTCCATGAGTCACTCGTTCAGATTTATGCCTTCGTGAGCGTGAAACTCTAACGGGCTCTTGAACTTCGACTCGCAATCTGATACAGTTGGTCATAAGAGCTTTCCCTTTATTATTATTATTAGGGGGATTAGTACAACCCCCAGCCTGAATGGTTTTTTGGGAGCCTTTCAACGGTCCCAATCGCTTCTTAACAGGTGCTTTATCTCGATCTTCGGGGAGAGGACCAAGGTGGTCTTTCAGAGTTCCTTTGAATTTGGTGAGATCCACACTATCATATGGCTTTTTCAGAGGTATGGGGACAAAGGGACCGGGATCTGGAGTTGATGAAGTCTGAATGGTAACTTTGTTTACCTTTGCCTTAGGCGCTGATTTGACCTTTGGCATCCACACCTGTTTACGCTTGGGCGATCTTTTAATCGCCTCTTCCCTCTATATTTCTTGTGCTTTTCGCACAAGGACCGGGCATGCGCAAGCAATACGTGGTGCTTCTGGATTCGCTCTTCAAGGATAGAGCGGGTCCTTTCGACGCGGACCTATTCGTTCTTCTTTGCTTTGGAGGAGGGGTTGTTTGATTGCCGTTGTTATTCTTGGCGCTTCCTGGATTTCAAATCCACATCATAGCGGATCCCGTCCATTGGCTCCAAAGGCTTAGCAAGTTGACGTGTAAGGTGTTGGTGTTGTCTTTGGCATGCTCTTTTTGACAGAGTCAGTGTACCTTCAACAGCTAAACTTTTGATGGAGGGGAGGCTCAGATCTACAGCTTCGACCTCGTTGGATGTTGGAGGGGCGTCGCGAGGTGTAAGTATAGCGGCGGCGAGAGGATCTTGGATCTTCAAGCCCAAGTCCAATGAGCTTTCTCGGAAGAGGAGGCCTTCCTGCGCTTGCGAGGAGAGGTAGATCTGGGGGAGAAAGAAGAGATATACTCTTTAAATTTCTACTGGTCGAATTCATATTCAACTTCTTCGTTCACTAGGATCTTGATTGCTGGTTGCAACACGATAGCTTTAGCAGTGAAGCTGTTAGCTCCTACTATGGTCACTAGCTAGTTTGGGGAGAAAGTCGATTTCATTGACTAGTTCATTACAACTTCAAACGTTTATAATAAACTCAAAGAAACAATCTTTTTATAAGACTTTGAACAAAAATTACAACTTTCTTTCGAACAAATGCAACTGATGTTTATCTTCTGCTGCTTTCATGAGATCTTAGCCTGTGACAGGGACGTTGATATCCGTGAACAACCAAACGATCAGATCAGATCCGGAGCTTCATTGATTAGCGACAGAATCAAGAAACTGAAGCAATTATCTCGGCAACAGCGAGATAATCACTCTTCTCAAGATCACCGCAACGGGGCAATCTCAAGGAAAAAAACCGGGAACTGTAGATCTAACGAACTCTTCTTCTCTGTACTAAAGAACTCGATCTAATCTCCTCCTCTCTTCTGAAATTCGTGCTTCTTCAGTCTTCAATTCAGTTGGGCTTCACCGACGTTCGAGAATTCCAGATTTCAAAAAATAAAGGCCCTGGGTCTCTATTTATAGGCTTTGGGACCTATGTTTTCGGATAAGAATGACTGATTCACTCTTATCCTCACTCATAACCACATTATCACGTTCTAGGATTGGTTCAAATCAGTTAGAACAAATCCAGGTGGTTAACGTTGAAAAACAGCTTGAAACTGCAAAAAATCAGTTTTTGGGGTTGCGGATGCCCGCGGTGTCTCAGCAGTGGCCGAGACACCTGGGTGTCTCGGCCAGGCCGGGACACCTTTGGGGTTGCGGATGCCCGCGGTGTCTCAGCAGTGGCCGAGACACCTGGGTGTCTCGGCCAGGGACACCTGTGGGTGTCTCGCCGAGGCCGGGAACATTGTTTCACGCGTTCTGTCCGTTTTCGCCGTATCTTTGCCGTCTGAACTCAGAATTACATGATTCAAAGTGCGTAGGAAAGTCGACGAGGAGATCTATAAGCTCCTATAGTTGGATCATATGTGGGGTAGATAGGATATGAAGGGTACTTTGTCTTTTTATAAGTGAAGCGTGGCTCCTGATCAGTTCATATCCTCGGTATTCTGCAGTTCCGTTGCTTCACACGGTTTGTCGAATTACTTCATGCACTCTTTGATGTCAATTAATCTTACATGACTTGGATAGTGACGTTCATCGTCTTCTCTCAGCTTCGAGCTGTTTGTGGGAACTTATAAGCAATTTTTGATGCCGACAACGTACATCTGTTTTCTCTGGTGTACGTCAGATTTAGAGGAAGGACATGTCCAGCTTAGAGATATGCCAGAGCTAGAGGATCCTCCATAGGAGTTCTTTGTAGATTGAGCAGAAGAAGCCGAAGCTTAGTTATTCCTTTCAGTTTGTTTTTGTAGCACCTTTTATTCCCGCTTGATCGATGTATTTTATATTTCTTTAGTATTTATTTGTTTAGTCATGTATAAGGGCATGTTTGACCCATATTTTATGTCTTGGATGATATTCACTTATGATATGGATATTTTTGTTTTGAGTTTGTCTAGTATATTCTTGCTATTGCATTTATTTCTTGATGCTTAGCGTATTTGAAAAACCCCGAAAATTTAAGTATTTTGTGTAAATAATAATAAATTTGTTATACATTGATAAAATAACATATTGTGATGTTTGAGTATGCTAGGAATTGATTTGAGATTAATTCAATATATATATGTATATATGAGTGCAAATGCACAAAACATGCATGATGTATAAATCTGGAAAATAATGACAAGTGGATAGATTTTGTATTTTACACACTGATACAGTGTGAATATGGAAAAACTTAAAAGACCAAAGTTGTAGGTCTCTTCAGTAGCTTTTTAAAAAATCTATAATCACCTTATTTTAAGGTTGGATGTGAAATTTACAACCAAAATACCGAAGAGTATGTTTCTAGTCAAACTGGGTTTCCAGTTTCGGGTTTCGGGTTTTGTGCTGTATTTATTCGGGTTTTCTGCCATATATATATATATATAAACCCTAGCCCTAAACTTGAGTTCTCGGGAGAGTTTCATGAGGCGAAAAGTGAGGAGAAGGCGAGATTTACGGTGCTTGGCATTAAGGAATCATTTGCTGATTGTTTCAAGGGGTTGTGCACATGATAAGGTAAGATTATCTACATCCAAACCCTTTCCTTAATAAAGATTAGATTTTTAATAGTTAAAGTGATGTTTTTCATGGTAAAGTTTAACCCGACATGATAAAGTTTAGATTTTTGATGATAATTCTTTAAACCATGATAGATCTATAATAATTCCTTACTGTTTATGATAGAAATATGATCATGATCATTAGAGTTATTCATAATTTCATTTTTAATTTATTAATCATGATTAAACCATGTTTAAACCCTAATTTGGCAATTAAATGATATTTTATGTTGATTGGAGATGCTTAAAACCCTAGGTTTGGGATAAAACAAGATTTGAAAACGTGTAAAAATAATTGTTACATCGGTTTCAAGTTTCATACAAGTATATTTATGTTAATTTTGTAGATAACTAGGGTTCTTGTAAAAAATTTGATTATTTGGGTTGTTAAACTTGATTTGGTTAAATCAAGTTTAAGTAAATCATGAGATATTTTTCTGATATGTAGAAATAAAGTTTTCATCTTGTCATATGATTTATAAATGATAAAATTCATGTTTTCGATGAGTTAAAATTTCTACAAGTTCAAAACCTAAAATCCTGTTATGCTTCTGTGCGGTCAAAAGCGGTGGACGCGACGATCGACCGCTGGGTGACGTTTTTGTGCAGGAAGCTCTCTCTTTCTGCGCGGTCAACCACAGTGGACGTAGTGGTCGACCGCTAGGTGATATTTTGTGCAATGTCTTTCTGCTCATTTTACGGTTGATCGCGATGGTCGCGACGGTCGACCGCTGGACCTGTTTGTGTATGTGCATGTTGTTTACATGTATTTGTGTGACCAGCGAGTTATCTGGGTTATCTGTTCTTTTAATACACTATAAATTATGTATTCTACACATGAGTTGATTATGAACATGAGTTTAGGTTTCACTCACCGAGGCACGAGTGTGAATAGTATATATGCATTTTACTTACATCATTTATTTGTATTACGCTCATCATATGCAATCCTCGTGTTGGACATTTATCTATTATAGCCCATGTGTTGGACCTTAATCATATGTAGTACTCATGTTAGACATTTACCTATTACGGCCTATGTGTTGGACCTTAATCATATGTAGTCCACGTGTTGGATATTTACCTATTGCGGCCCATGTGTTGGACCTTAATCATATGCAGTCCTCGTGTTGGACATTTACCTATTGCGGACCATGTGTTGGACCTTAATCATATACAGTCCTCGTATTGGACATTTATCTATTGCGGCCCATATGTTAGACCTTAATCATATGCAGTCCTCATGTTGGACATTTACCTATTGCGACCCATGTGTTGGACCTTAATTATATGTCGTCTTCGTGTTCGACATTTATCTATTATAGTCCATGTGTTGGACATTCATCATATATAGTCCATGTATTGGACACTTATTCGAGTCGTCTTATCTAATATGTAGCAGGTGAAGTCCATGTGTTGGACACGTATCTGATATCTGTCAGGACAGCTTTGATATGATTTGAGATGGAGTTGTCTTTTCTTATTGCTCCATGTAGTAGCTTTTGGATTTGGTATTTAGCTATTCACAATTTGAGCTAACGGGATATTCGACATACCTATGCTCGTGTTGTGGATTTCTAAATATCAACATCCATTTATTTCAGAGTAGATGATTGCTTATATGTATGTATTAACAAGTAGTTTCCTTATATATGGGGAAAATGATCTAGGTAGGCTATGCTTAATAGATAGAGCCTCCACTTTATTTAGTAGCCCTTTCCCAGGGGCGGATGGAGGTAATCTTACTAGCGCTCTGACGCTCTTGTTGTTGTCCTTTTATTTTATTTTATTTTAACTTTCAGGTTGGTCAGAGCATCGGAGGACCACAAGATGACGGAGTTATTGTATAGTCGCCATCACATGAGTTACTAGTAGAGACTCCACAGTAGAGTTATTTCCATTTGGACATTAGAGTTTTGTATCACATTTTGTAAACGCTACGAGCCTTAGTTATATTTTCAGTTGTTTCATGTTGAGACATATTTATTTATTTCGGATGTCGAATGTATTCCAGATTGTTCACTAAGACATAATTTATTTATGATATACTCCTTTCTATATCATGTCTGTTGTAGTCATTTCCTTTCTTTTACCTATTTTGTACCTACACTTTTCTTTGATTCCACTAGAGGATATTACTGTGATTGGTGAAACTTGTTGTTGCACAGTATGGGTGCATGGTAGGTTTAGGTTCACCTTGGACTGCAGCCATATGTAAAAACATGGGCGTCATAGTATTAGGTTGAGGAGGAATGTTTATTTTTATTTATTCTCCTTAATCTAATACATCGCGGGCTTGTTCACGTTCCGATTCCCGGGTATTTTGGTAAGCGGGGCATGATAGGATTAAACTTAAATTTATTTCATTTGCTCTTAAGGAAAAAGCTAAGAAATAGATGTATAGCTTACCCATAAATTCTATCTCAACTTGGGATGAATTTTTCACTGTTTTTCTAAAGAAAATTTTCCCAATCCATAAAATGGTTAAGCTTAGGAACAACATTCAAAATTTTAAAATTGTACCAGGAGAGCCATTCTGGAAGTATTTTGATAGATTTAAGGATCTTCTTATTCAATGTCCTCACCACGATCTTGAGAAATGACGTTTATACTAAATTATCTATGAAGGATTGGATTATTCTTCAAAATCTTCCTCAGAATCAATATGTTAAGGGGATTTCATGAAGAAAAATGCCGAAGAAGGTTGAGAATTTTTAGAGAGTTTATCTGAGAAAACCATTGAATGGAAATACTGTAATGATCTAATTTCATCAGTTCCCTAACCCAAGTCCAATGGTCTGTCCCTAGAGATGAATATAGGTTAGAAGCTGTAGAAAACAAAGAATAAGCCCCAGCTCAAATCAATCAAGTTTCGGCCTCAGGTTGTCACAACTGTCTTTCTGCATCTCATGTTTCAGAGGAATGTCCTCTCTTAGAAAATACTCAACCACTAGAACAGGTTAATACTGCATTCTAGCATTCTGTAAATCAAAACTTTGCATGGAATCAGGGAAACTACTCTGGAAATCAAAACTTTATTTCCTCTTCAAACCAAAAATTTCCTAGGGGAAACACAGCTCCTTTCAGTTCTCACACATATTTTCAACAACCAAATCTGTCATATTCAAATCAATCTACTCATCATCAAGCTGTAAATCACACTCCTCCAAATTTGGATCATAATAAATGTCTTAATATTTTGGAAAAGGGTTTGAAAACCATAATTAAGGCCTCCACATAAACCACAAATATGTTGACTCAAACATCTAGCACTTTAAATTCCTTTATGCAATAAACTAGACAAATACTCAACTCTAACACTCAAGCCATAGCTAGATTAGAAACCCAACTTGGTCAACTAGCTAATGCCATGAGTGAAAGAGAGAAAGGAAAATTTCTGAGTCAACATGTGGTCAACACTAAGGACACTAGATCTAATTCATCCGACGAAGCTCAAGTGAATGCAATCCTTTCACTGCAGTCAGGAAGGCAGGTCGATAATCAAGTTAGAATGCTTCCAACTCTTGAACCAGAACAAATTCCTTCTCCTTTTGATAACTTGATCTAGAAATCACCCCTTTCCGATGACCAAGAACCTGAACCCGAACCTGAGCCTAATATTGATAGGTTTAAACTAGTTGCTCCCTTTTCAGATAGACTCGGGCTTAGGAAACACTCTCCTCAGGAGGAGAAGATCTTAGAAACTTTCAAACAGGATAAGGTCAACATTCCTCTCTTAGGTGTAATTGAACAAATCCCGTCTTACGCAAAAATTTTAAAAGATTTGTGTACTAAAGAGAAGAATAAATGCTTCAAAGAAAATCTTTCTAGCTGCTAATATCAATGATATGCTCTTAAAGCCCATACCTTTGAAACGTAAAGATCCAAGTTATCCCATCATTTCATGTGTTATTGGTAATACTTACATTGATAAGACGCTTTTAGACTTAGAGGCTAGTGCAAATCTGCTTTCTTATTCAGTCTACCAGCAACTAGGTGTAGGTGAACTGAAACCAACCAGATGTACGTTGCAGTTAGCTGATAGGTCTGTCAAAGTCTCCATGGGTGAGATAAAGGATGTTCTGATTAAGGTTAGGGATTTTATTTTTTCAGTAGATTTTGTAGTCTTAGAAACACAACCTGTTTCCAATCACAAAGGACAAATATATGGCATCTCAGGAAGATCATTCTTAGCCACTTCTAATGCTCTCATATACTGTAGAACTAGTCAAATGAAGGTGTCATTTGAGAATTTGACTGCTGATCTTAACATCTTCAATCTAGGGAACCAACCAAATAATCAGCCTCTAGAAATAAATTATTCAAGAAAGACCAAAAAAGAAGATGATGAGTCGGATCTTAGTTTTGAGGACATTTTTTATGAGGAGCTAGAGATATTAGAAAAATTAGGTCAGGTCTTTCAGAATAAGGAAACTGCGTTAAATACAAGCTTCTTTAACACAACTTTTGAAGAACTCTTTCTTGATGAAGTTAGATTATTTGAAAATAAACAACAACCAAATTTTCATACCTCAACCATGAATCTTAGGGTTGAGGAAATTGTCAAGGAAGAATTGATTGTTAGAGTACAAACCTTCACAAAACAAGAATCTAAATTCAATAAGAAATTCAAAATGCATAACACCATTAATACCTACCTCACATTATTGCAGAAATGATTGAACACCTTGGAGCATTCGGAATTTATGCACATCATTGATTATATCATTTTTAAATTTATTTAAAATCTGGGGTAAAATTTCCAGTAATAAGATAGGATTCAATGTAGAATATGAGCTCTTCATGTTGAACCCTTCATTCTACCTTCTTTTTCTGTTTTATCTCATAATAATAAAAAGAATTTATTCTTCTCTTATTTGAGAGTTTCTTGTTCTTTTTGAACGAAAAAATAAATATATTAAAAAAAGAAAAAAAGAGAAAAAAATATATCCTGAAGAAGAAAAAAAGAGAGAAGAACTTTTTTTTGAGTTCATCCTCCTCATACCAACGGTAATTGTAGATTTTTTATCATCTTGGCCGGTAGACCAAATGTAAGTATTTCATTTCTTATCTGCTTTACTTTATACATCATAGAGTTTACATTGGAGATATTGCAAAAATTTAGGTGTCGGGGTGAGAAGTAGTTAATTTTCCTTTTTATTTTATTTTTTCTCTTCTATTTATGCCATAATTTCTTTTTCTCTTTCCATGTTATTATTTTTTTTCTTTCGAAAAAATCATAAAGATATTGTCACTTACCAAATTAATAGAGTTAATTAATAATTGATATATTTGATATATTTGATAAATTTTAAATTTTCTAATCCCTAGTTAGTTTTATACTCAAGTTCACCTTTTATGATAGCTCTAAATAAATTTCTTAAGAAATAATTTTTTAAAGTAGTATACTTCACTTAAGCCTTAACTTAGACTTTTAATTAAAATTATGAAATATTTGCATGCTTAGTTTAAAGTTGTAAATAATTTTTCAAGTTGTCTTGATCTACATATTTTTTATTTTATTTTTTCTCTTCTTAGACTTTTAATTAAAATTATGAAATATTTGCATGCTTAGCTTAAAGTTGAAAATAATTTTTCAAGTTGTCTTGATCTACATATTTTTTAGTATATATATGTAGGCGTCAAAAAATGCTGAGAGATATCCAAACACAGCTCAAAAGGAAGTCATCCAAAATGTCAAAAAGAACACAAGTATAGACTGTCTCGCACGCGAGACAGTCTTTACTGTCTCGCAGTGCGAGACAGAATTTACTGTCTCGCACGTGAGACAGCTCTCAGATGGTCAAAACCACCTTTGTAACTGCCCTACACGTGGCCACTAACTGTTCAAGAACGTGGGAAACATCGTGGGTGAGAATCAAGTGGATAACTGCCAAAATAACGGAGTTTGAAACGTGGAAAGGCAGTTAAAACGAAAACTGCCTGACGGTTACTGTTTCCGAGACAGTGTTTACTGTCTCGCGGGCCGAGACAGCAAACACTGTTCTCGCCCGCCGAGACAAGCAAACACTGTCTCGACAGCCGAGACAAGCAATGCTGTCTCGCGAGCTATTATTCCGTCAACTGTTCATAGGGGCTATAAATACCCCCCGAAGGCCATTTTGAAGAGGGCTGATCATTTGGAGCACTTCAGAGTAGAGAGAGCAGAGTTCCTGAGCTTCTGGCAATCCCTTAAGATTCTAGCTTTGACTTGATCTCAAGAAGAACGACTATCTTACTTTGATAAGATATTGTTTCAAATTCTCACTTCGATAAACGAAGGAAGAATCATCAAACCCCTCACGATTCAATCAGAATCTGTGATTTGGTGGTCCACGAGTCAAAGCGCTCCCGGCACAGGCAAAGATCCCACGCAAGCAGCGATCCAAACAACGATCCTGCGTTTGTTTCTCAAGAGTTGTAATTTTCATTTTGTTGTGTAAAAGGAGTCTTATAAAAAGGCTATCTCTTTTTTTGAATTTATTGTAATCGACTGAAGATATAATGAATTCCGTGACAAAGTCAACTTTTGACGCAAACAAACTGGAGACCACAGTGGGAGCCAACGGTCTCGCTACTGAGACCGTCGTGTCGCAGCCGATCAAGATTCCAGTTGAATCCATGGTCGAATACGAATTCGACCAAACCAAGTTTGAGGAATATCTCTCATCATCCTCTTCAAGATCTTCATTGTCTCGCAAGTACAAGAGGATCTCATAATTAAGAAAGATTTACATGCCAAAGAAGGCACAAAATGAAGACTCTCGCTTGATTGTTGCTGAGAATTTCACTCGCAATACTTCTGCTCACAATGGCTCTTATCTAGTTAAAGAGTCATTAAATCAAACCCCACCGGCATTGACGAAAAGAGCTCGTCAGAGACAACGCCAACGCCGCGCTCACCAAATGGCTAAGGCGTTGGAACAAACCGACGGGGTTCGTTATCACGCGCACCTAGAGTCGAGGAGACATCGAGTGGTTCAGTTGTCTCAACAACCAATCACTCATATCTCTGCTAAAATAACGACGGATGAATGGACTTTTGTCAAGAGGGCTCGCTCAACCCTCAAAGAACGTATACAAAAACGTCGTGCAAATGCTGCTCATGCCTGTGCTCTCTTACAACAAAGACGAGAAAGGAGGAAGGAAACGGTGACCAAAGAACCACTGAAACTCTGCCAAATTTGGATTCCAAAGTCTGGACTTATGCAAAATCAGCATTCGGAGCCCGTTAAGACTCCATACCCGCAAGGGGGTGGTTTTAAACGTGCGACTTCCGACATAACCTTGGATCGCTCAAAGACAGAAATAAATTGTCCTGAGAATGCCAACAAGGTTTTACACCCCCAGAAGAAGACGCATTCACCAAATGATATCGTCATACCTGGGAGGTCATGCAAACAGACGATACGATTTTTTGGTAATCATACCGATGAATCGTATTATCAAGTTAGGGTTGTGAATAATTTTCGAAAGAGAGTTATTCGAGAAATAAACTCTCATTGTTCCTGTACGCGACTCGTTAAAGCAGCATTATCAGAATGTGACTGTTTCAAACGAGAAGCCATCCCACGAAGAGTCTTTGTATTGTCGAAGCCTAAGCCGAGACCGAGACATTTCCGCAAAAGATAATCAGCTGCCCAAGATGATGAATTCCCTGAAGTCACCATCAACGTGGCTGATAAAAGAAAGTTTAAGCGGCATTCAAGTGACTCAAATCCCGATTTTTCCCCGAGAGGAAAAGTCAATCCAAGAATTGCTCAAAGGATGTCTCGACTCCAATTAGGAGCCATCAGATGCAGAGATTACAAAAGAATTCAAGAAGGAATGTCCTCGGAGGATGAATTCTCGGACACTTATTCTGCAATCGCTTCTGATGATACAATGTCTAGCACGGGACAAACCAGAGAAGTACTAACAATCACCTCTGATCAATTTGTTCAAATGCTTCAAGAAGCTCTAACGAAGCAACGTGAAGAAATTAGAGCTGAGATGAAGACAGAGATGGAGTTAGCTATTCAACAAATGAGAGAGTTGCTAACTCAACAACCTCAACCTCCTGAGTCTAGTCAGCGAGCTGAATCTAGCCGCCACACTCAGAATATTGTAGATGACAGTGATCCAGAAGTGGATGAAGTCATTATGGCTGATACACCTCCCAATAGCAATAACGCTGGGGTGGTTTAGCACATCCTCCCAATAACGATATTGGGGGTGGTTCAATGGCACCTCTTACAGGGGGTGGTCTAACTCATTCTCCTCAACGTCCTTCGAATGAAGACATAGACGATGACGAGAAAATGAAAGAGCTTGAAAATAAAGTCAATGCTTTGATGACAGCTCAAGAAGTTAAGAAGACGGGTATTCCGTGTCCCTACCCAAGGGAATGGGATTCAATACCGTACCCGACGAAGTTCAATCTGATTAACTTCACACCGTTTGAGGGGAAGAGTTTACCGATTCAACACTTGATTTATTTCAAGTCTCATTTGGGCATGATCTCTGGAAACGAGGCTTTAATGGTCCGGTCATTCGTTGGCACCCTTCGTAGGCCCGCCTTCGATTGGTACCGACGGCTCAAGCTAGGGAGCATCAATTGCTGGGGTGACATAGAAAGTTTGTTCCTCAGCAACTTCTTCGATGATGACACCGAAGTGTCAATCGGAACCCTTCTGGATGAAAAACAAAAAGACGGGGAGTCAGTCGAAAATTTTGTCAAGCGCTTCCGTAACAAGGCAATGAATTGCAGAGACCCTGTTACAGAGGAGTTCATCCTGCAAACATGCCACAATAATCTCTCCATCGATGTCCTAGAAGCCCTGGGGGTCGTACCATCCAAAACTTGGAAAGATTTGAAAATGCACGGCGAACAGGCTGAACACTTTCTTAAAAGAAAGAAAGCTGAGAGAAGCTAACCGACGACATCTACAATTGCTGTGAACGCGACTCTCGAGCCGAGGTTCCAAAAGGAGTATTCTTTCGAAGATTATGAAGCTCCAGCCATATTGGAATACCTCATCACTAATGACAAAATTGAGCTGCCACCTATTAAAGATCAGGAGGGAGCTAAAATGATTACGGATCCAAACTACTGTGCGTACCACAGAAGGGTTCTTCATCCCACTGAGATTTGCTTCGGACTCAAAAATAAAATCCAAGCATTAATTGACTCCGGCGTCATAACGGCGAAACAAGCCGATTAAAGACGACTCTACTCCATTGGGTACACGAGTATAAACTGTTTTCCCTGACTCCGATAAGTATACGAGTATAAACTGCTTCTCCATCTCACTCCGAAATGTATACGAGTATAAACTACTCCTCGATACTCCAACAGGTATATGAGTCTAAACTATTTCCTTTCTTTCACGGGAAGTTCCTAGAGAATGCCATGCATGGTACTTTTAAGGATAACCCGATCATACAGGTAAACGTAATGATAAACCCAGCTTCGCAAGAAAAGCTGGGGGTGGATGGTTCATGTAACGGGAAGTTCTTGGAAGAATGCTATATGTAATTTTCTTAGGGACAAATTGAACGATCAAACCTTTAAACAGTTAGGATCGTCTCAAATTCCCATCTTGGTCAAACCTTTAAACAGTTAGGACCAAAGCCAAAATCCCCTCTCGATTCGTTCCATGAATGAGAGGTCCACAAATTGAACGATCAAACCTTTAAACAGTTAGGATCGTCTCAAATTCCCATCTTGGTCAAACCTTTAAACAGTTAGGACCAAAGCTAAAATCCCCTCTAGATTCCTTCCATGAACGAGAGGTCCACAAATCGAATGATCGAACCTTTAAACAGTCAGGAGCGCCTCAAAACTCCCACTTGGTCAAATCTTACTACAGTCAGAACCATAAAAAACCTTTAAACAGTCAAGATCGCCTAAAAACTCCCATTTGGTCAAACCTTAACCAAAATCCCCTTTCGATTCATTTCATGAACGAAAGGTCTACTTTTGAATTGAATAATCAAACCCTATGACAGTCAGGATTATTCAAACCAGTCCAGATCCTTTAAGTGGAGATCCCACTTTGAGTTTCTTTTGCACCAAGAGATAGGATATAGAATTCTTCCTGTCTATCATCGGGTTCATCTCTACCAACAAACAAGAGACTAGGAGATAGAATATAAAATTCTTCCTCTCCATTATCGGGTTCATCTTTACCAACAAACAAGAGACCAGGAGATAGAATATAAAATTCTTCCTCTCCATCATCGGGTTAATCTCTACCAACAAAAAAGAGACCAGGAGATAGAATATAAAATTCTTCCTCTCCATCATTAGGTTCATCTCTACCAACAAAAAAGAGATCATATTACTCCAATAGGTACACGAGTCTAAACTGTTTCCCTACCATCAACAGGAAGTTTCTGGAGAATATCACTCAAAATATTCTTAAGAATAACCTGGCTACCTCCCAACGGGTATACGAGGTTAAACTATTTCCCGAGAACTCCAAAAAAATACATGAGTATAAACTATGTTCATATGAAGACTGATATAGTGATTAACAATGCGGTATCAATTTGATGACAAAAGCTAAATTCACAAGTACAAATTTCAGCTTCAATTCAAGATCTCGACGACGGTCAAGCGATGAACGCCATGCCGAAAGGATCTTAGCTATTCTACAAAGCACTGAATAGACTGAGAGACAAAGAGATCAAGTGTTGAAGCCATCTACAGGTTCTTCTATACGATCTACCCAACCAAGCATGGAAAGGATCATAAGTAAGACCTATCTTATCCAAAGCATCCCAGAACTCCTCTATAAAAGATTGAGTCTGGAATACTTTGGAGGGGGTATCTGTAGGCGTCAAAAAATGCTGAGAGATATCCAAACACAGCTCAAAAGGAAGTCATCCAAAATGTCAAAAAGAACACAAGTATAGACTGTCTCGCACGCGAGACAGTCTTTACTGTCTCGCACGCGAGACAGACTTGACTGTCTCGCCGTGCGAGACAGTCTTTACTGTCTCGCGGGCGAGACAGACTTTTACTGTCTCGCCCACGCGAGATAGTCTTCACTGTCTCGCCGTGCGAGACAGTCTTTACTGTCTTGCCGTGCGAGACAGAATTTACTATCTCGCACGTGAGACAGCTCTCAGATGGTCAAAACCGCCTTTGTAACTGCCCTACACGTGGCCACTATCTGTTCAAGAACGTGGGAAACGTTGTGGGCGAGAATCACGTGGATAACTGCCAAAATAACGGAGTTTGAAACATGGGAAGGCAGTTAAAACGAAAAACTACCTGACGGTTACTGTTTCTGAGACAGCGTTTGTCTCGCCCGCCGAGACAGCAAACACTGTCTCGACAGCCGAGACAGCAAATGCTGTCTCGCGAGCCTGTTTTCCGCCAACTGTTCATAGGGGCTATAAATACCCCCCGAAGGCCATTTTGAAGAGGGCTGATCATTTGGAGCACTTCAGAGCAGAGAGAGCAGAGTTCCTGAGCTTCTTACAATCCCTTGAGATTCTAGCTTTGACTTGATCTCAAAAAGAACGACTATCTTACTTTGATAAGATATCGTTTTAAATTCTCACTTCGATAAACGAAGGAAGAATCAAACTATCTTACTTTGATAAGATATCGTTTTAAATTCTCACTTCGATAAACGAAGGAAGAATCATCAAACCCCTCACGATTCAATCAGAATCTGTGATTTGGTGGTCCACGAGTCAAAGCGCTCCCGGCACAGGCAAAGATCCCACGCAAGCAGCGATCTAAACAACGATCCTGCGTTTGTTTCTTAAGAGTTGTAATTTTTATTTTGTTGTGTAAAAGGAGTCTTATAAAAAGGCTATCTCTTTTTTTGAATTTATTGTAATCGACCAAAGATATAATGAATTCCATGACAAAGTCAACTTTTGACGCAAACAATATATATATTAAAAAAACTAACTTTGTAAAAGAAGAGTGCGGAAAATGGGCACCAATAAAAAAAACTCTTGAAATCAAGGTGATTCTATCTTATAAAGCCTAAGTTGACCGCGTAATTAAGCCCAATGAGTATTTTCATACTTAATGACCTAAGCCTAATTAGGTTGGGATTCATTGGCCCAAAACTCGTTAAAATGTTACTTAGAAAGCCTAACAAGGTAGGAAAAAATAACAAAAGGAATAAAGAGTGAATATATATATATATATATAATATATACATATATATATATATATATATACTAATAATATTTTTATATATGGTCTTGAAAAATGATTTTGATTAAGAGACTTAAAAATTATTTAAAACAAATAGTTAGCATCTTCTTTTCAAAACTTTTAAATTAAATTTCTAAGTTTAATTTAGTTTTGTGTTGCTATACTGAAAAGATTTTCTAGGAGATTTACCTTAGAGTTGCATATAAAAACGTTTTCTTGAGTAATAACTAGATTCAATTAGAATGTCTAAATATATCAAGTAAAATTAGTTATTTACTAACTTCTTTAAATTAGCAAGTTGATCGAATTTTATTGGTATATTCACTGCAAACCATCACGAGACTACAACTTGTCCATTAGAGTAATCTAGGGATTTAAAGGCTTATTGTATGTGATAAATACAATCGCGATTACTTTGAAAGTGAGTTAAAATTTATAATTTCTTTCCTTGCTAGAGGACTAGAAAAAGTTTAGGTGTGGGGTATTTGATAATCACATTTTTATTATAATTTTATACTATTATTATCTATTTTATAAGAATAAATATACCATTAATAATTATTTTTATCTTAAGTTTCAGGTTAATGAAGAAATATTGAATAAAAGCCCAAGATCTCATCTCTCAACAAAGCCCAAAAGCCCAAGTCAATAGAAGAATCGGCCAGAAAATAAAGAAATCAAGCTATCGATACTGCTATCGATAGCGGTATCGATACCGCTAAATACCCATATCGATAGCGGTATCGATACCGCTATCGATACCGCTATCGATACCTTGTTACTGTAGTAAAATCAAAGACTAAAATTGTTTGGCTTAGAGCTCAAATTTAATCTAAGGGCTCTCATTCGTTGCTGTTGGCTATAAATAGGGGTAGAGAGTAAAGAGTTGAGGGTGTAAAAAATTTTATACTATATTTGGAGATGTTACTCTTAATTGAGAAGACCTTCCAAATTTGTAACTTTTGTTACAGTTAATAAAAGATTTTTTCACCTCTTCATATTTTTTTTCTTTATTTGATGATGAAGATAAAGATAAATATAAAGATGAAGATCAAGATGGAGGTTTGCTTTTACCTTGAGGCTAGAACCCTATTGGGATGTAAATTTCCTCTTTATTAATAAATTTATCTTCTTGCTTTATTTTCTTGTTTAAATAGCCAATAGGCTAGAACCCTATTGTCTTAGATTTATTTTCATGCTAAGAGTAGATTTACTTTTATGTCTTTATTTTCTTAGTTTAAATTCTTGTATTTAATTCTTACAATTTATTTTGTAGTTTAGTTCTTGCAATTTATTTTGAAGTTTAAATTTCATTTTCTTGCACTATTCACCTTGAGGCAAGAATCCTCTTGGGATTTGTTTTTATTTTTATTTACTTTTATTTTTTTTGATTCACCTTGAGGCTAGAACCCTCCAGGGAATTATTATTTTCTAGATGTGGAATTAATTCTTGTAGGAACTATAGAAATTGCATAAAACTAGCTTTATTTCTTTTATAATTTGTTGATCATTCTCTTATACTTAAAATATTCATATTTAGGATGTTCAACTAAAGAATAATTGGTAGAAGAAATTCTAGAATTACTATTTAGTTGTTATTTTAGAAATTCTTAGAAGATGATTTGATATGTTATGTTTTCCTTAAGTGGTTTGATAGTCTATACTTAATAAATCTAAAGTAGAATGTGATAAAAAGAGAATGATTCATATTTTATAAGTGAGATTACCTAGTGGATTCAACTCTAGGTTTCTCATATCTTTAATTGAATCCTCCATCTCTTATTTTCTTAATTTTTTGTTTAATTCTTGATTTTTATCTTATTTGTTTCTTGATTTTTTTCCTTCATCTTTCTTTCTTTTCTTGTTGATTACATTGATTCTTTATCATATCCACTCTTTCTTTATCCACTCTTAATCTCATTTTGTGCTTATTTACACACAATTACTCTCACTCTCTCTATCTCTCCACAATCACATTCGTCACTCCTAATTGTCACATACACAACATAAGAACCGATTTTGATATTCTCCTACAAACACCTTTCTCGTGGGATTAATAACTTTTTATACTATAACTTGATTTGTTGTGTACTTGCAACTCTAGAGGTATACATTTATGCCATGTCAGTGTGTGTGTGTGATAATCACATTTTATTAAAATTTTATACCCTCATTATCTATTTTATATAAATAAATATACCACTAATAATTGTTTTTATCTTTAATTACAGGTTAATGAAGAATAAAGCTCAAAATCTCATCTCTCAACAAAAACCCATGAATTAAATGAAGAACAAAAGCAAGAGCCAAAAAGCCCAAGCCTAGAATCAAGCCGAGTAGCCTGTAGAAGCCGGAGAAAATAAAAAAAATCAAATATGAAAAAATGTATTCAAGATGGTTGGCCGTAAAGAAATAACAATATCTCTCAATCCGGAAGGCGGAATTTAACATATAATATATAAAAATCGCCTATCTCGACGAGACAAAGCCATCCGTGAAAGCAAAATTTTGATAGGGCATCGATACCAGCATCGATGCTGGCATCGATGCCGGGATCGATGCCAGTATCGATGCTGGCATCGATACTGACAATTCTGTTACGAATTAAGGGCTGATTTTTGATGGTTTTGGATAATATTTTAATCCAAGGGCTCACATTCATTGATGTTTACTATAAATAGGGGTAGAGGTGTAAAAATTTTTGTAACTCCTTTTGGAGAGGAGGGCTACTCTTAATTGAGAAGGCCTTCCAAATTTATAACTTTTTGTTACAATTAATAAAAGAATTTTTTCACCACTTTAAATTTTTCTCTTCTTCTCTTTGTTGGATGATGAAGATGAAGATGAAGATGGAGATTAATTTGAAGGTTTGTTTTTCTTATTCCTCTTTTATTGCTTATTAGTTTAGATTTATTTTCATGCTTGTAATTAGATTTTATTTTCTTGTTTAAATAGCCAAGAGGCTAGAACCCTCTTGTCTTAGATTTATTTCATGCTTATAGATTAGATTTATTTCATGCTTATAGAGTAGATTTATTTTCTTACATTTAATTCTTGTAATTTATTTTGTAGTTTAGATTTTGCAATTTATTTTGTAGTTAGATTTTAATTTCTTGCACTATTCACCTTGAGACTAGAACCCTCTTAGGTTTAGTTTTTGTGACGCCACTGGGTTTACACAAGACTACAGTCCAAGGTGAAACCAAGAATGTCAAACCTGCCATGCACCACACCGTGCAATAACATGTTTCACCATAACAATTAACATCTGTCTAGTAGAATCAACATCTGGGGTAGGTGCAAAACATGCAAAAGATAATACAAGATATACTGATGAAATGATAGTAATCACGTAAATATCTCATCATCCAACATACAAAAATATATAGTCATGATCTGAGTAGATAAACATGAATACTCAATAAGTCTCAAATACAAATGTCTGATAAGAGGAAATAAGGCACACCGCCTTTACAACTTCTATAACCAGACTCTCAAATACCTAAACAAAAGTCTACTGTGGAACTCCAAAAGAAAATATATCTAAGTAAACAGCTGAAGCTAAAATGCCTCGCAATCAACCTGCGACTCTCCGGGTTCCTGGCTCGTTACCTAAAAGGGGGAGGGACAACGAGCGTCAAAGCGCTAGCGAGTAACATCACAACCAACCCCAAGGGAACAGGGCTCGTTGTATAAGAAAAATACAGTTAATATATAATAGATCAAAAATCATTAATCTTACTAAAGAGGGTTTTAGTATTTAGAAATTTACAATACGAGCATAGGTACGTCGAACGAAATAATCCAAACAAGGAAACCCTCATGTATATACCTTGTATCTCAAATTGCAAATCTCTAAACACCAAACCCGAGATTCTAGCACAGTAACAATAATAAAAGAAATACGACAAAACACAGAGCATAAATATAGTGCTGTGACAAAGCCAACATGAGTATCATGTTATTACTTACATGAATATCATATCAAAATCTACATAAGTGTCATGTCAAACTCACATGAGTGACATGTCAGAAAACGATTAAGTGTCCAAAACATAGACTATATAAATTAAACGTCCAACCCATAGACTGCGTGAAGTAAATGTCCAGCTTATGAATTGAATATAACCGTTGTCCAACGCATGGACCGGATGTGACCGTTGTCCAACGCATGGACCGGATGGTAATGCATATCCAGCACGAGGATTAAATAGCAATGCATGTCCAACACGAGGACTAAGTAGGAAGGGTGTCCAACACGAGGACTAAAAGGTAATGCTTGTCCAACACGAGGACTAAGAAATGGTGAAAATATCATTGAGGTACATAGTGAAATCTACCTATATCAATTCACAATCAAATCAGCATGTATATCCATATTTGATACTCTCAGGTCATCTATCATGCATGGATACATAATAAGACTAAAAACCAGAGTCAGATGATCCAGGCAAAATCTCAAATATGAGAAAAATACACAGAACAGGAAAATTGCAACAGACAGTGCGTCGGTCGACAGACTAGAAAACATTGGTGAACTTTATTACCCAAAACATTGGTGGACTTTTTTATAAACTGAAACACAAGATTTTCGCATCATATGCTATAAAGAACATATTTTTATACTCACATATACGTTTTAGGCTCAACAAATCCCATTAAAACTGATTAGAAAACTTTTAAGAACATAGGAGAGGACTGGGCGAGATGTTACTCGCCTGAGGGGGTATTGTAGAACTCCTGAACACGCGTGGGCATGCTCCTCCTTCGATAGAATCGCTCCAAATCCCGCTAAACCCTTCGAGACTCCTCAAAAATCACCAAGAACGGATCTAGGGTTTGGGAGAGAAGAGGGGGGCTGCTAGGGTTTGTAAAACAGAAGAAAAGAGGTGATTTTCGTGATATAACATGTATATATATAGCAGCAAACCCGAAACCCGAAACCCGAAACCCGAAACTGGAAATTCAGTCTGACTAGGAACATTCTCTTTGGTATTTCGGCTATAACTTTCTCATACGACCTCGGAATAAGGTGATCTAAGATATGTTGGAAATCTCTTGAAGATACCTACAACTTTTGTATTATACAGATTCCCAGATAAAAACATAAAAACTCTCAACTGGTCAAAATTCTCAGATTCTCACTCTTGGCCTTTGTGCATGATTTGTGTATTTGTACTCACATATATACATATATACATTGAATTGATCTCAAATCAGTTCCTAGCATACTCAAACATCATAATATATTATTTATAAACGCATAACATATTTATTATTATTTATCATAAAGTATTCAAATTTTCGGGGTTTTACATTCTTCCCCCCTTAAAAGAATTTCGTCCTCGAAATTCAGAAATCATACTTAAGCAAATAATAATACTATAAAAGCACGTAGATGGTCAAATTCAACCCGCAAACATAAACATCTCAGAATATTTACTCTTGATAAGCATACAGGGATATTTATATTTAACTGTCTAGGATGACTATATTCCCACTCAACCCTTAATCGAATGGAACTAGTACGTCGGGCGAAAAATCCAAACAAGGAACCCCCCATTTATATACCATGTGTTCCAAAAGATTAAGAATTAAGCGAAAATATCCTCATTCTAGCGTTAAATCAAAATATAACTACACAAATAATCGCACACATAAATCAATACACTTCCTCAATAGGTACCGGAAGTCGCGCGGCATAACTCGCACACATAAATCAATACACTTCCTCAATAGGTACCGGAAGTCGCGCGGCATAACATCTTCGCGCTCCTGAAAATCATCTTCGATATCTACACTTAACCATCAAAAATGTAAATACCCCTACTTAACCCCTAATTAAATGGAACTAGTACATCGAGCGAAAAATCCAAACAAGGAACCCCTCATATATACCCTAATTAAATGGAACTAGTACATCGAGCGAAAAATCCAAACAAGGAACCCCTCATATATATACCATATGTTCCAAGTACTTAGGAGATAAGTGTTAATACCCTCATTTTAGTGTTAAGTATAAACATCACCATACAGGTAACCATAATCCATAAACAAGTCATACAAAAATTTAATTTACTTGATCAAACAATGGTGGGTAGTTGCGACGTATATCCTCCTCACGCTCCCGAGAAACCTCCTCAACTCCTTTCCGATTCCACTGAATATTCACCAAGGGAAAAATATCTTGTTTCTAAATTTCTTGTCTTCTCTAGCAAGTATACAAACTGGGATTTCGATCGTAGTCAAATCAACCTGAAGCTAAATCTCCAATGCCTTCAACACTCACTGCTGCTCTTATCATGAAGTTGCTTCTTGAACATTAAATTATGTAATACTTTATGTACACTAGACATCAGTGCGGGAAAGTCTAGTCCATATGAAATAGCTCTAATAAGCTCCAAAATCCGAAACTGTCCAATATATCTCAGCTCAAGCTTTCTCCGCCTTCTGAAATGTTGAACGTCTTTCATAAACGATACTTTCAGCATAACTAACTCATCAAATCTAAAACTCTAAATGTCCTCATCTCTTATCTGCATAGCTCTTTTGCTGACTCTGGGCGGCTAGAATATGTTCTCTGCTCAATGTTACTTTCTCAGTAATCTGTCTCATAAGCTCTGGCCCAAGCATTAAACTATCCTCCGGCTCTACCCAACACATAGGCGATCTGCAATGCCTCCCGTACGATGCTTCATACGGGTCCACACCAATTATCGCTTGATAACTGTTGTTATAAGTTAACTCTATCAGTAGAATATGATTCCTTCCATCTACCTTGAAAGTCAATGACATAAGCCCGTGACATGTCCTCCAACATCTGATTTACTTTTTCCGTCTGACCATCCTGTAGGCATATAAAATTGCTTATAGGTCCCTTGGCATAGCTCGGCACAAACCGACGAACCAACGAGGCGACGAGGTTGACGAATCGAACGCAAGCAACGGAATACATCCATCCGGGCGTGGAATCAAGCCAACGGTTCGGGGAATCAACAAGTCATTCAAACAAGAGCGGACTCGGACGAATCACGACCAAATCAAGATCGGTTTCGGACTCGAACTCAAAAGTGGAGTTACTGCCAAATCAGGAATTCGACTTACTGCCAAATCAGGTCAACGAGTCAAGTCTGAATCAACCAAATCACAGACGGAACCGGAAAGCGGATACAAGACGGATTCAAGACTCGAAACTTAAAAAAGATTGGAGCTTTGGGACTTCGGGGACTCACTCTTCCAGATCTGGTGCTCAGCGATCGTCAACGCCAAAAAAGGCAGGTGTTCGAGAGGACCGGATCTCAGATCTACGCAGACGTACTCCGGATCTAAGCTTGGTCTTAGATCCCGAGACTTGGACGATTGTTTCCTTGGTGAATCAATCCTCCCCGGCTATTATTTCCTTTGTGGAATAATACCCGTCGTACTGCTTAGATCTGATCGGATCTAGATCTCGCGGTGGTCCACGGATAAACCCCGGCGCAGGCAAAGAACCCACACAAAGCAAGAGACCGCAAAACAGGATCTTGCGATTCGTTCGACAAATAAGGAGAAAGTTGTAATTTTCTTTATTTCTTGTGTTATTTGATTTTCGTTGTAACCGGATCTAAAAAAGACCGGATCTTTGTAATCGATAAACTATTACAAGAATTTGCAATGGAATCAATGATGAAGAAAACAACGATTTTCACCGCGAACAATCTGGCGACCACAGTGGGAGCCGACGATCTCGCTGACGAGATCGATGCGTCGCAGCCGCGGATTTCAATTCCGGTCGTGGAGGAGGTTGAGTACGAGTTCGACCAAACTAAGTTCGAGGAATACTTGTCCTCATCTGGATCAACCTCCCCCCGCAAGTCCAAGAAGTCCAAGTTCTCCTCCAGGAGAAAGGTTCGTTGGTATGAAGAAGTCGAGGCCACCAACGAAGATCTTGCCCCGTTTGATGCCAAAGTCGTATCGGGTGAGATTCCTCCAGTTTCCAACCAGGCCAAATCTGCTCTGGCCAACTCTTCTGCCACAGAGGGCGTAGTGACTCTCTTGAAGAGAGCCCGCCAAAGGCAACGTCAACGCCTTGCAAAACGATTCGCAAAGGCCATGGAGTCAGTTGACGGGTTCCGCTACAACGTGGATCTGAAGAACAAAAGAGGCAAGCAGCCTCGACAATCAACGAATGGTGGTTCCTCCAAGCCGCCAACAATGGAATGGGTCCGTGTCAAACGGAACCGATCAACGCTGGAGGAGCGCATTCGCAAGCGCCGCGCACTATCAGCGCAGGCACGGGCTCAAGCTGAAGAAGCCCGTAGAAAGCTGCAGAAAGAGGTAGCCAAGAAGCCGCCACCAACTCGCAAAGTTTGGAGGCCGAAGTCTGAAGCGGCGGTTCAGACCAAAAAGCAGCAACTGCAGCCTCCAACCAAAATTTAACCTCCGGGGAACCAAGCTAAGTCGCCGAGAATTCCCATAGCTACTCCGGGAGATCATGCAGAATCCTCCCGAAGGAGAAAGCCAGTCTTGGAGCGCCTCGGTCCAATTCCCGACGAGAGAGGCAAGGCTCCAGTTCACTAGCGTTTGCCCGATGAAGAAGCCCAGAACGACTCAACACGCTGGGGGTCGCCGTCATCTCCAGTATAACAAAGAACTCAAGGCAGCTGCGCTCACCAACTTGCGCATCGAAGTCCAAGAGCACGCTGAAGACTCGCGCCCACAAAGGCACATTTCGAGGCGTGTAACTTTTGAAAGCCCAAAGAAGGCAATCCAACCTCAGATGGAAACATTATCATCTGATAGTGATAGTGTTATACCTGAGAAGTCGTGCCCGCACACGATAGGTTACTCCGACTGTCAAAATGACGAGTTGTACTATCGTGCTGGGGGTACGAATAGAACCAGGAAGAGGAGTCCCCGAGAACAGAAAACTCAATGCCCCTGTTCCAAACTCATTCGGGCGGTATTGTCTGAATGCAACTGCATTAAGGCAGTCCTCGAAAGAGTTTCAATTTTCGAGAGACTTAGTGCGGAGACGCCAAAACCAAGGCCTAGGCGTTCCTAACGAAGAAGAAGGAAGGTTGAAGACGGAGAATTTCCGAGGGTCACCACCAATATGACCAGCAAGGGGACATCAGCACGGGATGATTTCGAGTTGATTCTGAAAGCATCCCAGCGCCTAACTCGTCTGCAGTCTGGAGCAATCGCACGAGGAACTTATGGTAGGGTTCGGACAAGAGTACCTTCAGAAGGTGAAGAGTTGGATACCTGCTCCGCAGTCGCATCAGATAATACAGTGTCCAGTGAGGGGGAACCCCGCGAGTCACAGATGATAAGCGCGGAGCAAGTGGCCAAGATGCTCGAAGATGCCATAGCCAAACAACAGGAAAGCTTTAGGCTCGAGATGCAGATGGCCATGCAGACTATGAGAGAGATGCATGAGCAAAAAATTCAGGCACTGACGAACCAGCGAGGTGAACCAAGCCGCCGTAACCAGGTTGTTCAGGAAGAGGAGCACACGGATAGGGATGAAGCTCACAATGCCAATAACCCTCCCGTCAATGCAGGGGGTGGTAACGAGGATGCCAACGAAGATACAAGTGAAGACTTGAAGATCAAAGATCTCGAGAGCAAAATCAACACATTGATCTCCGCTCAAGAGGTGAAGAAGACAGGCATTCCTTGTCCATACCCACAAGAATGGGAATCAATCCCCTATCCGGCGAAGTTTAGTCTGATTAACTTTACGCCGTTTGATGGGAAGGGTTCCCCCACTCGGCATTTGATTTATTTCAAATCGCACCTGGGTATTATTTCCGGCAATGAGCCTCTGATGGTGCGGTCATTCGTCGGTACTCTTCGCGGAGCTGTCTTCGATTGGTACCGCCGCCTCAAGCCAGGAAGCGTAAATAGCTGGGATGACATGGAGACAAAATTCCTCGCTAACTTCTTCGACGACGACACCGAGATATCTATCGGATCATTGCTCGATGAGAAGCAGAATGACGGGGAGTTAGTCGACACCTTCGTCAAGAGGTTCCGGAATAAGGCAATGAACTGCCGGGACCCGATCACCGAGGAATTCATTCTCCAGACCTGCCATAATAATCTGTCCTTAGATGTATTGGAAGCAATGGGGACGGCACCGTCTGACACTTGGAAGGATCTGAAGGTCTGAGGGGAGCAGGCTGAGCGATTCCTTAGAAAGAAGAAGGCCGAGAGGAACCAACCAACGGTTAATCCGCTGGACTCAAACTTCGCCTCTCGTGGTAAGGGCAAGGCACCTGCAGCTGCTGGTGGTGCTAATCAAGCGTCACAACAGCAATCTCGAAGGCAGCAAAAGACTTCGGGTCCTAGACTCCAAAAAGAGTACTCTTTCAAGGATAAAGACGTTCCAGCCATCTTCGAATCCCTCCTTGAAAGTAACATGATCAAGCTACCACCTATCACAAATCAGGAGGAAGCTGACAACACTATGGACCCAAAGTACTGTGCATACCACAGGAGGGTCGTTCATCCCACCAAGGATTGCTTTACTCTCAAGAATAGCATTCAGACCTTGGTTGAAGCCGGCGTCATAACGCTAAGGTAAGCCAATTGAGAACGGCATAACTCCAAAGAGTATACGAGTATAAACTGTTTCTCAATCCTCCAACCGGTATAAGAGGTTAAACTACTCCCTGATACTCCAATAGGTATATGAGTCTAAACTGTTTCCCCACTTTTGACGGGAAGTTCCTGGAGAATATTAAACCAATATTCTTAAAGATAATCCGGTTAGGTAACTGATAATAATGTCCGAACCAGTTCCGCAGAGGAAACTGGGCGTGGACGATTTATGTAACGGGAAGTTCCCAAAACCACAGCAATGTAATGAATGAGAACTCCCATTCAAATTCTCACCGTGTCTCTGCACTCAACACTCTCTCTGTTAGAGTCTGGACGTAAAGTTCCCAATTGGTCAAACCTTCTTACAGTTAGGACCACAGTCAAAATCCCCTCTCGATTCCCCCAATGAACGAGAGGTCCACAAATTGAGCGATCAAACCTTCCTACAGTTAGGATTGTCTCAAAACACCCACTTGGTCAAACCTTCTTACAGTTAGGACCACAGTCAAAATCCCCTCTCGATTCCCCCAATGAACGAGAGGTCCACAAATTGAGCGATCAAACCTTCCTACAGTTAGGATTGTCTCAAAACACCCACTTGGTCAAACCTTCTTACAGTTAGGACCACAGTCAAAATCCCCTCTCGATTCCCCCAATGAACGAGAGGTCCACAAATTGAGCGATCAAACCTTCCTACAGTTAGGATTGTCTCAAAACACCCACTTGGTCAAACCTTCTTACAGTTAGGACCACAGTCAAAATCCCCTCTCGATTCCTCCAATGAACGAGAGGTCCACTTTCAAATCGAGTGATCAAACCTTCCTACAGTTAGGGTCACCTCAAACTCCTGTTTGGCCAAACCTTCCTACAGTTAGGGTCAAAACCATAATTCACTCTCGATAAACGAGAAATTCATCTTTAGTTCGATAATCAAACCTTCCGACAGTTAGGGTTATCCGAATCTTTTTGATTCTCGGAGTGGAGATCCCACTCTTAGTTTCACCTTTCCGGATTCTGGGGGTGGAGATCCCACCTCGAGTTTCCTTTCCAGCTGAAGATAGAATATAAAATTCTTCTTTTCAGCATCGGGAGATAGAATATAAAATTCTTCCTCTCCCATTTCGGGTTCGTCTTTGCCCCAAGAAAAGACACCACCTTTTTCAACTTCCAAAATCTGTGCCTCACGGGTACAGGGAAGTTTATCCCGACTCCTAAGTAGGGATAAGTCTGCGCCTAACACGTGCTGCCGGTTTAGTCTTTTTCCGTAGAAAAGACACCAGAGATCGATTCTGGGGTATTCTATCCTGAAACCTAAGCAAGGATATGTCTGCGCTTAACCCGCGCTGCCGGTTAGTTCTTAACCGTCAAAAAGAACACACGTTCACATATTCAACATTGTGGCAGGTTGTTATTAATAACACCAAAATCCATGCCTTACACGCATGGGGAATTTCATCCTGAATCCTAAGAAAGGATATGCCGACGCCTAACACGCGTCGCAGGTTTAGTCTTTTACCGATTGAAAAAGACACCAGAATACCAGTCTGGGGTATTTTTATCCCGAAGCCTAAGTAGGGATAAGTCAACGTCTAATACACGTTGCCGGGTAGCCTATTCCCGTAACAATGGCGAAGCCTATGTATTCAACATCATAGCACAAAGTCTCAGAGAATTCACTCTCTTAGCACAACGTTACATGCGGAACGGATTTAGACAATCCGCATGCTAGCCCGACTCAAACGGTAGTCGGTAAAGGCTAATCAAACCCGTTGAAGGCTGGGGGTTAGCCAAAAACCCTAAAGTCAACGCCTAACACGCGTCGCCGGGTAGTCTATTCCCGTGAGAAAGACGAAGTCTACGTATTCAATATCGTAGCACTAAAAGGGTTAACTCTTTTAGCTTAACGTCACATGCGGAACGGACTTGAACAATCCGCATGCTAGCCCGACTCAAACGGTAGTCGGTAAAGGCTCATCAAACCCGTTAATGGCTGAGGGTTTGCCAAAAATCCTATAAATACGAGAGTCACTGACGCATCAGCTCCATTAGTTGGTCTCGTGACTTGAGCATCCAACGACGTTCGAAACCCTAAGGTCAACGCCGGACAACGCGTAACCCTAGGTCAACGCCAGTCAACGCGTTGCGAGCAAAAAGTTCAACGTACGACGTTCGAAACCCTAGGGTCAACGCCGGTCAACGCATAACCCTAGGTCAACGCCAGTCAACGCGTTGCGAGCAAAAATTCAACGTACGACGTTCAAAACCCTAAGGTCAACGCCGGACAACGCGTAACCCTAGGTCAACGCCAGTCAACGCGTTGCGAGCAAAAATTCAACGTACGACGTTCGAAACCCTAGGGTTAACGCCGGTCAACGCGTAACCCTGGGTCAACGCCAATCAATGCGTTGCAACGAAAGAATCAACACTCCGAAAAGTATACGAGTATAAACTGCTTCTTAATACTCCAATAAGGTATATGAGTATAATCACATGCGGAACGGACTTGATTAATCTGCATGCTAGCCCGACTCAAACGGTAGTCGGTAAAGGCTCATCAAACCCATTGATGGCTGAGGGTTTGCCAAAAATCCTATAAATGCGAGGGTTACTGACGCATCAGCTTCATTAGTTGGTCTCGTGACTTGAGCATCCTACGACGTTTGAAACCCTAGGGTCGACGCCAGTCAACGTGTAACCCTAGGTCAACGCCAATCAATGCGTTGCGACCAAACTTAAATCGTACGACGTTCGAAACCCTAGGTCAACGCCGGTCAACGCGTAACCCTGGGTCAACGCCGGTCAATGCGTTACAACGAAAGAATCAGACTCCGAAAAGTATACGAGTATAAACTGCTTCTTAAATACTCCGAAAAGTATACGAGTATAAACTGCTTCTTAATACTCCGATAAGGTATATGAGTATAAACTATTCCCTATTTTTTGGTTGAGAGGTTCCTGGAGAGTATTTTTGTAAATATTCTTAAGGATAACTCAACAACACTACGCCGGACAACACGTCGCGAATAAAAACTCAACGCCAACAATCGATGGTCAGCTAAAGATTAGAAAATCAGGAGTCAACTTCAAGTTCAAAATTCCGACAACGGTCAGACAATAAATGCAGCACCGGAACTCTTACAGACGTTCGA
>NC_033797.1:119400395-119433003 GCF_001876935.1 Asparagus officinalis
TACCATGGGATCCATGAAGGAATCCGTTCCGATGACGAACTTTCAGATTCTTATTCCGCACTCGCCTCCAACGATACAACGTCTAGTATTTGACAAGCTCGAGAAGTGTTCATGATCAACACCGAGCAAATAGCCAAAATCATGGAGGATGCTCTAGCCAAGCAGAAAGAAGCATTCAAAATCGAAATGGAAATGGCCATGCAGGAGATGAGACAAATGCACGACCAACAGATCCGAGCTTTGTCAAATCAGCTAGTTGAATCCAGTTGTTGCACCCAGAACGCCACAGTTGACAGCGATCCGGAAGTGGACGAAATCATCATGGCCGACGCACCGCCCAAAAATACTGGGGGTGACCCCACTAAAAATAACGACGTTGGGGGTGGACCCACCAATGATGATAACACTGGGGGTGGCCGTATTATTCCTCTCGAGAATTGTCCAAAACAGGATATAGATGAGGCCGAAAAGATGAAGGATCTCGAAATAAAAATTAACGCTTTAATGTCTGCTCAAGAGGTAAAGAAGACCGGCATTCCGTGTCCTTACCCGAAAGAGTGGGACTCGATCCCGTATCCAGCGAAGTTCAACCTGATCAACTTCACGCCGTTCGACGGGAAGGGCTCGCCCACTCAGCATCTAATCTACTTCAAGTCCCACTTGGGCACGATCTCCGACAATGAAGCCTTGATGGTTCGGTCATTCGTCGGCACCCTTCGCGGGCCTGCCTTCGATTGGTATCGGCGTCTTAAATATGGAAGCATCAACAGCTGAGAGGACCTGGAGAGCATGTTCCTCACCCATTTCTTCGATGATGATGCTGAAGTGTCGATCAGGACACTCTTCGATGAGAAACAAAAAGACGGAGAGTCGGTGGATACCTTCATCAAACGCTTCCGCAATCAGGCAATGAACTGCAAGGATCCCGTCACATTTGTACATTAACATCTTGGATGTTATGGGAGTAGAGCCGCTCAAGACATGGAAGGATTTGAAGGCCCGAGGAGAGCAAGCTGAACGATTCCTCAAAAGGAAGAAGGCCAAGAGGAGCCAAGCTAATTCTCCGAACTCGAACTTCGCCTCTCGTGATAGGGGCAAGGCACCTGCAGCGGCTGTTAATCAAATGTCAAAACAGCAGTCCCGAAGACAGCAGAAGACTTCGGATCAAAAGGCCCAGAAAGAGTACTTGTTCAAGGATGAAGACGTTCCCGCCATCTTCGAGTCTCTTCTCGAAAACAACAAAATCAAGCTCCCGCCCATCACGAATCAGGAGGAAGCTGAAAATACTACGGATCCAAAGTACTGCGCGTACCACAGGAGGATCCTTCATCCCACCAAGGATTGTAGGCCGGCGTCATAACGCTAGGGTAAGCCAAACGGTAGTCGGACTCCGAAGAGTATACGAGTATAAACTGCTTCTCAATACTCCGACAAGTATAAGAGTATAAACTGCTTCTTAATACTCCGACAAGTATAAGAGTATAAACTGTTTCTTAACACTCCGACAAGTATACGAGTATAAACAACTTCTCAACCCTCCAACAGATGCATGAGGTTAAACTGCTCCCTACATACTCCAATAGGTATATGAGTCTAAACTGTTTCCCACTATTGACGGGAAGTTCCTGGAGGATATTACGCTAATATTCTTAAGGATAACCCGGTCAGGTAACTGAGAATAATATCCGAACTAGTTCCGCAGAGGAAGCTGGGGGTGGACGATTTATGTAACGGGAAGTTCCTAGAGAATCATATACTCTCAAGGATAACCTGAACATGCGATTGAGGATAACGTACTCCTCGTTACACCCAGTTTTGCAAGAAGGCTGGGGGTGGATAATTCGTGTAACGGGAAGTTCCCGAAAGAATGTTAATACTCTTAGGGATCACCCGATCAATATGAACAAAGTGATGAACACTAAGTCCCCTACCGATCAGACTAATTGACGGTGAGACCACCAAATTCTATCAAGTTCAATCCATTCAAACTTCCGCTATGTTCGTGCACTCAAAACTTTCATAGTTAGAGTCCGGATATAATCTGGTCAAACCTTCATACAGTTAGGACCACAACCAAAATCTCCTCTCGATTCCCCCAATGAACGAGAGGTTCACAAATCGAGCGATCAAACCTTCCTACAGTTAGGATTGTCTCAAACCTCCCAATTGGTCAAACCTTCTTACAGTTAGGACCACAGTCAAAATCCCCTCTCGATTCCTCCAATGAACGAGAGGTCCACTTTCAAAATCGAGTGATCAAACCTTCCTACAGTTAGGGTTATCTCAAACTCTTGCTTGGTCAAACCTTCCTACAGTTAGGACCAAAACCATAAATTCACTCTCGATAAACGAGAAATTCACCTTTAGTTCGGTAATCAAACCTTCCGACAGTTAGGGTTATCCGAATCTTGTCGATTCTCGGAGTGGAGATCCCACTCTTAGTTTCATCTTTTTGGATTCTAGGAGTGGAGATCCCACCTCGAGTCTCCTTTCCAGCTGAAGATAGAATATAAAATTCTTCTTCCTCAGTGTCAGGAGATAGAATATAAAATTCTTCCTCTCCCATTTTCGGGTTCGTCTTTGCCCCAAGAGAAGACATCACCTTTTTTTTTCAACTCCCAAAATCCGGGCACTTGTGCACGGGGAATTTTATCTCGACTCCTAAATAGAGATAAGTCTACGCCTAACACGCGTTGCCGGTTTAGTCTTTTACCGATTGAAGAAGACACCAGAATTCCAGTCTGGGGAATTTCATCCCGAAGCCTAAGAAGGGATGAGCCTACGCCTAACACGCGTTGCCGGTTTAGTCTTTTACCGATTGAAGAAGACACCAGAATTCCAGTCTGGGGAATTTCATCCCGAAGCCTAAGAAGGGATGAGTCAGCGCCTAACACGCGTTGCCGGTTTAGTCTTTTACCGATTGAAGAAGACACCAGAATTCCAGTCTGGGGAATTTCATCCCGAAGCCTAAGAAGGGATGAGTCAGCGCCTAACACGCGTTGCCGGTTTAGTCTTTTACCGATTGAAGAAGACACCAGAATTCCAGTCTGGGGAATTTCATCCCGAAGCCTAAGAAGGGATGAGTCAGCGCCTAACACGCGTTGCCGGTTTAGTCTTTTACCGATTGAAGAAGACACCAGAATTCCAGTCTGGGGAATTTCATCCCGAAGCCTAAGAAGGGATGAGTCAGCGCCTAACACGCGTTGCCGGTTTAGTCTTTTACCGATTGAAGAAGACACCAGAATTCCAGTCTGGGGAATTTCATCCCGAAGCCTAAGAAGGGATGAGTCAGCGCCTAACACGCGTTGCCGGTTTAGTCTTTTACCGATTGAAGAAGACACCAGAATTCCAGTCTGGGGAATTTCATCCCGAAGCCTAAGAAGGGATGAGTCAGCGCCTAACACGCGTTGCCGGTTTAGTCTTTTACCGATTGAAGAAGACACCAGAATTCCAGTCTGGGGAATTTCATCCCGAAGCCTAAGAAGGGATGAGTCAGCGCCTAACACGCGTTGCCGGTTTAGTCTTTTACCGATTGAAGAAGACACCAGAATTCCAGTCTGGGGAATTTCATCCCGAAGCCTAAGAAGGGATGAGTCAGCGCCTAACACGCGTTGCCGGTTTAGTCTTTAAAGTCACTGACGCATCAGCTTCATTAGTTGGTCTCGTGACTTGAGCATCCAACGACATTCGAAACCCTAGGGTCAACGCCGGTCAACGCGTAACCCTAGGTCAACGCCAATCAATGCGTTGCGATGAAAGAATTAATACTCCGAAAAGTATACGAGTATAAACTGCTTCTTAGTACTCCAATAAGGTACATGAGTATAAACTGTTCCCTATTTCTGGTTAAGAAGTTCCTGGAGAATGTTTTTATAAATATTCTTAAGGATAACTCAACAACACTACGCCAGTCAACGCGTTGCGACCAAAGTCAACGTTTGACGATTCAAAACCTTAGGGTCAACGCCGGTCAACGCGTAACCCTAGGTCAACGTCAGTCAACGCGTTGCGACCAAAGTCAACGTTTGACAATTCAAAACCCTAGGGTCAACGTCGGTCAACGCGTAACCCTAGGTCAACGTCAGTCAACGCGTTGCGACCAAAAAGTCAACGTTTGACGATTCAAAACCCTAGGGTCAACGCCGGTCAACGTGTAACCCTAGGTCAACGTCAGTCAACACGTTGCGACCAAAAAGTCAACGTTCGATGATTCGAAACCCTAAGGTCAATGCCGGTCAACGCGTAACCCTAGGTCAACGCCAGTCAACGCGTTGCAACCAGAGTCAACGTTTGACGATTCGAAACCCTAAGGGTCAACGCCGGTCAACGCGTAACCCTAGGTCAATGCCAGTCAACGCGTTGCAACCAAAGTCAACGTCTGACAATTCGAAACCCTGGGGTCGACGCCGGTCAACGCGTAACCCTAGGTCAACGTCAGTCAACGCGTTGCGATAAAAAGTCAACACACGATGATCTGAAACCCTAAGTCAACACAATATGACGGAGGTAGTTCAAAGTCAACTCAATGACACGAGCCAAACTCAATTCATCAGCTGCAGACTCGAGACTTCGACGACGGCCAAGCGATAAACGCAGTGCCGGAAGAACTTCGGCTATTCGTCAAAGCTTCGAGTAGACCGAAAATCAAAGAAGCCAAGAGTTGAAGCTAACTACAGGTCCTTACGCCGACTGAAGGCTAGACCAATCACATCCAAAGTATTCCAGCCTCTTCTATAAAAGAAACGAGTCTGGAACGCTTTGGAGGGGGTATCTGTAAGCATCGAAAATTGCCTATAGGTCTCCACGAACGGTTCAGTGTTAAAGAGCGACGATGAACGTCACTATCTGATCCACAGGAATCCAATTGACGTCGATGAATGATTAAAGTGAATCGACGAACTACGTGAGCTGATAGGATTTCGGAACAACGAAGACCCGGGCCAATCGGGAACCCGGCGATGTTCACAAAAAAGGACAATGCCCTTCATGTCTTGATCACTCTACAGATAGTCCAACCACCGGAGCCGATCGAACTCTTCGTCAAGCATCCAACGCACTTAGAATCACTCAAATCCGAGTTCGGACGAAGAATTTACGGTGAAAACAATCAAACATACGCAACGGAGCGTCTCAGGCTGAGTTGGGACACCTGGGGTGTCTCGGGAAAGTCGAAACACCCCAGGGGTGTCTAGGAAAAGCCTAGACACCCTAGGGGTGTCTCGGCCAAGCCGAGACACCCAGGGGTGTCTAGGCTTTTCCTAGACACCCCAGGGGTGTCTAGGCACCCTAGGTACTCCCATTGCCTATAAATAGCCCCCTAAGGCCTCATTTTTGAGCATCTGGATTTTTGGAGAAGTTGGCGAAGCCCTGCTGTAGTGAAGAGTGGTCGAACGCTTCAACAGAGGAGAAGTCTTCATCAGAGTCTTCATCACCCGTCCCCCCTTTCCTTAGTATTACCCTTCGCCGGTAATCACTAAGAAGAGCAGATATCTCGTTTTAGCCGAGATAGACGCTTCAGGCTTCTAGATCTCACGCGGATCAATGAAGCTCTGTCTTATTTTTCCGGAACAGATCTGAGTGCCAGGTAGTCCACGGATATTGACATCCCCGTCACAGGCAAAAGACCCACGCAAGCAGAAGACCGATAAACGATCTCTGCGTTTGTTTTGGCGAGAGTTGTAACCTTTTGTTTTCATTGTGTAAAGGTCTTATAAAAAGACAATCTTTTTCGTTCTCATCTCATGCAGTGGACGGGCGTCGTGACGAGTATTATTCGACCTCCGATGATTTTTCACCTATTCCACTTACTCCTCAGTTTGCTTCGGGCACGTTGACAGAGGTTGCCCAAGTGGTGAAGGAAGGTGGACATCGAGTTCTTCGACAGTTGATTACTGATGCGCCTTTCGTGAAGGATACCAGCTCTGTTCAGCCTCTCAGGAAGACTGACTTTTTATTCGGTGACTCTGTTAAAGATCCTGATGCAGTGTTTATTGATGCCGAGCAGTGGCTTCATAAAGATGACGAGGGTTTTCTATATTTTCCTAAGATTTCTCGTCACCGCTCATTGACAGAGCTCAGGTGTCAGGCCGTGACACGGGAGATGTCGTGGCGTTTGACGGAGGAGCATGAGAGCGTTCACTGTAGATATATTACTCATCAGGCAACTCCTGGTTCGAGCAGGAGTCATATCATTGGATTGCGTCCTGGAGTATTGGGGCTGGATACACCGCCACGTAACGAGTTTCTTGCTTCTGCTTCTACTTTGAAGAATCGTCTTGCCGACTTAGGACGAGAGATGCCTACATTGTAGGCATGTAAAATTGCTTATAAGTCCCTGGGCATAGCTCGGCGCGATGATTCGACAAACCATCGAGTGACGAGGTCAACGAATCGCACGCGAGCAACGGAATGCATCCATTCGCGTGTGGAATCAAGCCAACGGTTCGGGGAGTCAACGAGTCATCCAAACAAGAGCGGACTCGGATGAATCACGACCGAATCAAGATCGGTTTCGGACTCAAACTCAGAAGTGGATTTACTGCCAAATCAGGAATCCGACTTACTGCCAAATCAAATCAACGAATCAGAGTCTGAATCAACCAAATCACGGACAGAACCGAAAGACGAAAACACGACGGAACCCAACACCAAGGGGTGGCTCGGCCTGAGCCGAGCCACCTCTGGGTGGCTCGGCCAAAGCCGAGCCACCTTGAGGTGGCTCGGCGGCCGAGCCACCTCAGGGTGGGGGTGACTCGGCCAAGGCCGAGCCACCTCAGGGTGGCTCGGCCAAAGCCGAGCCACCCTGAGGTGGCCGGCCAGATCTGTGCCTGGGCACAGTAAAGGGAGCCTATAAATAGGCCCCCCTTGTTTCATTTCAAAAGGTTGGAACTTGGAGAGCCGAAACTCTGCCGAATTGAAGATTGAGCTTAGAGTTTTGAAGACTTGAGGACTTGAAGATTCAGATCTGGTTCTCGGTGAACGTCCACGTCACAAAAGGCAGGATTTCGAGAGAGGTAAAGATCAAATCTGAGATCTACACGAAATCACACTCCGGATCAAAGCTTGGCCTTTGATCCCGAGAATTAAAGGCTACTATTTCCTTGGCGAAATAGTACCCTCGGCTATTATTTCCTTTGCGAAATAATACCCGTCGAATCGTGTAGATCCGACCGGATCTAGATCGCGCGGTGGTCCACGGATTAACCCCGGCGTCGGCAAAGAACCCACACAAAGCGAGCGACCGCAAAACAGGAGCTCGCGATTTGTTCACAAGGAGAAAGTTGTAATTTTTCTTTATTTTCTTTGATTTAGTTGTAACCGGATCTATAAAAGACCGGATCTTTGTAAAAAAGCAATTACTTGAGATAACAATGAATTCAATGAAGGTAATTTTCACCGCGAACAATCTGGCGACCACAGTGGGAGCCACCGATCTCGCTGCCGAGATCGTCACGTCGCAGCCGCGGATCTCAATCCCGGTCGAGGAGGAGGTCGAGTACGAATTCGACCAGGCCAAGTTCGAGGAGTACCTTTCGTCCTCGTCCGGATCTACCTCCCCCCGCAAGTCCAAGAAATTCTCCTCCAGGAGAAAAGCTCGTTGGTTCGAAGAAGTCCAGAATGCCAACGACGCTTTCACCCCAACGGACGCCAAAGTTGCGTCAGGTGAAGTTCCACCGACCTCCAACGAGGTCAAACCCGTTCTCGTCAACGCTTCTACTGTTGAAGGCGTTGTGACTCTCTCGAAGAGAGCCCGCCAGAGGCGACGTCAACGCCTTGCGCGGCAATTCGCCAAAGCGATGGAGTCCACGGACGGGGTCCGCTACAACGCGGATCTGAAGAATAGGAGAGGCAAACAGCCTCAACAACTGAAGAAGGGCGGTTCCTCCAAGCCGCCGACGAACGAATGGATCCGGGTCAAACGGAACCGTTCGACACTTGAAGAGCGGATTCACAAACGCCACGCACTGCTTGCACAAGCAAGAATCCTCGTGTAGAAGGCCGAGGAGTTGAAGAAAGAAAGATTGTCCAAGAAGCCGCCGTCAACCCGCCAAGTGTGGAGGCCGAAGCAGCCTCTAACCAAAGTTCAACCTCCGGTGAATCAACCAAAGTCGCCGGTAATCCCAATAGCTTCTCCGGGAGATCATGCAGAATCGTCCCAAAGGAAGAAGTCAGTCTTGGAGCGCCTCGGTCCGATTCCCGACGAGAGAGGCAAAGCTCCTGTCCAAGATCGTTTGGGCCCGATGAAGAAGCCCTGGACGACGCAACATGCTGGGGGTCACCGTCATCTCCAACATGACAAAGAGACCAAGGCAGTCATGCGCACCAACTTGCGCATTGAAGTCCAGGAGCCCGCCGAGAACTCACGCCCAAAAAGGCATGTTTCGAGGCGCGTGACTTTCGAAAGCCCGAAGAAGGCGATTCCCCCTCAGAAGGAAACATTATCGTCTGATGACGATAATGTTATACCTGAGAAATCGTGGCAATACACGATAGGTTACTCCGATCGTCAAGCAGACGAGTTGTACTATCGTGCTGGGGGTACGAATAAAACCAGGAAAAGGAGTCCCCAAGAACAAAGAGAAGATCCTCCCGATCAGAAGATCAAAATCTGGTCGCCAAGCAAAGACTCCCCTCGTCTTGCATATTTTATTCAACAGTCAATATCATTCTAAACGTTCAGTAAACACATAAAATATACGATTCAAACACTCTAAAGGTCAACTCTGGCAAAGCGTAAGAAAGCCTAATTGATAAAAAGTTTTAGAGTATACCAATCAAGGCTCACATAATTGGATAAGCGTAAGATAACGCCCTTAGACACTGATACCTGGAGACCCCCGTGATGCAGAGTCAGTACGAAGTGGGCCTGGAAGCAAAACGCGTTTGGCAAACCAGTGGAGAGAAAGTCAACGTTCAGACCGATCCGAAACCGGCTAAGCCAGCACAAATGTGGCGGTAGTTCAAAGTCGAACTGCAATGACAACGGCAAACTCAATTCATCAGCTGCAGACTCCGAGACTTGCCAACGCGGCGCTAGACGATAAAACGCATCGCCGAAGAACCTCGGCCTAATTCGTCAAAGCATCGATGAGATCGAAAATCGAAAGAGTCAAGAGTATGAAGGCTAACTACGCCGAATGAAGGCCAAAATCAATCACATCCCAAAGTATTCCAGCCTCTTGCTATAAAAGAAACGAGTCAGGAAACACTTTGGAGGGGTATCTTGTAGGCATTCAAAAATTGCACTAATAGTTCTCCACAACACGGTTCAGTGTTAACGGAGAGCAGAGCGATGGACGTCACCACCATCCACCATGAGCATAATCGAACGTCGACGAACGACCTGAAGTGAATCGACGAAGTTACATGAGCGGATAGGAACTTCCGATCACGAAGTACCACCGGACAGCAATATCGGGAAGCACGCACTGTTCAGCAAAAAAAGGACACACGCCCTTCATGCCTCGACCACTCTACAGATAATCCAAATCACCAGAGCAGGTCAAACTCTCGACGCGCATCAACGGCACAAGCAGGAATGCAGCTCAAAATCGAATCGGACGACGAATCAGCGCGGCGAGTCAACGCGAATCAACGGCAAACACAGGACGCCGGAAGGCCTGCGGACAACTAGACTGAGACACCACGGGGCATCCCGGCCAGGACAAAACAGCCGAAGGGTGTCTGGCGAAGGCCAGACACCCCAGGTGTCTCGGCCATGCCGAGACACCCCCAGGGGTGTCTCGGCTAATGGCCGAAGACACCGAGCCTATGGGGGTGTCTCGCCATGGCGCGAGACACCCCAAGGGGTGTCTCGGGTTTTGGAGCCGAGACATCCCCCTAAGGGGTGTCTGCAAACGCAGCCCACTAGCCCCCTTGTTTTCCTATAAATAGGCCGCCTAGGGCCTCATTCTCTGGGCCTGGATTTTGGAGAGAAATTTTCAGATCTTAAGAGCTTTTATGTCAGCCTTTGAGAATCTGAAATTCTAGAGGGAGGCGCGAAGCCTGCGGAGGAAGGAGTGCGGGGTTTTTCTAAGAGAGTGCGGCGAGGCCGCTGCCGGAATCGAGGAGTGAGCGAGACTTGCTGCAGGGCAAAGCGAGTCTTCTTCTTCATTCCCGAGCATTCTCTTTTCGCTTATGTTGGCCCCTAGCGGTGATACTAAGTGTAGAGCGAATATCTTGCGATTATGCCGAGATTAGGACTGTAGAAACTCTAAAAGATCTCACGCAGAATCGACGAGTTTCAGAGTTTCTAAATCCGCTCCGGCGGATAGATCGAAACTCATGCCCGATTTTCTGGAACGGCAGATCTGAGTGCCCGGTGGTACCACGGATATCAACATCCACCGTCAAGGAAAGACCCGCACGCAAGCAAAGATGAATGAAAAGCAGAATCTGCGTATTGTTTGAAAAGAGTTTGTATTTCTATTTGTTTTCATTGTGTAACCGGCTTATGAAAAGACTACCTTTTATTTCATTGTAAACGATTAAAGTTGTAATGAAGTCACAATGAATACAGCAACTTATTTCCGCAACAAGGGGCACTGAGTTTCCTGTTCGTTGGGACTCCTTTTTCGCTGGATCCAGCGATTGTGGATCAAGAAGGGGCTAACAAAGTGACAGATCCGAGGTATTGTGCATACCATAGAGCGATCCATCACCCTACGAAGTCATTCTATCACCTCAAGGACAAGATCCAGGCGCTAATTGATGTAGGCGTCATAACCCCGAAGCCGTCCAAGAATGTTGGAGCAAACGCGGTTTCAATCAGCTTTGGATCAGTACCCACGGCGTGGTTTGAACCAAAACGCATCACCAAAGTAGGGATGAAGACAGTGAACGATTGTGCCACACACAGCCCCAAACGGCGAAATCCTCTGGGTTCACCCCGATCTACTTGAAGATGAACAATGGGCCGGGTCGTCATCTGGGAAGAAGTCCAAAGGGAAAGGAAAGTCTTGCTGCGGAGTCTCTGCTATCCTAGGGGAAGATGACGAAAGAATCCTAGCTTTCCCGCTCTCCGAAGAAGAACAAGAAGTTTTTGCGACCCGAAGCGGAAATAAGTATCACTATAACTATCCACCACCTAGTGAGCAGGGGGTGAATAAACAAGGACCAGCCAAAACTCTCACGGAGATGGGGGTGATTACAAGTCCTACACCGGGCGAAGAGGCTCGATGATAGCCGGTGAATAAACCGAAAGAGAAGAATCCCCAGGAAGTTCAGAATCGAAAAGCCAAACCGGAAAGCTCGAAAACTCCGCAAGTTTTCGATATAATGGCTCAACTAGCCAATATTCCAGCACGGATAACGCTGTATGAGTTGTTGCGGTTGTCCAAGGAAACCAGGGAGGCCTTGCAAGAAGCTTTGGCCAATTCAGAGGTGTTTCTGACTCAAATCAAGCAGTACCTGAACAGCCGGAACTGCTGAGTCAACATTGCAACATAGCTACTAAAAACCTTCCCTGCATTACCTTCACCAAAGAGGACATGCAGACGAAGAATTCGAACCACGATCGACCACTATACTTCATCGGGTACATCGGCTCCAGCAAAGTCAACCGAATCCAAGTGGATCCGGGTTCCGCTGTGAGTATTATGCCGCTTCGCCTTATGCATAGCCTTGGCATTCCAGTCAGTAAATTGGCGTCTACGGGCACAGTCATTTACGGATTCAACACCAGCGGGTCAAGGCCTTTGGGAAAGATCCGGATAAAGTGCCAAATGGGCGATCTGAAGACGGAAGTCACGTGTTATGTGATTGATGCTGAAACATCATATAACTTACTACTGGGTCGGCCTTGGATCCATAGTAATGTTATAATTCCCTCCACCCTACATCAGTGTCTGAAATATGTCGACACTGATGGAAGGGTCAGGACGGTGGTCGCGGATAAACAACCATTTAAAGGGTTTGAGAATTATTTCACTGATTCTCTCCTTTATGGTAACGAATCCGATACAGAACCATCAGTCCAGGGCACGGACAGCGGAGGAGAAGCTGATTCCGAAGCCGGATTCGATTACGATGGTGGTTTTGTTTTAAATGACATTGTACCCTTTGTAATCAATCTTGACGATGATCAATCGTCAGATGGCAGTTGTAACTGGCAACTTGCCACTAATGAAATAAATAATGATTTAGAGTACTCTCTGTCTCTTGATGATGTGATAACAGAATTGTACAATAATACCGATTTGTATATGCCGCTTCGATCATCCACAAAGGAACGCTTCCAGCATTCTTTCGGAACAACCATGATCATCCCGAACAAGGTAGGAGGTGCAAAAGAAGTAATTTATGGTAAAGGAAAAAGCTCTCCGTTACCAGATCATTTCCTAAGTGAAGATGAAGATGATGACAAACCTGGTCGGCATTTATCTAAATATAGTCCGGAAGCGCGCAAGCTCATGGAAAAGCAGGGGTACGATTTCACACTCGGAGAAGGTTTATACTTCGATCGAGGTCCTCGTACTCCAGCCAAAGCGGTATATGTACCAAAAGGGAGACCAGAGGATTATTATAAATACGGGCGAGGCTTAGGCTATGTTTCCTCATCCGATGATGAATGTGGTTGGCAAATTATCGATCAAATTGCTAACAAAACTAAGAACGGATACTCTTCTGATTCTTCAGCTGGGGATTCCGACACGAGTCTAGGGGAAGCATTCAAAGCCCTAATGGTAAACATGGCTACAGCTGATCCGTCTACAATGGAGGACGATGATCAAATGCCAACATGGGAAGACCCGTGGGTTCACCATCTGAATATGCAATATGGCGATAGGTTCGAGCAAAGAGAACCACCCACTGAAGATAAAATAGTCCAGATTAACATGGGTGATGAGGCCAACCCAAAGCCTATATTCATCAGCGACAGTCTTCCCCCAGATGAGAAGGAGGAATTGATTGCTCTCATCAGGGAATATATCGACGTCTTCGCATGGAATTATGAAGACATGCCAGGGCTCGACCCCAATGTCGCAATGCACCGCCTCGATATCAAGCCGGATGCCAAACCTGTCAAGCAACAGCAAAGACGGTTTCGTCCGCAGATTATGGAAGCCATTGAGGCAGAGGTTAAGAAGTTGATCGAATCAGGATTTATCCGAGAGGAACAACATCCAGACTGGTTAGCCAACATCGTTCCCGTCATGAAGAAGAATGGCAAAATCAGGATTTGCATCGACTTCAGGAACCTGAATGAAGCATGTCCGAAAGACGATTTCCCTCTCCCAATCACGGATGTCATTATCGACAATACATGTGGATTCGAGAGGATGTCCTTCATGGATGGATTTTCGGGATATAACCAGATCAAGATGCATCCAGAGGATGAGAAGCATACGGCGTTTAGAACACCCCTCGGCGTCTTCTGCTATACGGTGATGCCTTTCGGTCTGAAGAATGCCGGTGCCACATACCAGCGAGCGATGACTAAGATTTTCCAAGAACATCTCAGGAAAACAGTCGAATGCTACGTTGATGATTTGGTTGTGAAAAGCCGCAACAAGGAAGATCACATCAAGGATTTGAAGACAATGTTCGATCTCATGAGGAGTCATCAGTTGAAGATGAACCCCACTAAATCATTTCTTGGAATGTCCAGCGGAAAATTTCTTGGGTTCGTCGTCACCACTAAGGGTATACATATCGATCCTGATAAGGTGAAGGCGATACATGAATTGCAGCCCCCGAGGAATCTGAGAGAACTCAGAGGATTGCAAGGGCGTTTAGCTTATATCCGGCGTTTCATCTCAAATCTTTCTGGGAAGTGCCAACCGTTCTCTAAGCTGAACAAGAAAGGAGTATCATTCATCTGGGATGATGCCTGCCAAAAAGCGTTCGAAGATATCAAAACATATCTGGCGAACCCTCCTGTTCTCGTTGCACCGAAATCTGGTAAACCGTTCTTGATTTATCTCAAGGCGATGAACCACTCGATAAGTGCCTTACTAGCGCAAGACGATGATAACGGTCACGAACAGGCAGTTTATTACCTCAGTCGGACCTTGGTAGGCGCTGAGTCTCGATATCCGATGATTGAGAAAGAATGCCTTGCATTGGTATTTGCGATGCAAAAGATGCGGCATTACCTGGTGGGACAGACGATCTACGTTATCTCCAACGTTAATCCAGTACGGGTGTTTATGACGCAACCGGCCTCTATGAATTGGCGGCTAGCGAAGTGGGCCCTTCTCTTGTCCCAATACGATTTGCACTTCAAGCAGCAGAAGTCGATAAAAGGACAGGCGATTTGTGACCTTTTGGCGGCAAACCCGACCACAGATACGGCAGAAGTATATGATGACTTGCCGGATGAAACCCACGAGGTTAACACCACATCACACCAACAAGTATGGCAATTATACTTCGATGGTGCCTCAAGGGCAGTTAATAGAGTAATAACCCCGGGATGTCCTACAGTTTCCTCTGGAGTTGGAGTCGTCTTAATCTCCCCTGGAAAGCACGTGATGCCTCGGGCTTATTCGTTGACTAGTCCGTGCTCCAATAATGTTGCCGAATACAACGCGCTTCTCATTGGACTCAGTTTCGCCAAAGAGCTGGGGGTCGAATATCTCGAAGCTTTTGGAGATTCGCAATTGATAGTCAACCAAGTTCGCGGTGAGTATGAAGTCAGGAATCAAGACCTGATCCCGTACCACCAGGAAGCCATCAAAATGGCAGAATCTTTCGAAGAATTCTTTATTGAATACATCCCTCGTCTCCAGAACGCTTATGCAGACGCACTGGCGGCACTAGCAGTATCACTGGCACAGCCTCCCGAAGCTGAGCTGTTAGTCACAGTACGGACGCATCAACTCTGCGTACCCATATACAGTACGGAGATTGAAGAAGAAGAGGATAGAAACGTGAACGCCAAAGAGGTGAATTCAACTCAAATTGGGTCTGAGTCCCGAGATTGGCGTTTTCCTATCATCGACTACGTCCAATATGGTATCTTGCCAGAGGATGTAAAAGAAAAGGAATCAATCCGCCGAAGAGCTCCAAGATTCTTCTATAATACCGAGACCCATACGTTATACCGTAGAGGGTACGACGGTCTTTTGCTCCGATGCCTTTCGAACAGAGAAGCAAAGGAAGTTCTTAAGGAAGCACACGAAGGAGAATGTGGTGCGCATCAGCCCGGTCCTAAACTGTATGATCGCATCAGGAGGATGGGATATTTCTGGCCAACGATGGTTCGTGACGCAATCGAATACGCACGAGAATGCCACGCTTGCCAGATACATGCGAATTATATGCATCAACCGCCAGAGCAGTTGCACACGTCAACCACGTCTTGGCCGTTCGAGACTTGGGGCATGGACATAGTCGGTCCTATTTTTCCCCCTTCAGTCAAAGGTGATCGGTTCATCCTCGCGATCACAGATTATTTCTCAAAGTGGGCTGAAGCGATTCCGCTTAGAGAAGTGAAGACGAACAACGTCATCAATTTCATCAAGCATCATGTCATTTACCGACACGGCGTGCCAAGAAGGATCATTCATGACAACGGTCCACAGTTCATAAGCAATGCCTTCGTCAGATTCTGCGACAAGTTCAAAATCGAAGATGTTTCGTCGACAGCTTACTACCCCGCCGCGAATGGATTAGCGGAGGCGTTTAACAAGACGATCATCAAGATCTTGTCAAAGCTCGTGAAGACCAATAAACGAGACTGGGACGATAAACTCGGTGAAGCACTCTGGGCTTATCGCACCACCATACGCACGCCTACGGGAGCTACCCCGTATTCGCTGGTATACGGATGTGAAGCTGTGCTACCGCTGGAAATTCAGATTCCGTCCCTTCGGATCGCCCTCGCAACGGAGATGACGACGGAGGAACAACATCAGAAGCGTCTCGAAGAGCTCGAGAGGCTGGATGAAAAGCGTTTGGAGGCTCAACAACACATCGAGTTTTACCAAGCCAGGATGTCAAGGGCTTTTAACAAAAGAGTCCGACAGAGAAGCTTCAAGGAAGGAGATCTGGTCCTCGCTGCTCGCCGACCAATAATTCTCACCTCCAAGAAGAAAGGTAAATTCGAACCCAAATGGGAAGGACCGTTTGTAATAGACACAGTCTATTCAAACGGCGCATATCGCCTGATTACTCAAGAGGGCGCCAGGCAATTAATGCCAATAAATGGGAAGTTCCTGAAAAAGTACTATCCCTAGTACATTCAGGATAACTCATTTACCGGGAAGTTCCTCGAAGAATATTACACTTAATATTCTAGAGGATAACCCAAAATCATTGTCACCACCAAAATCCCTCACTGATCAATTTCAATTGACAGTGAGTCCACCAAAAATGTTTTTCTGGCCCTCTTGATTCTTTCCATGAACAAGAGGTCCACTTTCAGTTCGGAGTCCCTTTTCGATAAACGAAAGAACTCCTTCCCTTTTTCTCTTTGGTTAAACCTTGTTCATGGTTATAACCGGAGTTGAAAATACCACTTCGATAAACGAAGGACCCATTTTCAGTTTAGATAACTCATCCTATAAAAGGCAAGTTTATCTAAATTTTCCAGATTCTCGGAGTGGACACCCCACTTCTAGTTTCTTCTTCGCTGGAAATAGAATATAAAATTCTTCCTTTCCAGAATCAGGGAATAGAATATAAAATTCTTCCTTCCTTGTCTGTTGGGTTCGCCTTCACCCTAAAAGAAGACCGGGAAATAGAATATAAAATTCTTCCTTTCCCGCACCAACCTTTTCTAAGAATCTATCAATCTAGGATTCATCCTAGGAAGTTTATCCCGAATCCTAAGCAGGGATAAGTCTGCGCCTAACACGCGCTGCCGGTTTAGTCTTTTTCCGCACAAAAAGACACCAGAGTCTGATTCTGGGGTATTTTATCCTGAAACCTAAGCAAGGATAAGTCTGCGCTTAACCTGCGCTGCCGGTTAGTTCTTAACCGTTAAAAAGAACACCCGTCCACATATTCAACATTGTGGCAGGTCGTCATTAATAACACCAAAATCCATGCCTTACACGCATGGGGAATGTCATCCTGAATCCTAAGAAGGGATATGCCGACGCCTAACACGCGTCGCCGGTTTAGTCTTTCGCCGTAGAAAAAGACACCAGAAGACCAGTCTGGGGTATTTTATCCCGAAACCTAAGTAGGGATAAAGTCAACACCTAACACGTGTTGCCGGGTAGCCTATTCCCGTAACAATGGCGAAGTCTATGTATTCGACATCATAGCACGAAGTCTAAGAGAATTCATTCTCTTAGCACAACGTTACATGCGAACGGAGTTAGACAATCCGCATGCTAGCCCGACTCAAACGGTAGTCGGTAAAGGCTAATCAAACCCGTTGAAGGCTGGGGGTTAGCCAAAAATCCTAAAGTCAACACCTAACACGTGTCGCCGGGTAGCCTATTCCCGTAACAATGGCGAAGTCTATGTATTCGACATCATAGCACGAAGTCTAAGGGAGTTCATTCCCTTAGCACAACGTTACATGCGGAACGGATTCCGACAATCCGCATGCTAGCCCGACTCAAACGGTAGTCGGTAAAGGCTAATCAAACCCGTTGAAGGCTGGGGGTTAGCCAAAAATCCTAAAGTCAACACCTAACACGTGTCGCCGGGTAGCCTATTCCCGTAACAATGGCGAAGTCTATGTATTCGACATCATAGCACGAAGTCTAAGGGAGTTCATTCCCTTAGCACAACGTTACATGCGGAACGGATTCCGACAATCCGCATGCTAGCCCGACTCAAACGGTAGTCGGTAAAGGCTAATCAAACCCGTTGAAGGCTGGGGGTTAGCCAAAAAATCCTAAAGTCAACACCTAACACGTGTCGCCGGGTAGCCTATTCCCGTAACAATGGCGAAGTCTATGTATTCGACATCATAGCACGAAGTCTAAGGGAGTTCATTCCCTTAGCACAACGTTACATGCGGAACGGATTCCGATAATCCGCATGCTAGCCCGACTCAAACGGTAGTCGGTAAAGGCTAATCAAACCCGTTGAAGGCTGGGGGTTTGCCAAAAATCCTATGAGTATTATGGTCAATCATTTCAAACGTGATGAGGAATCATAATAAAGATAAAGATAAAAACCAATTCCACTAAAGAGAATCAAATGTCAAGGTTTTCAGCAAATAAAATCATACATCAAGCCCATGGCTAAGAATCTGCTGACTGAATTCAGATAACTTCTCGTCATAAGAGCGTCTAAGCTCCTCCTGCAACTCAGCTCTAACAGACTCTTCGTTCGCAGCTAAAGTCCTCACAGCATCCTCCTCTGTCTCAGCCAGTCTCTGCTTCAAGGACTTCAGCTCATCAGATAAAGCAGCATTTGCTTGCTGATTCTGCATCTTTGTGTCTTCCTTCTCACGGAGTTCTCGTCGGAGCTGATCTATCTGAGAATCAAGCTCCTCGAGGAAAGAAGATCTAGTGGCGAAATCAGCCTCAACTCGATCTATGCGGTCCCGCTGCACCTGAATCTCGAGCTCAGCAACCATCCGAGTACTGCGCCATGTCTGTAAGCGAGCATCCAACTCGGCAGCAACGAATGAAGAGGCACCTGTATCCCGGAGCTCATGAAACATCTGAAGCTCACGCTCTAAGCGATCAAGGTCATCAACCATAGCCGTCGCTAGATCCGGACATCCTATGTCCCTAATCAAGTTTATCTTGGAATCGAGGTAGGGCTTAAATTGGCGAAGAGAAAGTCCGTCGTGGAGGAGTTTGCCAATTATAACAGTCAGGGAGGAGAAATAAGAGCGGACTTCTACGCTGATGATGATCTTCTCAGGGTCATCCCCTGATAACAACTCCTTAACGAGGATATGAAGCTGAGAAGGAAGCCCTACACAAAGAAGAGAAGTTCGTCAAAAGCCTCAATGAGGAAATGAACGGCATCGCTCAGCTAATTAAATTATACCTCCTTCCCCTCGAGTCACTGGGGGTGATGGAGATGTAACAACTGTAGCTGCATCGACTGGTGGAGTTGGTCGCACAGCCGGCTCAACATGGTCTTTCTCAACAAAAGCTCCTGTCAAATTCAAAACAGAATTCGCAGAGGCGTTACATTATAGCTGCATTAGTCAAGGTCGACTAGTCCTATAATCAACTCAGCAGGAGGCACATACCTTCAAAGGAACCATCCTCAGGATTGTTAGCAAATGCGGACTCAGGAAACATGTCTCCAGGTAGCTGGTCATCAATCTGAGGTGAGCTATATATGTAGTGCATCATAGGAGTGTCCGCAAACAGGCTTCCCTCGTCAAAATCGTCGATGGAGAAATCTGACATAAAAGAATATAAGTGCCAAAGAATAATGAAGAGACTACAACTAATGGAAATGAGTTACCTCTCACGGGTGCATCAGCCTCTTCGTTTCCAAGGTTCGCCTCCTGCAAATTATCTGAAGGAGCAAGGAGTAGAGGACAGTTAGAGGATACACAAATTCATTAATGTATTATCTAAAGAAATACGCTGTCAGTGATAGATGTACCTTGACTCACAGAATCTGGTCCTACACTGATCTCCTCCCTAATGTCAGCAACCCCTGTAGACTTCTCTACAGGGGGTAGTGGGTCAGACTCATCGGGAGATAAGGGAACAGGATCGGGACTCATCTCATCCTCCCCACGCACTCCTATATAGAAATGGAAAAGCATGAGTCAATGTTCAGAATAACCAAGAAAATGGTTCAAAGAGTAGACGTTACCTCTGTCACTAATAGGGTCATCTCCAGCCAGATCCATGTCAGATGCTCGTGAAGCTACACGAGGTTTGCGGGCCAATCTCTTCCGCCTAGCAATAGGGATCGAAGGTCTCGCCTGAGGAGGAGGACGGAAATCTTCATCCTGATCAACTGTGGTATCTGGAACATCAAACCATAGTCAGTTTCAACACTTCTGGAAGATAGAAGAAAAAGATGAAGTGCAAACCTCGCTCGGAAAAGTCATCGTAATCTTCGGGATCCCCGCCCGAAGCCTCGTCTGTGGAATGGAATGTCCTCTGTCCCTCTTCGTCAATCCGACGAGTCTTGTTCCGTATCCTCTGTGCCCGGGCGTTTTCCCGAATCCTGCGGGAATCAACCTGGGAAGCTGCCTCAGCCTCTAACTCTGCGATTGGCTTCACAGGGATAGTCTTGTTGGCTGCTAACAACCATTTGCAGCTCAAGAAAGTAAGGTTCAACTGCCGGTCAGCACTCGGGAGACTAAATCTAACACCAGTACAGCCAGTCACGGTCCACAACCAAGCGCGGAGACCGTCTATCAAACCACTATGAGTACGAAGCTGCTGACGAGGATTCCCAATGTAAAGCTGGTCATAGCCAAACTGGCGAGCGAATCGGCACGGTAGATATGGTTCGATGAAGCACTGATCCCTCACCCGGAAAGTCAGATAGCCGGGCCTAATATTCACTAGCCAGTTGAAGCAGCCGATGTCTAAATAAGTCCGGTACTCTCTAGGCCTCTCATCATCTATCAAGCATTCACCATATCGACCGGAGAACTGCGGAAAACAAGTAGAGAATGCCCAACACTTATGGACCTGCAACTGCTGTCTGACATCAGAAAATCCGCGGCCCTCCCACCTGCCATTCTCAAGCAACTGTAGCAGGGGAACAGAATGGTCTGTGGCGTTCGGCACCGACATCATATCCGAGCGATGAAGGACAAACCAGGCCATCAGATAAGCGTACGGGAGCTCCACCTTAAGCGTGGGAATCTGACCTGGTAAATCGGTCTCCTTCCGTGTGAACGCACTGGAAAGCTGTCGAAGTCCTCGGTGAATATTAGCCACCATCACCGGAAGAAGTGAGAGTTCCTTCTTATAGGCGAGCTGAACTGCTGGGTAAAGTACCTCCAAGGGCAAGGCGTCGCCAGACTGATATGGAACCACGCACTTTTTCAACCAGATAGCAAGAAAGCCAGCAAGAAGTGTCATTGGTCGAATTGGTGCGGTAGCGTGCCACAAGAATGACTTGAACTTGGTCTTCGCAGGAAAGCCACCCTCAGGACCGCCGGTGGTGTAAGATTGAGCGCCGATCTTCTTCAGTAGACTGTTCACCTCTGAAGGAGTGAATGGGGCCAGCTCACAAATATCCTCGCCATGAGTGCTCTCCAGATTCTTGAACAAGTAGTTCGCAAATTGTTTCAGACTCACACATACCTTGGTCCTCTTTGCTAAGGGCTCCGACTGTGCCAAAGCAATATGGTAATGACAAGTGAGGTCCCATAGAGTCTCATAACGGTCAGGCATGCGATCTTTTAATTGGCTCAACTCATGACTGGAAGGAAAGTACTCCTGGTATAGCATCTGTCCCATGGACAAGCCAGAAATCCTGTGCATCTCGTGAAGAGCCAAGCCTAACTCCCCCTGCCGGGTCAGAAAAGTGTTCGAGTCTGGATTATATAGCTCGAACAAAGCACAGAAATGTCTCAAACTGATAGGCAAGCCATACACGGTGGCACGAACGGCTGCATACAAACCGCAAGCATGCAACTCCTCGCCCCATCGGCTCAAGACGTATGTCGTCATGCGGCTCCACCAAGACTTGTCCGAAGAGTGGACCCAACCGTAAAACCTGTGACGTGTCGCTGGCATCTCCCGTCCCAGAACAGCGAGACGATTCCTCAAGGTGGAAGCGGTAGCAAGGAACTCGTTACGTGGTGGTTCGTCCAGCCCCAATACACCAGGACGCAATCCGGTAACACGACTTCTGCACGAACCAGGAACCGCCGAATGAGTGATATAGCCGCAATGGACACTCATATGATCCTCTGTCAAGCGCCACGACATCTCCCGTGTCACAGCCTGACATCTGAGCTCAGTCAATGAACGATGCCGAGGAATCTCCGGCAAGTATATGAAGCCATTGCCGGTCTTGTGAAGCCAATGCTCAGCACCAATGAATACGGCTTCTGGGTCATCGACAGAATCACCAAATAGGAAATCGCTCTTTCGAAGAGGCTGAGTAGAGCTGGCGTCCTTCACAAAAGGCGCATCTGTGATTAGCTGGCGAATAGCTCGATGACCACCTTCCCTCACCACTTGGGCAACCTCAGTCGACGTGTCCGAAGCAAACTGAGGGGTAGCTGGAATAGGGGAAGGATCGTTGGAGTTCGAATAATGCTCGCCACGCCGTCCATATATTGCGTGGGACGGGAATGATCCAGAAGGGTACCCCACTGCAAAATAGACAGTTAAACACTGGTTAGTCTCGATTATAAAAGGAAATTGAACTCATCTTACAAATAGCTAAGATAGAGTCATTGCCTTATAAAGGGTGAGACGATTTGGCCACATTGTGCAATCACAAAACAGGGTATGTCGACAACATATCCCTGCCTTATAAAACGCAATGTAGTGTCAAATCGCCCCCTTTAATTTTGAGATATGGTTTTGACCAAGCAAAACATATCTTTGAAGCGTCGATCCTCACCAAGGAGAATCAAGGCTCTTCCCGATTGCCTCGCCAAGGAGAACAACGTGGGGTTTAAAAAAGGGTCAATTTACAAATTTATAAGAAAAAAGGGTTTATTTGCAAAAAGTAGCTCACCAGCATAAGAGGGAGGCGCGCCATCAACCGACATGGCAGGGGAACGACCTCTCGAGGCGCGAGACATGACGGCCTGCAAAATAACTCAAAGGGTTAGATTCAAAAAATAATTTCAGCCCTAATTTTTGCATAAAAACCCCTCAAAATTGCATTTTTACCCCCCTGAAAGATTAGCTCGAGGCATCAAATCACACCCTCAACCCTCACATATAACCCCACAAATGCATGAATTAAATTGAGCATGAAAAAGATCCAAATTGTGGAAGATTTACCTGAAGAAAGGCTCGAGATCCAACGAAGATGAGACCTTTTAGGAAACTTTCACCACGTGCTCGAGGGGTCTGAGAGGAATTCTAAAAAATGATTTTTTGAAGGATCTCTCAGTCAAAGATCAAAAGGAAACCCAGATCTCGGATAAATATCAAAGTTTCGAGGAGAAAAGACGCTCGAGGGAAGAGAAAACTCAAAAAGGAGGAAGAGGGGGGGGCCGGCCCTAGAAGAGAGGAGGAAGAGAAGAAAAAAGAAGCCAAAAAACCCTCTTTTATAGCCTTAAACCAGATCTGGCTGAACCAGACCAGACCAGACTGAACCAGACCAAGCCAAATTGGACCAGACTGAGCCAGAATGAGCCAAATTGAGCCAGAATGAGCCCAATTGAACCAGATTGAACCTGGCTGGACTAGACCAGACCAGAGTGAGCCAGAATAGGCCAGATTGAACCAGATTGAGTTAGATTGGACCAGTTTGGGTCAATTTCGAACCAGTTTGAACCAAATTCGAACCAGAATTCAAATTGGAGCTAAATTAAGCATCGAAACGAATTCAGATCAATCAATGGTTCGATCCCTCACCTAGTTAACCCCTCTCCCACATATTGGGAAGGGTCAGAAAGATTTTGAGCCCAAATACTGCCTTTTTTGAGACATCTTTGGACCGGTTCTGATCATTTGAGCACGGAAATACTCCAATAAGGTATACGAGTATAAACTATTTCCTATTGTTGTTGAGAAGTTCCTGGAGAATATTTTTCTAAAAATATTCTTAAGGATAACTCAATAACACGACGTCGGACAACGTGTCACAAGTGAGGATTCAACACCGACAATCGAGCGTTAGTTGCACGTCGAACCAACCAACACGAGTTAAAGATTGAAAAAATCAGGAATCGACTTCAAAGTTCAAATTCCAACAACGGTCAGACAATAAATGCAGCACCGGAACCCCTACAGGCATTCTACAAAGCACTGAATGGCCCGAAGGATTGAAGGAATACAGAACAAAAGTCATTTCCAGGTCCCGTTACACCGACAAAGGGTAGGGGCAATCATATCCAAAGCATTCCAGACTCTTCTATAAAAGAACGAGGCTGAAAAGCTTTGGAGGGGGTATCTGTAGGCGTATAAAACTGCTTATAGGTCCCTTGACACAGCTCGGCGCGATGATTCGACAAATCGACGAACGTTCAAGCAACGAAACGAACTAAAGAGGCTACAAAGCTAACGAACTGCATGTGAACAACGTTAGTGGTTCGGGGAGTCGACGGGTCTTCCAACAAAGTGGATTTGAACTCAAACACCGACTGAGTTTACTGCCAAATCCGGAATCAAGTCAACAAATCAACAAAACAACCGAACAACGGACAAAACAACCGGAAACAACGGAAAACGACAAAACCAGCGCACCTGGGGGAACTCGGCCCGAACCGAACCACCCTAAGGTGGCTCGGCCCAAGCCGAGCCACCCTAGGGTGGCTCGGGGGCCGAGCTAAATTACATGTTCATTTGGCCACAAGCTTGAGGGGTATTTTAGGCAAGAGGACCAAAAGTTGTTGGAGGGGTTTATTTGCAAAACAGCCCATAAATGTCTTAGAGGGACTTATTTGCAAAAGGCAGTGAACTTATGGCTGAAATCCAATGAGTTTTGACCACGAACTCATGATCAAAATTTTGATAAGGCATGTGGAGCCCAAACCAAGATTTTGTAGAGGGGCTTTTATGCAAAATTGGCTGAATTCTGCAAAAGGGCTCATTTGCAAATTTTAACCAAAATTGTGGGGTACCGGGGTGTTATATGATCGAATGTGACGATCATGACCCGGGTCACGCGTGTCCTTGACCTAGATTTTGGCCTTGAACACAAAGGGTATTTTGGGTATTTCACCAAAATTCACCGTGAAAGATGACAATCATCGTGCACGAAATTTGTAGGTTTAATTAGACTTCAATTATGAAATCCTATTTGTGTATAGGATTTTAATTAAAGTTCTTAATTTCCCTTTTAAATTTCGTATATTCATGTTTTAGATTGTACCTGACTTGCTGCTTTTCGTTGCAGATTTGCAATGTCTCCGCGTCGATCTCGTCCCCGGAGGAGCCGTTCTCGTTCACAGCATAGTGAGGAGGAGGTCCCCACGACATCCTCTCCCGCGGCTTCATTTTTCGGGGGTGAGAATTTATGCAGAGATTTTGTCTTACATCCCTGATTGACCTCTTTGCGGGTCATGAAGGAAGAACCGATACCTCTCTCGCGGAGGGTAAGGTTTCAGACTTGTTTTGCTTAGCCAATTCAAGTCTTCGGATATATTGGGGCGATTTTGTGTTGTCCTACACCTTATAGGTCGGTGTACGTTACCACGTTATTCACGTGATGACGCATGCCGTCCTTCTGGTGTAGGTCACTCAAAATCGTCTCTCCAATTATTCCGTGGATGAGTCTATCATTCTTCTTACGAGATGGATTTTCTGATTCCGCCCTTGTGCTTTATTGCAGTGGAATTTCCCGCGGGTAGCCTTCCTCCTCACGCCAACACCGGATGTAGTCGGGAGGTTTTCTCTTCCGCTACTCTTAGGCAGGCTGTTGGCCCACTTCCTCGGTTCGACGGGGATCGTCCAAATGACTCTTGCCGTTCGATACAGGAAGGAGGGCGCCATTGCTTGCGCCAACTTATCACAGATGCCTCCTTCACCCCTGATTCTACTTCCACTCAGGTTCTAAAGAAGCCGGGTTTTCTATTTGGAGATCATGTCAGGGATCCTGCCACGCTGACTCTTTGTGAGGAGCATTGGTTAACTCTTGACGGTGGAGCCTGTTTGTACATCCCTTCGATTCCACGCCACTATTCTTTCAGTCATTTGAAGGGGCAAGCCGTGGACCGGCAGATGTCTTGGCATCTTACTGAAGATGCTGATCGGGTTCAATGCGGATATGCTACTCACCATAAGACTCCTGGCTCTGAGGGGTATCATGACGTGCGTGGTCTACGACCCGGGATCATGGGTCTTGATACTGCACCCCCAGGCGAGGTGTCAGCTGCTGCTCCGACTGTGAGCAACCGTCTGGCTCTTCTTGGGAGACAGTTACCCCCATCGGAGTACAGATGTTATGGCTGGGCTTCCTCCCTAGCCAAAGGGTGGTGGGCGCGCATGACTGGTTTCGTCTTGGCGCGCTGGGAGAGGGATCTGAAGAGCAGTGGGTTGTATGCACCCATACGAGCTACTATGTACGGCATCCCAGTCAGCTGTCGCCATTTCTTGGCTTTGCTGGAGACTTATGTGCCCGATAGCAACACCTTCCTGACCAGCGGAGGTGAGCTAGGGTTGGCCTTGCACGAGATGCATTATGTTTCGGGTCTTCCGATGGGGGACTGTCCGTATCAGGAGTACTTCCCTACGAACCAGCAGCTGGAGTGTATGAAGAAAGATACTCCGGACATGTATGACACACTCTGGGATCTTACTTGCCACTACTACACTTCCTTGATCCAAACTTCTCCCCAAGCGAGAAGGAAGAGGCAGATCAGCTTGAAGCAGTTTGCCAGCTACTTGTTCCAGAACTTGGAAGGTGATTCCAGTGCGCCCATTCATGAATTAGACGTGATGACTCCTTCGGCCGTTAATGAGTTGTTGGAAAAGGCTGAGGTTCGTTCCTACACTATCGGCAGTGCTGAGGGGGCTTTTCCCGCGGGGACAAAGTTTCGCTCTTTTCTCCGCCGCGCACAGAGGTCTATAGGGTCCCGGGCGCTATTAGCAGGCTACCTTGCCCTTTGGTTGAAGAAGTGTGTCGTCCCGCACCAACCTTCTGACGCTCTACCCATCGAGGTGCTCTTCCCTGCAGTTCAGCTGGCTTATGGGAGAGAGCTTTCCCTGCTCCCAGCAATGGTTGCTAGTATCCATTGCGGGCTCAGGGGTCTGGTTAGCAGTTTTACACATATGGGTTCTGAACCATCAGCTGAGCTGGTTTGCCCAAAGGTTGAGCTCCCTTACGCATATTTGATGGCGTGGCTCGTTCTTCACCGTCCCGACTTGATGTCGGCCCCCAGCGTTGTTGACATCCCTGTCCCCTTCATGCAATTGTTGGAGCAGAGCAGATGGTTTGGGAGCAAATTTAGTGATGTTCAGCGAGAGCTCCGGGTCCGCAAGAGTTGGGAGTTCTTTAAGTGTTTCCCTCACTTTTCAGGTCGCTATGGCGACGTGCTGGTTGATGAGGAGAAACCTAGAAGTGACCGGACCGTTCTTGACGCTGGTTGCTTCCGGTGGTTAGTGAACATCCGTGTAGGCTATCTCGTCCTTCGGGTGAAGAACCAGTGCCACATAGAGCCTTATCTCCCTTGCCGCTTTGCTCGACAATTCGGCTATGACCAACTGTATGTCGGGAATCCGAGCCGCAGCCTGCGGGTTGAGGGAGGATTGATTGATGGCGTTCGAGCGTGGCTATGGACGATGGTGGGCTGTACTGGAGCCCGTTTTGCTCTTCCTTCGTACCGGCGTAAGCCATTGATCACTTTCCTCAGCTGCAAGTGGTTCCTTTCTGCATATGAGTCCATCAGCGCGAGGAGCCTCTCAGAGTTGCAGTCCGAGTATGCGGTCCGGGCTGCTATGATGGCTGGTCGCAGAGCTGAGCTTGCTCAGAAGCGGAGAAAAGGGCATGCCAAATCTCTTGTCTCAGACGAAGAAGAACTTCTCCCTGCGGGTGATGATGACGAGAACTCCGAGGACGAGTATGCGGACGTGGATACCGGCAGAGGGGACTTCGATACTGGTTTGTCCTATCTCTTTTAATTTTCATTTTCCATAAATGACAGCTCTTTTTCATTGAAATGGCTATTGTCATTTTAGGTAGGACAGCCGGTGATCATGAGCCCTCAGCTCCTACACACGTTGAAACGTGTGATAGGCCTGCGCATGTTCGACCCTATGGTCCTCGGAGGGTTGGTGCCCCGAAGAGGAAGAAGACTGCCCATAAGTCCCATGACGGTCAGCGTCCCTGTGGAGTGGACTTAGGGAGCACCGCCGATGGAGGGGGAGGTAACATTCAATTGCTCTTGCTTCAAGGTTGTTTACCTTTTGGGGATTTGTGACCATGTTTTGTGCTTCAGGTTTCTTCGAGGAGGGCGAACTCCCACCGGGTTCGGCGTCCCCTGGCGTTGACAACATGGATTGCTTTGTGCAACAAATGTGCGACGCTTTTCACGATGGGTCTTTGGGCATCGACCTTAACATCGATCTTGAGCAGATAAATAATGTTGAGCCCACAATCCCTTATTCAGGTATATCCGCATCCAATGTCATTTTCCTTATGTAAGGTGAAGGAAGATTTCTCGTTTGAGCTTTCCTCATCCTTCAACATTTGGGTTACCCTGCAGATGTTGCGATGGAGGGGCCAAGCTTCTCGAAGCCGGATGCCGGCTTATTAGCTGACATGCTGGCTGAGCAGACTTCCAGAGGGACCGAGAGACCATTCTTCGGGAACGATTCATCTACCGGTATATATCTGATTTTCTCCCTCTTGCCCGATATTTCATATGACTAATGAATGATTGATTATCGCAGCGTCTACCATTGGAGTTAGCCCGGTATCTATCCCTGGCATATCCAGTTTGCCTCAGAGCGACGGGCTTGCAGGTATGTATACGATTCAGGGATATTGTACTTTCCTATGTTTATCTGTCTTTTGACTAATGAGTGCAATCATAGGACCAGCCGCTAGGACTGATTCTCATATGACTCCTGGCATCCCTCAAATGCCCGCGGATAATGGATCTACAGGTATGCAGATCCCAATTCTTCTTATTCGTCTAAATTTTCATTTTGACTAATAAGAGAGTGTCATCATAGGACCAGCAGCTTGGGCCGATACTCTTATGACTCTTGGCATTCCGGCTGCATCTGAGGACATGGGGATTGCAGGTATTCATACGACCTTCTTATCCCGATTCTCCTTATTTGTCCAAATTTCCATTTGGTTAACATAGGAATGTCACTGTAGGACCAGGCGTTCAGCCTGATACTGCTACAGTCCCCGGGGTTGAAAGTCCTCATAGCAGTGGTGCCTCCCCGTCTCTGCCGAGTGGTGCGAGCAATCTGTCTGCAGGGGCTGACGTACCCTCTTCTGCTGCTGTCTCGGAGCCTGTCGGCTCTCAACCCGAGGGGACGTCTGTTGGTGTCGGTATGTTCAGAACTTGCCTTTTGACTTTCCTTTTCATATTCGATAGTTCACTGAGCTTCCAAGTTGTTGCTTGTAGGATCTCGATCTTCTTTGCACGAGCGTGTCCGTAGCCTTTTGGCCGATACTGATCCTGACGGAGAGGCTTTCCGTACGGACCTCAGCTTCTTCACCGCCTGGTATAATGGCTTGATCGAGAAGCTTCTCCACCGAGGAGGCGGCTTCGATCAGTTCCGGCGTTCCTTCTCTCGCCACATGACGATGATGAGGGAAGAAGGATACCCGGAACTGGCTGATTCCTTCACTGCTGATTTCGCTGCCCTGGAGTCAGAGATACGAGAGTTGAAGGAACTGGAGGTTACCGGGGCTTCTTCTTTCGTATCCTCTGAGTTAGAGCATAGGATGGAGCAGTGGCGTGAACTGAGATCTTCCGTCGGGCGTGAGCTTCAGTCACGCGAGAGCTCCCTTGCGCATCTAATGGCTAACATGGCGAGGATGGATAGGGAGAAAGCTGAGTTACTCCGTTCCTTGGACTCGAATCGCGAGGAAGCGACTAGGTTGAAGGAGGCCTTGAAGCGTGCCGAGGAATCCGCCGTTCTTATCGCAGATGACTTGATCGGACTAGAGCGTTCTCGTGACCGGGTACTCGAGGAGTTCGGATCCACTCAGGAGGGATTGATGAAGTTGAAGAGTGAAGCTGCGGAGATCTTGAGCTGTTCTGAAGAATCTGCCCGCGCAGATCTGCAGGCGGGACTTGAGCAGAGTTATGCAGATAGACTTTTTAGCTTAAAGTCTCATATTCTTAGCCGTCAGTTGCCTTCGGGCTAATGAGCTCTTTGTTGTATGCTTTTGACTTGCAATAGAAACTCTGCATTTGCTTCTTTTGTGATTTCTCTGTATTTCTTCCGAATGACAGATTTATGGGATTTTTGGCAAACCCCCAGCCATCAACGGGTTTGATATGCCTTTACCGATCACCGTTTGAATCGGGCTAGCATGTGGATTGTCTAGATCCGTCCCACATGTAACGTTGTGCTAAGAAAATTGCTTTTCTTAGACTTGATGCTATGACTTTGAATACATAGACTTCGTCTTTCTCACGGGAATAGACTATCCGGCAACGCGTGTTAGGCATTGACTTTGGGGTTTTTGGCAAACCCCCAGCCTTCAACGGGTTTGATACGCCTTTACCGATTACCGTTTGAATCGGGCTAGCATGCGGATTGTCGAAATCCGTTCCGCATGTAACGTTGCGCTGAGAGAGTAAACTCTCTGAGGCTTTGTGCTATGATCTTGAATACATAGGCTTCGTCTTTCTCACGGGAATAGACTACCCGGCAACGCGTGTTAGGCGTTGACTTTGGGGTTTTTGGCAAACCCCCAGCCTTCAACGGGTTTGATACGCCTTTACCGATTACCGTTCGAATCGGGCTAGCATGCGGATTGTTGAAATCCGTTCCGCATGTAACGTTGTGCTAAAGGAATGAACTCCCTTAGACTTAATGCTACGACTTCGAATACGTAGACTTTGCCCTTGTCACGGGAATAGGCTACCCGGCAACACGTGTTAGGAGTTGACTTATCCCTACTTAGGATTCGGGATAAAATTCCCCATGCACCAAGTGCGCGGATTGGAAGTTGAAAGTTGTGTCAAATAGGAAAGGAAGAATTTTATATTCTATCTCCCGGTGGAAAGGAAACTCGAGGTGGGATCCCCACCCCCAGAATCCGGAAGGATGAACTGGGAATGGGGTCTCCATTCCGAGCACCCGGAATGATGAACTGGGAGTGGGATCTCCACTCCGAGCATCGGAAAGGTCCGAGGAGAGGAAGAATTTTATTTTTTTAAGTCCGCTCCTATGTGACGTTTAAGCTAAAAGAGTTAACCCTTTTAGTGCTACGATATTGAATACGTAGACTTCGTCTTTCTCACGGGAATAGACTACCCGGCAACGCGTGTTAGGCGCTGACTTATCCTTACTTAGGATTCAGGATAAAATTCCCCGTGCGTGTGAGGCACGGATTATGGTGTTATTAATAACAACCTGCCACAATGTTGAATATGTGGTCTTTTGTCCTTTTTACGGTCAAGGACTAACCGGCAATGCGTGTTAGACATAGGCTTTGGGATTTTTGGCAAACCCCCAGCCATCAACGGGTTTGATGTGCCTTTACCGATTACCGTTTGAATCGGGCTAGCATGTGAATTATTAAACCCGTTTCACATGTGACGTTGTGCTAAGAGAATTGCTTCCCTTAGACTTAATGCTATGATTTTGATTACATAGACTTCGTCTTTCTCACGGGAATAGACTACCCGGCAACGCGTGTTAGGCGTTGACTTATCCCTACTCAGGCTTCGGGATAAAATTCCCCGTGCATCGAGTGCCCGGATTTGACAATCGTGTCTTTTCTAAAAGCAAAGACAGATTGAGAAACGGGAGAGGAAGAATTTTATATTCTATCTCCCGGTGGAAAAGAAACGAGAGAGGAAGAATTTTATATTCTATCTCCCGTTGCCGAAGAGGAAGAATTTTATATTCTTCTTCAGGCGGAAAGGAAACTCGAGGTGGGATCTCCACCCCCAGAATCCTGCAGGATGAAACTAAGAGTGGGATCTCCACTCCGAGAATCGGAAAGGTTTGAACGACACTACCTTTTATAGGATTGGTCATTTGAACCCAAAGAACCCCTCATTCATTGAGGAGAAGACCCAATTTCAACCCTAACTTTTATAGGTTTGGTGAAAAAGGGGACAGAGGTGGATTTTCGTTTATCGAAAAGGAGTGACTCGACTTTAATCTTGACTATGTGTAGGCTTGACTAAGCGAGATCGGAAACAATCCTAACTTTTAAAGGTCTGACTGTTTCAAGTGGATCTCTCGATCGAGAGGAGATTTTGACTGTGGCCCTAACTGTACGAAGGTTTGACCCAGCAGGAGTTTGAGATGATCCTAACTGTCGGAAGGTTTGATCACTCGATTTGAAAGTGGACCTCTCGTTCATTGGAGGAATCGAGAGGGGATTTTGGCTTTGGCCCTAACTTTTATAGGTTTGACCAGAAAGTGGAATACGGGTAGCAAGGAAAGTGCCAGCTCGTATTATCACTCAAAGGGAGACTTTAATGCTAGGTGATTCTGACCTAACACGTTGAGTCTGAGAAATGCCAATGACTGGCAGATGAAGATGTAAGTGGGTCCACTGTCGTTTGATTTGATCAGTGGATGGTTTGGTGAGGAAAGATTAACCTATCAGAGGATTAAGAGTTGGAAAATTTGTCGAGAATAAGAAGAGACATTCTGACCTTTAGAGTTCGAATGTAGATTTCTTATCCGTCGATTCCACAATGACCGGGTTATCCCTAAGAATACCCATGTGGTATTCTTCCGGGAACTTCCCGATGCATTGGTTATCCAAAAAGATACTAAGGATAGTATCTTTTCAGGAATTTACCGTTTATCGGCATCATGAGCCGGCCGCCGTCTTTGGTGACGAGACGATAGGCGCCGCTCGAGTAGACTGTCTCTACCACGAATGGTCCCTCCCATTTGGGTTAGAATTTACCCTTCTTCTTGGAGTTAAGGATCATAGGCCGTTTCACAGCTAGAACCAAGTCTCCTTCTTT